>NC_069657.1:430807876-431115469 GCF_027244095.1 Hemicordylus capensis | reverse complement strand
TGTATATTATAGTTATATTTAACTCTCCTATCTTAGATGCCTTTTGGCCTTTGCCCATCACCGGATACACTACCATTTTACTAAAGGAATGCACAGACCTTCCTACAGCTCTTCTTTCTTGTGAATCGTTGCCTGCTGTCCTCTGACTTGCCTTCCTATTTGATCTGGTGGATATACTGTTCTCCTCATTTGGCCCCTGTTTATCTTGGAGGCATTATTCGCCTCAAAAACTGTGATACTATGTTTCATCCTCCTACAGGGAAATAAGCAGCCTTTTGCCCAGCCTACTTAGGTGGAGAGAGTTGAACATCAAAGTGGACAGATGCTGTAAGAGGCTTGTTGTGGGTAGCAAAGCCTCAGAAGTGGGAACCAGTCACCTACTTCCTCAGAAGCTGAGCTGCTACTTTTCTCATGACTCCTCTCTGCTTAACCCTCTGCCACTTCTTGGACCTTACTACTGTGTTAGGGGACCTCGATAAAGTGAGAGTGCTCTTGAACTTCCCCACACACTAATTTTTCATTATTGTTACCGTTCTATTTAATATAACTCTTCACAATATCTACTTCTGAATGTAGTGATAGTTTGTATTAACTATTCCACCATTAATGCTTCACCAGAATTGCCCACCATTTGGATTTAGGAACATAGGAAGCTGCCATATACTGAGTCAGACCATTGGTCGATCTAGCTCAGTATCGTCTTCACAGACTGGCAGCAGCTTCTCCAGGGCTGCAGGCAGGAATCTCTCTCAGCCCTATCTTGGAGAGACCAGGGAGGGAACTTGAAACCTTCTGCTCTTCCCAGAGCAGCTTCATCCCCTGAGGGGAATATCTTGCAGTGCTCACACACTCATCAAGTCTCCCATTCATATGCAACCAGGTCAGACCCTGCTTAGCTATGGGGACAAGTCATGCTTGCTACCACAAGATAGCTGTTTTGCTTCATCTCCAGTTGATCAAGCCTCTAAAACCTCTGTTCTAAAATTACCTGGTTAGATGAATTCACTCCAAATCAATATGGGAAAATGTAGAATTAATAGGGTTTTAATATCTGCATAATAGCTACTGAAGTCATTCTCACAACCATTATACTGGGGGCCGGGGAGGGCTCAGGGGAAGGCAGGATCGTTCCTAACTTTCCCCACACATTTGCGGTTCTGCTGCAGATGCACCGCTCACCAATACCCCAACAATCATCGCAGCAATCTGGAGGCTGGGGAAGTGAAGCCTGGCCTCCAGGAATCCCACAATGCACCGCGTGAGCAACACGGTGCGTTGTGGAAACACTAGAGGCCGGGTTGCTCCTTCCCCTGGCCTCCATCATTTCAGTGGCTTCTGGCAGCCTGAAAGGAGCTGCCGGCAGCCCACACGCGTGTAGTTATTCAGCCAAGGAGTGCTTGGATCAGGACTGATCCCGGTGGGTCTCACAAGCAGCTGTACCTGGGATATGCACAAACCATCTGTCAGACTTTTCAATGGCAGGGGGGTTACCTTTAAGGAGCAGGGAGGGTGTGCTTACTCACCCTGCCATGTATCCCTTGCCAGCACTACTGCTAAAACCGCTGGCATGGGGTTACTGCATACCTACTTGCAGCCCCAGTCAGTGTCATACTGGAAGTGCCCAATGCGAGTACCTGCACCAGCGGTTTTGGGGCTGCGCTGGCAGGGGAAATGTGGTGGTGGTGGTGAGCGAAGGGCACCCTTCCTGTGCCTTAAAGCCCCCCCCCCCCTCAAACTGGTCTGAACGCCGGACCTCCGAACTAGTTCAGCAGTTCGGAAAAGGACCGCTGAACCGGTTTGTGCACAAGACATCCCTGCTGTGTATTACTGTGGGAACTGCAATAACATAACAACCCCCCCCCCTTTAAAGGGTATATGCAGCTAGTGTGGAAACTCTCCACCGGAAAGTTGTGTTGGAATATGAGGAATTTGTTGTAAATACCTCATATTTATCTCTGCAAAAAGATATATCCCTCTGCCTTTTAACTGGGCAGTTCCTTTTTTTCCTTGGCTGCTGGCTGCTCTATGATCTGGAAAAGGTCTGCTAATTTCCCCAGTGTTAAATCTGCCTGTGTCTCATTGCAAAATGCTTGTTGGCACTTGACTCTGCAGAGCAGTTGATGGCGTGCAGAGCACTGCTCAGAAGGGGGAAAGGCTGTATGCAAGGTATGCATGATTATGCCCCTGTCTCTCTACCAATAGGAACTGGGCTTTCTTATCTCCCAGTGTTGGGTAGCAAATCAGAGATCAGTTGAAAATGTTGTGGATAAATTAATGCAGTTTTCTTGTTCTGCATGTGCTAGTGGTTTGTGCAGCTAGAGCTTTGGGAAGGATAAGTGGAAATGCCTTTTTTGTGTATCTACAATATAAATTTATGTTAGTTTCATACTAATTGTAACTGTCGTGGTTTCCTTGCAAAGAATCCTGGAAATGGTAGTTGGCCATCTGAGGATTCTTAGAGATTCCTAGCTGCTGTTCCCATGAAGAACTATGGTTGACTGGCAAAAGGAAACTACTCTTGCTATGCAGATATGTTTTGAGTTTCTCCTCATCCATCTAAGGAGATCAGAGGAAAGAAATACACTTTCTAGTAAATACACTTCAATTCTTTGCTGCTTTCCCCCCTGTCTGGAGATCATCACTAAGGGATCAAGCATTGAGCATGCTCAAGACAAGACCGGATATTCCAAAATGTAGATCCTCCTACTGCCTGGTGCTGTCCTCAGTTCTGGTCTTGTCTGCTCAAGGCTTGGTCGTATTAGGAACTTGCTCTGCTCGGAATTCTCTCTCCTTCCCCATTTCTGTTTCTGTGTGTAAGGTGGGAAGGAGACTGCCTTAGTTTTTTCTTTATTTTGCCTTATAAAACAACCCAAATTCCTTCTTATTTTTCCTCAATTCGGCAGATTGGCTTTTGCTTTCATTTTTGCTATTCTTCCCTTGTTTGGCGGTCCGCTTGCTGGGCAGTATGGAGGTAGTGCATGCGGAGGAGCTTCTTCAGGGTTCCTTATCTGAGGGCACCATGGCATCGGAACGGCCAACGGAACCTTCTCTGCCCCACCCGGGCACCCCCGCTACCTCAGGGACGGCCTTCCCCATTTCAGCGGCGGCCCCTCCCCAGTTGCTCTCCCCATGGAAGCTTTCTAAGAGGAAGGCGAGCAAGGACAACGGCCCCAAACTGAAGAAAGCTAAGAAGCTTTTGGAGTCCGTGCGGCTGAGTGAGTGACTGCTCATCCAAGCAGTTTGTAAACGCTCACGCCGCAACAAGGATCACAAGGGCAGATGTGGCAAAGGCGACACCCTTCACTCGGGTGAATCTATCTCCCCCAGCACTTCACCCGTGCTTGTGACAGGCGGCGGTTTGATCGATCCCCCGCTCCCGCCCGCAGCTCCAGCTTCAGCTACGGTAGCCCGCCTGAGTGCAGAGGACCAGGGGGATGCCGCGCCGATTCTCAGTCTCCCGATACCAGCAACAGGACTTTCAGGTACTGCCTCTGGGGCCCCTGCTTCCCAGCTCCCCTCGGATGTGGCGGGTTGGTTGAAGGCTTTTTTCCTTTCTGAGTGCCTTCCTTTGATTCCGGGCCATGCTCTTTTGCCCCAGGGCGGGTTACCTTCGGCCCCCACCGCTCCTGCCCCACCACTATCGGCTCCGATAGGCCCGGTTTGCAGGACTCGTGGGTGGCTCGCCTCCTCTTCTCCAGCGTCTAGCCCGCGCAGGGACACCATTCCCCTGTTTGAATGCAGCCGTTTCGCGCCTAACCCACTCATAAGGCGCAGGCGCACTTCCTCCTGCTCTGCTTCTGATTTGGGACCCTCTCTTCCGAAAACATCCAGGAAGGATGGGGAAAGCCATCCCCATCCCCCCTCTGTGGCTCCTGGGCTTCTCCCGGGTCCCAGTGGTGTTCCTTCATGCTCCTTGGTCTCTAATCCAGTCCTTCCCTCCCTTCCTATACCCCTGCAACAACCAGACTCTGATCATGAGTCTCCTGCTAACCCTGATGGGGCCACAGACAAGGAGGAGGGTGAATTGTCAGAGGAGGAATCCGCCCCTACCCCCTCTATCTCAGCTCGCCTTTTTTCATCACAGGACTTCGAGGTTGTTCTGTCTAAGGCTAAGTGGGCCATTAAGGATGTCTCCTCTGCTGATGTGGTTCCGCCTTCTGAATTTGACCAGGAGGTATTTCCATCCTCCTCGGGAGCATCCGCTTCTGTTCCCTTTCCTACCCTCTTTAAGCAGGTTATGCTAGCTGAATGGCAAAACTCTGCTTCCTGCCGGTCCATTGGGACCCTGCCTTAAAAACACTATAATCTGTCTTCAGAGGTTTCAGCACTCCTGGCCACCCCTAAAGTAGACCCCCCCCCCGTTGTTCAAATGGTTTCGGGCTCCCTTCTGAACATGGAGGGCCAGGAAAAACTTAAGTCCACAGAAGACAAAAAGAATGACTCCCTTAAAAAAAAAAAAAAAGCCCATGAGGCAGCAGCCACAGTTATCAAGGTGGCTACAGCTAATTCTATTTTTGCCCGGGCCTCTATCCTCTGGACCAAACAGCTGGCAGCTCTGGTTCCACCAGGTAATACTCAGTTGCGTCAGGGCCTCAACAAGTTAGCGAAGGCTTCTGCCTTTATGGCAGATTCTAGCCTTGATTGTGTGCAACATTCCTCTCGCTCCCTGGCTGCGGGGGTTGCTGTATGCAGGTCCCTTTGGCTCAAAGGGTGGCAGGTGGACTCCAAGTCCAAGATGGCTCTTCAGGCCTCTCCCTATTCGGGTACTAATCTCTTTGGCCCGCCCCTCGACTCCATCCTAGTGGACTCCAAAGACAAGAAAAAGATTATGCCCCCCTCAAACGAGATTTCCGTAGGACCCCGCGCGGCCAGAACTACTCCTTTCGCAACTTCAGACAGCCCCAGTTCCAGTCTTCCTTTCATTCAGGAGATAATAGACAACCTCCCTTCAGGGGTTATAACAGGTCCCAGTGGAGACCCAGGGGCAGGGGCTCCTTTAGACAACAAGGTGGCAGAGCCTCCAACCCCCCCACCCAGTTCGGCAAAAGACAATGACTACTTGGCCATTGGGGGCAGACTTCAGCAATTTGCCCTCACCTGGCAGTCCACAACACAGGACCAATGGGTCCTAGACACTGTGACCAAAGGCTATGCCATAAAATTCTTGCTCCCTCCTCCAGACTCCTTCTTTACCACCCTATGCTCTCGGCGGCCCGAGAAACGTCATCTGATGCTTGAAGCGATTCAACATCTTCTCAGGACATGGGCGATCGAGCCGGTTCCCTGCACAGAAGAATGTTCCGGCGTTTACTCGCTTCTCTTCCTGGTTCCCAAAAAGGATGGATCCTGGAGGGTGGTCTTGAACCTCAGATGCCTCAACAGGAACGTAAAAAAGCAGAAGTTCCGGATGGAGTCGCTTCGATCCATCAAACAGGCCATCCTTCCCAACGATTTCCTAGCATCCATCGACCTCTCCGAGGCTTACTTGCATGTCCCTATTCGTCCGACACACAGGCAGTACCTTCGGTTCTTCTACAACGGGCTCCATTTTCAGTATTGTGCACTCCCGTTCGGTCTCTCCACAGCCCCTCGGGTCTTCACGAAGATAATGGCAGCCCTGACTGCACACCTGCGCCTCCAGGGTGTTCGTATCCATCCGTACTTGGACGATTTACTCGTAAGAGCTCCTTCATTCAGGACTGCCACACATCACGTTCAAGTCACATTGGACTGCCTCCAGGACCATGGCTTTGTTGTGAATTGGGGCAAGACTCACCTACGCCCCTCTCGATCACTCCAGCACTTGCGGTAGTGTTCCACATGATTCTGGCAATAGTAACCCTGCCAGAGGACAGGAGGACCAAGCTTGTTTCCATCTTATTGCCCCTCCTTCAGGTGGAGAGGACAGATGTGATGCTGCTGGCACAATTGTTGGGGATGATGACAGCATCCATGGAGTGCGTGCCGTGGGCCAGATGGCATTCCAGACCCCTCCAATGGCTATTACTTCCTTACCAAGACCACCTCACCTCGTGTTCTCACGTGGCAGTAACACTGTCAAGCAAGGTCCATCATTCCTTTCTCTGGTGGCTCTCTCCCGCCTTGGAAAAGGGCCTATCCTTCATGGAACCGAACAGAACACTAATCACCACAGATGCCAGCTGCTTGGGTTGGGGGGCAGTATGCTTAGGTCAACCAGCACAGGGCCTATGGACATCGAGGGAAAAGGCTTGGAGCATCAATCACCTGGAACTCCGGGCTGCCAGGCTAGCCCTTCTGGCCTTCCAGGACACAATACGGAGTTCACATGTTCTTCTCAGAACTGACAACGCCACCACCAAGGCCCACATAAACCGTTAAGGGGGCACTTGGTCCAAAGGGCTGATGCAGGAAGCGAACCTCCTGTTTGAGTGGGCAGAAAGGAACATCCTCTCTATCAGGGCGGAACACCTGAGCGGAATGGACAATACTCAAGTGGACTGGCTAAGCCGGCAATCGGTCGACCCGTCCGAATGGAGTCTTCACCCTCTGGTATTCCATCAGATCACGCAGTGCTTCGGCATTCCTCTGATTGATCTCTTCGCATCGCCCCTCAATGCCCAACTCCCCAAGTTCTTCACAAGGTTTCTTTCCCCATCCGCTGTAGGCATGGATGCCCTCGTGATACCCTGGCCAAGGGCTCTCCTTTATGCCTTCCCCCCTCCTCCGATACTGGGCCAGGTAGTCAGGAAAATCCGTATGGAACGAGCGGAAGTCATCCTGATCGCTCCACACTGGCCCCGGAGGGCATGGTTCGTGAACCTGGTCAACCTAGCCACGGCACCTCCGTGGAGGCTGCCTCTTCATCAAGATCTCCTGTGCCAAGGAACCATTCATCACCTGGAGCCCAGTTGGCTACAACTCTGCACGTGGAGGTTGAGCGCAACAACCTGAAATCCAAGGGTTACTCCTCACAGGTCCTGAACACCATCTTAGCTTCTCGCTGGTCGTCTACTCAGCACCTATACCAGGCTTCGTGGGCAGCTTTCTCCAGATTGGCCCAGACCAGACACCTCAACCCCCTCTCAGCGGGGGTCCCGGAAGTGTTGGACTTCTTGAAAGCTGGCCTGGCGCTCCATCTCAAACCTTCTGCCTTATGGAGACAGGTATCCGCTTTGGCATCAGTTTTAAAAATTTCAGACCCCGGCACTCAATCCTTGCACCCGCACATTTAACGTTTTCTCAAAGGAGCTTCCAACCTGGCCTCCCCTCCTGTTCCCCATTTCCCATCGTGGAATCTCAATGAGGTGCTGAATGCATTGACTGCTCACCCATTTGAACCACTGGGGTCCATCTCTCCAAAACTTTTGTCCTACAAGACTCTCTTCCAGGTGGCTATAACTTCTGCCCGCAGAGTCTCCGAATTAGGGTCTCTTTCTGCACGCCATGAGCTCTGCGTTTTTCTTCCAGATGAAGTGAAGCTGACGCTGGATCCTACATTCCTGCCCAAAGTCAACTCTATTTTTCATCGGGCCCAGGAGGTCGTCCTCCCGTCTTTCTGCCCAAATCCTTCCCATCCAACGGAGGTGCGTTGGCACAAACTGGACGTTTGGCATGCCTTATGCTTCTATGTGAGATGGACCAGGGATATCAGGAAGTTGGATGCTCTCTTCGTGTCTTTCTCTACCTGCAACCTAGGTCATTGGCCTTCCAAGTCCTCCCTAGTGGTGTGGATCCGGGCTTGCATCAAGATGGCCTATGAAAGTCTTGGCCTTAATCCCCCTCAGGGTATTATGGCTCACTCTACCTGCAGCACAGCAGTGTCCGCGGCTTTCCCGACGCAGGCTCCCTTGGCAGATATTGTAGGGCTGCAACATGGAGTTGTGTTTCTCCATTTATTCGTCATTACAAAATTCCATCATTTTTGGAGTCCCAAGTGGCCTTTGGTCGCCGGATTCTGCAACAGGTGGTATGAGCATCCTTCCCCCGCTTTCTGTGGGACCGTCTCCAAGTGTCGGCTTGGGTATGTCACTTAGTGATGATCTCCAGAAGGGGGAAAGGAACATTGGGTCTTACCTTGTGAAGGGTCTGTTTTCCCTGATCTGGAGATCATCAGACCCATCCGGATGTTTCCTCATATTTCAGTTGGCTGGGTTAGTTCGCTTTTGGGCAGGGCAGGTCTCCAGGGTTCTAGCTTCATCTCTCCCTGTCCTGTTTCTCTCGCCTAGTTTTTTTGGGGTTTATATGTATGGGGGCTCATACCTTTGTTCTTTTACGTGTTGTTAAGTTGGTTTCTTAGCAGAGCATATCGGGTCCTCGTCACCTTTCGCATCAGTCCCGGAACTGGGGACGGCACCAGGCGGTAGGAGGATCTACATTTTGGAATATCCGGTCTTGTCTTGAGCATGCTCAATGCTTGATCCCTTAGTGATGATCTCCAGATCAGGGAGAAAGGACCCTTCACAAGGTAAGACCCAATGTTCCTTTCTAGCACTGCTCGGTCACCTTAAGCGGCTCAGTGGGGAAATACTTAACTAACAAGCAGAAGGTTGCCGGTTCAAATCCCCACTGGTATGTTTCCCAGACTATGGGAAACACCTATATTGGGCAGCAGCGATATAGGAAGATGCTGAAAGGCATCATCTCATACTGCACGGGAGGAGGCAATGGTAAACCCCTCCTGTATTCTACCAGAAGAAAACCACAGGGCTTTTTGGATGCTAGGAGTCGAAATCGACTTGACGGCACACTTTATCTTTAGCATTGCTCAGTTTTGTCTGAACTCAGAAAAAGAAAAGTGTGTGTGTGTGTTTTAGTGATGTGCCAGGACTGGTCCGGAGGCCATTCTAAAGGCCTCCGGACCGGTCCAGACCTGGGTGGTTCGGGGTTCGGGCGATTTGGGTGGGGGGTTTCTTTAAGAGTGGGGGGAGGGTTTACTTATCCTTCCTGCCGCTTTCCCCCTCCGTAGTTCCTGTAGTAATTGGGGCGGCAGGCTACCTCTCTGCTGCCCCTTCCCCCGTTTCACTTCTAAAGGCTTCCAGAAGTCTTCTGCGTGCGCACGCTTCACGTCTTAAAAAATATCCTAAGGCGGGGGGTGGCAAGAAGGTATGGCGGTGGCAGTAACTGGCGGCGGCAGGATACCTCTCTGCCGCCCCTTCCCCCGTTTCACTTCTAAAGGCTTCCAGAAGTCTTCTGCGTGCGCACGCTTCACGTCTTAAAAAATATCCTAAGGCGGGGGGTGGCAAGAAGGTATGGCGGTGGCAGTAACTTGCGGCGGCAGGATACCTCTCTGCCGCCCCTTCCCCCGTTTCACTTCTAAAGGCTCCCAGAAATCTTCTGCGGGCGCACATGTCACGGAGACTTGAAGCGCGCACACAATGTGTGCGCCCGCAGAAGACTTCTGGGAGCCTTTAGAAGTGAAACGGGGGGAAGGGGCGGCAGGGAGGTATTCTGCCGCCCCAATTACTACAGGAACTACGGGCACCGGAGGGGGAAAGTGGTGGGAGGGGTAAGTAAACCCACCCCCCACCCCAGTGCCGGACCGCAGTTTGGCGGTTCTGTGCACACCCCTATAAGTAAGTATTTGTGCATTTCAGTTTGCTTGTCCTTGGCAAGAGTAGAAGATATGGGAACTTTAGGGAGTCAGCACCCCTAATATCTTCTAGAGAGATTCCTCCCCACTTTTTATCACAACTTATTTTATTGTTGAATTTGTATACTGCCTTTCCTCAAAACCATCTCAAGGTGGTTCACAATAAGATTCACAACAGTGCATGTAATATAACTGAGGATAGCAATTATATGTGTAAATATAATTGTGATGGTGGGGGGAGAAGAAATATCCCTTTAACAAAACAAGATACAACCTACCTAGAAAAAAAGAAGGGTAGTGGTGGGGGGACCTTCTTCTAAGGATATATCTCTTGTCTTCAAAGCATTAATAATTCATTATAATTTGACTAAATAGCTGAAAATTCCTCTTCATTTTTCCGTCGGGGGGTGGGGAGCCTAGTTCAAATGCTGACAAGGAACACATGTTGCAGCTTGGGAGTAAAAAGTTGCAGCTTGTGAGTAAAATTGTCCTTCCAGTGCTGTATTATAATATTTTTGGCAACCCCCCAGCATGAAAAATCCACAATTCTTAATCTAATGCTAGTTTCCATATGCTGGGGATATACACCAAAAAAACATGAACATCCTTGACAGTGGTTGCTGCAATGTCATGTTAACAACCATATGAATTTCAAACCAAAATGGCACAATAACCAGACAGGACCAGCCCACATACATAAGTGTACCCTTATAGAGATTACAGCTCCAACATCTTGAAGTCTGTGACTATCCTTTATCAGACATTCTCTGTGGTATCCAGTAAACACGGAATAAATGTTTCTGCTGTATTAGCCTCATTTTAAGATCCAAAGAGGCATGTTTCACTGCCTTCAAAACAACCTTAACAACTTTAGCTTCTTTAGCTTTTTATAATTTTCAGTTTTAATTTGAACCTAATAATTGTTTTTAATCTGACTTTTTAAAAATAATTAATTTTATTACTTGTATCTGTGTCTATCTTATTGTTGTAAGCTGCCCCGAGCAGTATTGCACTGGAGGTGCGGGGTATAAATATTTTAAATCAATCAATCAATCAACCAACCTACCAACCTGTCACTGATTTAATTAGATAGGGTACTGTTCCAAAGATCTCATATATAATCAGTATTAGTCTTATCAGTATCTTTAAGCTTCTGATAGAGCAAGGTTACAGACTGAGGTGCATCCAATAGATGTTCCAGGTCTAATAATAGAAATGGAGTTTCAGACGCTGCAATCACATCAGGACCAAAAAACTGTGATAGTAAATGTTTTAGCTGAATAAACTGCCAGCTAGCATTTAAAGACAAATCAAACTCTGCTCTGTATGAAAAGATTTAAAAACATCTTCAAAAGCAATCAATTGATCTAGTGTAATGATGTTGTGGGAGGCCCAGTTAGCCCAATAATAATATTTATGAGCAATCTTCAAACAGGGATTCTCCCACAATGTAAGCTTTTCGTGCTGGAAAGGATCAAAACCATGTCTAGAACCCAGCGTGGTGTAGTGGCTAGAGTGCTGGACTAGGACCGGGGAGACCCGAGTTCAAATATCCATTCAGCCATGATACTAGCTGGGTGACTCTGGGCCAGTCACTTCTCTCTCAGCCTAACTTACTGCACAGGGTTGTTGTGAGGAGAAACCTAAGTATGTAGGTTTAGGCTGTTGCCAGGAAGAAAATAATAAAAATAATAAAATAAATAACATATGCCTTGTGGCTTTAAACACCAGTAATGATGAACCCAGCACCTGCCAAAATTTCAGTGGAGCCAAATAATAACTTTTGAGCTGTGCCCAAGGTGTGACCGAAACCTGGGACTCATTGTTTTACTCCAAGACTAAAGATGGAATAAATGCCCAACGATAAGCTTGAAAATGCAGAGAGATTTTAATGCTCCCTTGAGCTGTGTAGAAAAATGGAAGGAAATATCAGTGAATTACCAGTTTCATCTGCGCTTATTATTATGATTATTATTTACATTTTTATATCCCGTTCTTCCTCCAAGGAGCCCAGAGCGGTGTACCACATACTTACGTTTCTCGTCACAACAACCCTGTAAAGTAGGTTAAGCTGAGATAGAAGTGACTGGCCCAGAGTCACCCAGCAAGTAACATGGCTGAATGGGGATTTGAACTTGGGTCTCCCTGGTCCTAGTCCAGCACTCTAACCACTATACTACGCTGACCCTTGTCAAGTAGAGGAGGAGGGAAAAACTGTAGGTCCTCCAATTTTTCCTTGGAGAGAGGATCTTTTAATTAATCTGGTGAATAAATTATTGCATAAATGCTCTGTTAATGAAACTGCCCCAAGGTGATTGGTGAACACCCCTAAATCTACGTTTGGGCTTATATGGGGAAATTAGCTCAGAAAGTACAGTTTCATGCCAGATTTAATTTGTGCATAACTGTGGACTCAGGAAATGACTGGATTGAGACAATAGTTAAATTTCAACATTAAAATAAGGTATTTATTGTAGGGAAGGGTTCAGTGGAAGAAAATGTGTGGTTAAAGCACTACTACTATCAAAAATATGGTTAACTGCAATGAGGCGTTACAGCTTAAAATCCTAATTGTATATTCTCCCTGGCGGGCAAGAAAAAAGAGGCTTTTAGAGAGGGAGGTGGTTGGATTTAAGAAAGGGGAATAGAGATAGAATTGGGCCCAGTAATGGGCAAACACTCATATCACCTGATCTGGATGAAGGGATCTCAAGGCTTCTGGAACCACCGAGGGACCACCTTCTTCTGGGACAGCTCGGGCAGTGGCAGGTGGAGGGGTTAGTTAAGAGAGATGAATCCACAAGTGTGCTTGCTCTATGCGACCAGCTTCCTATGTTAGCAAGGAAGACTGGGCAAGAAAGCTGATCTGAAGGGTGGCACAAAGAACTGAATGCAGCATGGCATCGCCTGTGGACAGTAAATCGCCCAAACAGCAGCCGGTGACTCCAAGGTAGTGGGTACACAAAGAGCATATTGGATCATGAAATTGGGACTTCTTATGCCCAAAAACATATCCTGGGGGCGTATTCCAATTGACCTTTTTTTGTTGGATAGGTGTGTTGGGTGGAACCGGCAAGGATTCAGTTGTTGCTGATCTTTCTTCCTGTGTGTAACAATGTGGGAATTGCTGAGGTATGCCAAGGCTTTTGTCATGAAAACAGAGTCTATAGACATGAGACAAAATCTGCATGGAAGGAAAGTCCAATAATCTAGTTAGTACTTGTAGTGATCAGACTCCTCTTCCTCTAAAGAGTTAATGGAAAGTGAACCTTGTCTTGACTGACAGGCTGGTGAGCAACTCCAGGGCTCAGCCAATCAGCACAGCAGGTGAGCGGGACCTAGAGAGCTGTTGCCAGGAAGAAGGGAGTTTTTTGTTAGAGAAGAAGCTAGGTGGGAGGTGCATAGGAGGCCATGTGGCCATGGAGGTTGGCTGCAGGAGGATGACTGCAGCTATTGGAGGATAGAACTGCAGTGGCTTGATTCTTAACCAGAGTTTGATGAGTTCAAGGAAAAAGGAAGCCTTCGGAAGCTTAGGGCAGGAGAAAGTGGTTTAGTAAGAGTTTGTGTTATAATTTCTATTTCTTTGGGGTGTGTGCTTTTACATAGTCTTGATACTGTTCTGTTATTATTTACCTGTAATGTAATTAAAATAGGGAACACTAGCCTACGCCCTTCCTACCTAGGGCATTGCAAAAGACTAAACATTTAAGACAACCTGTTTTTGTAATCCTAATTCTTAACTGTATCTAAAAGCTGAGAAAGCTTCAGACAGAAGCAGTCTGTAGTAATTGAATTAAATTGTGTTTTTTAAAAGTTCTTTTCTTTTTACAAGCCTCTCCAAGTTGGTTTTTAACTCGCAGAAAGGCAGGGGGCAAAGGGGGTTTCTCTGATGAAAACACGTCCTGAAACATTCAGCAGTTATCAGTTTTCTCACTACGTGTGGGCTTGCACGTGGAAGACTTTTGTACTTATCCAATAATAAAATAAGGAGAGTTTTCCCTGGGATTCCACCCCAAGCCCAGGGAGGTTCAAGCTCTGTTGATGAGAGGTGTGGTGATGGCAACATTTTGAACCTACCGATAATACAGAATAATTTTAGGAGAAGCCTAGCCAGGCAGTTCAAGCAGGGATAATCCAGTATTTCTTTCCCTCACATGAGCTTGCTCTGAGACAAAGGCTTTAATCCACTACAGTACTTTTAATGGGTGCATTCTTAGATCTTTATCTCTGATTCAGCCTCTTTTGTGGGGGGGGGGATTTACCTCCACAAGCCTTATCTCTGTTCTTCCTGCTGAGTTAATGGATAGCTGGCTGCTATCCTTTGTGAAAGGAAAGGATGAGGATGCGGTTTACTCTGAGTGCAGAGTGGCCTTGGCAGAGAGTTAACCTGCTTTTAGTTAACTTCTGGGGTCTACTTAGGGTATCCCAGCATAGGAAGGGTGTGCATCTGCTCCCCTTTCCAATTGCTTTAGGAGCCAGATCTAGGGGCGACTAGCCCACTATTGTTGTGACCTGTTCTCATGTACCATAAATGGAGAGCTCACAATACTGTGAGGCTCCTGATTATGTCAAGAGTTAGATCTCCAAGCCTGGAGACTCAAACACAAACGAGGAGAAAAGCATTGCTAGCAACAGCTCCCAACATATCCAAAATTACATCTAAGGATGAATAATACTTCTGTTTTATAAAGATGATGTCTTGCCTTTGAGATCCAGTCTCAAAATAAGATTTATAAGTTGACAAATACATTTGGATTATTTTTCAGCTATATAGCATTAATTGTGAAAAATCAAAATTCTGACATGAGGGTGCCTAAAAATTTCTCCCAAAATTTACAGATTGGATTCTCCCAAAATTCACAGGTTGGATTCACATCCATGGACTTTTAATGATAATCAACTGTTTTAACAAAAATCTTGATGCAGTATACTTGTTTTCAAATATTTCAAAAAATTATGTTTAATTTTTTTGGGGGGTGGGGAGGAAGCCAGTTCGTAACAATTACAATTTTTGCTAGCTGAGTATCTCAGTATTTTACAAAAAGCATCATCATCATCATTTTGTCAGAGATGTGGGGTGGAAAATTTCCTCATAGTTTATTTTACCAGTGGAAAAATTTCCATTTTTAAAATTTCATTGGCTGATATCCAAACTAGCAGTGTGCATGTGAAGCAATGTGAGTTCCATTTTCCTGCTGCACTGTTGCTTGAGCAGGGGAAAGGCCAACTTTTGCCAATCCTCCCTTCCCTCTGAAGCGTACTGTGCATCACCAAAATATGTCCTTGAGAGTCATGTAACCCTCAGGCATATTCTGGTGACATACATTAGGCTTAAGAGGGAAGGGAAGATTGAAGGAAATCAGCCCTTCTCCATCGCAGGTGACAGTGCAGCGGTAGTCTGGCACTGCTGCCCTTGCAAAATACCAATCTGAATGTCAGCATTGTTTCATAAAATTCATTAGTAACAATGAATTGATTCCAATGCAATACTGGGTAAGTTCAGTGATTTCTGAACCTGAGCCATTTTGGAAGGGCGGTATACAAATCAATCAATCAATCAATCGGTATACAAATCAATCAATCAATCAATCAAAACAAATCAATGAATCAATCAAATAAATAAATAAATAGTAATGTTTTTCAGGTGATTATACGCAGGAAGAGTGAGAGAGTAAATGTATTGTGTTGATTTATTGGGGGGAGAGGATGAAAAGCTTGTTTCCATGTAAAGCTTTGGATTTGTTGCAGTATAACAATTAAAACACATGAAATATCTTTATTGCCCCCGCCCCTGATATTTCAGTTCAACTACTTGGCTACTAAAACAACTTCAGATACGCAGTGTGGGAATTTCATATGGTGGAGGTGTTTTTTCCCCTGAGTAGGAGGGCCTCAGATAGGGTGATGTACTGCGCGTGCTCGAGACAGAACTGGAATAACTTGATTTGATTGTAGGCGTGGCCACCTCATAGCCCCAGTTCCAGTTCTGTCTCGCTCGGGATAGGACTTATTGGAGAGAGCTCTGGTCAGTTTCATCTTCGGATTCATATTGGTGCATTCGTTTCTCATCTTCCCTTCCTACTCCTTTACTCTAGCTCTGCCTACTTACTGTGCAAGGGTGGGAAGGGAGCAGTCTCAATTGGCATTTCAAATTATTGTTTCAAAATTACTTCTTTATTTCTGATTACAATTGGACATTCAAATTCTGTTTGTGTTTCCTTTTGGCGCTTGAGGGGCTTATTTTGGAGGCGGCTCATGCCGCGGAGATCATGCAGGGCTCACTGTCGGAGAGTTCGCAACTACCACAGCAATTGGGTAGCTTAGCGCCTCTGTTGCCCGTCGCTGCCGATTTTTCGGTCCCTGCAGCCTCGCCGGCTCCATCTCCGCTTGCGACTGCAGCCGTTGCAATCTCTCCGCCGCCATTTTGTGTCACTGACGATCGACCCCAGACTTCAAAGTCCATGGGGCATCGTCCTTCAAAGGCTCTTAAAAAGAGCAAACACACGAATATCCCGTCTTCCCCTCCTAAAACGTAAAAGGGTCAGGAAAACGGGCACTGGCCGCCTATCTTCATCCTCTCCGGACTCCAGTCCGAGACGTAGGGCCATCCCTAACTGGGAACGCGGTCTGTTTATGCCTAGACCTCCCGCTCATAGATCCAAACACAGGCGCAGGGAGCATTCATCCTCTTCCTCTGATGTGCCTGGCAGCGACTGTGTACCAACTCGACCGGTCCTTCCCCAGGTCGTACCTACTCCCAACCCTCCTCCTATACCCATTCTCAACCCTCCTCCACCTGCAATTCCTCTTAATACACCTACTAACATTCCGGTCAGAGCTGAAAAACCAGTGGCTCCCCCCGCTTCTTCTGGGGAGGAATCCTATGATTCACAGCCTTTGATTCCCGAAGATCCTGTGGGATCAGATAAAGAGGAAGGGGAACTCTCAGAGGAGGACATAGCTCCCCCTATTTCCAATTCCACAAGGCTTTTCTCATCAACAGATTTCGACATATTGTTGGCTAAGGCAAAGCGCACCATTAAGGATGTTTCCCCAGCAGATCCGCCAGCGGGTTCCACTGCTCCTACTCTGGACCAGCAGGTCTTCCCCTCTACAGATCTGGTTAATCCAGTGGTTCCCTTCCCTTCGCTATTTCATAGAGTAATGTGTGCTGAGTGGCAAAAGCCCACCTCCTCCAAGCCCATAGGCAGCTTGCCTAGAAAGCATTATCAATTGCCATCAGAGGTTTCTACACTTCTTGCAACACCTAGAGTAGACCCCCCCGGTGGCCCAGATGGTGTCAGGAGCGTTGGTCCACTCAGAACATCACGAACAACTCAAATTGCAGGAGGACAGACGTTGTGACGTTCTGTTAAAGAAGGCACACGAGGCTTCTGCCACCTCCATAAAGATGGCCACCACAAATTCTATTTTCGCTCGGGCTGCAGTCCTTTGGGCGAAAGAGCTGGTGCAGATGGTCCCACCTGAGTTGCCCAAATTACGACAGGGAATTAACAAGATGGCCAAGGCTGCGGCACTCACAGCGGATTCTAGCTTGGATGTTATTCAACAGTCATCAAGGGCATTGGTGGCAGGTGTAGTGGTTCGCAGGATTTTGTGGCTGAAGTCTTGGAATGTCGATCCCAAATCCAAGATGGCACTTACCTCGGCTCCATTCGCTGGAGCTTCCCTCTTCGGCGTGGCACTGGACCCCATTCTAATAGATACAAAAGATAAAAAGAAGGTCATGCCCTCTGTTCGGAAGGATTTCAGAACTTCCTTTCGTAGCGGACACAGTTCCTTTCGCCCCTACAGACAGCATGTCTATCAACCATACCATTTCAATCAATCCCCCCAGCCCAGGGATTACCGCCCCCAGTTTTCTAGAGGCTTCGGCAGACCACAATGGAGGCAGCATAACAGGGGCCAGGGACGCGGATCAGCACCCCAACCATTCTCCCCATACTACCGACACCGAAAACAATGACTCCCCCCCCGGTAGGCGGGAGACTATCGCGCTTTGTACTTACATGGATGTCGACAGCTTCCGACAAGTGGGTTCTGGATACGATTTCCAACAGTTATGCCATAGATCTGGTTTCCCCCCCACCTCCCCGCTTCATCCCCACACCAAAATCTTCTGTGCCACGAAAACATCGTCTGATGCAACAATCGGTGAGTCATCTTCTTCAGATCGAGGCAATAGAGTACGTCCCCTCGTCCCAAAGGTTCCAGGGGGTATACTCCATCCTTTTTCTAGTGCCAAAGAAGGATGGATCCTGGAGGGCGGTACTGGACCTGAAGTCTTTCAATCACTTCATGCGAAAGAAAAAGTTCCGCATGGAGTCGCTTCGTACCATAAAGGAGGCTGTGCGGAGAGGAGACTTTTTGGCCTCGGTGGACCTTTCGGAGGCCTATCTCCACGTGTTGATCAGACCTTCCCATCGGAGATTCCTACGCTTCGCCTACGACGGAGGTCACTTTCAGTACCGTGCCCTCCCCTTCGGCCTGGCCTCCGCTTTGAGGGTTTTTACGAAACTAATGGTCTCCGTAGTTTTCTTCCTCCGCCTCCAAGGGGTGGGGCTCCACCCGTACCTGGATGACTTACTCATCCGGGTGCCCTCCAGGGTCCAGGCCATCAGGGATGTTCGCACTACACTACGGGCCCTAAGGGATCATGGGTTCGTGGTCAACAGGCAAAAGAGCCACCTAATACCATCACAGGAACTGGTCCACCTCGGGGCCCTATTCAACACAGCGCAAGACACAATTTCGCTGCCCCCAGAATGCAGGGATCGCATCCTCAAGCAACTGCGCCCCCTCTTGTACAAGGACCGGGAGGACGTTATGATGCTGGCTCAGGCCTTGGGCTCCATGGTAGCCTGCCTGGATTGCACCCCTTGGGCCAGATGGCACTCACGCCCGTTGCAATGGCTACTCCTACCCTGGCAGGATCAGATCATGGCCGCTCAGCATTCGCTCATCCACATTCCAAAAGAGGTCAAGCACTCGTTCCATTGGTGGCTGTCGCCTGCCCTTCTACAAGGGCTGCATTTGACGGAACCCCGGCAAATAATTGTGACAACAGACGCCAGCCTCTCCGGCTGCGGAGCACACTGTCTCAGAGAAGTTGTACAGGACACCTGGTCTCCACAGGAAGTATTATTACCCATAAATCTGCTGGAGCTTCGGGCCGCACGCCTAGCCCTACTCCACTTCCAACAGATCCTTCAGGGCCATCACGTACTACTACGGATGGACAACATCACCGTCAAGGCTCATATCAGTTGCCAAGGGGGTACGAGGTCTACGACCCTCATGCGAGAGACAGACCGGCTATTCAGATGGGCAGAGCGCAACCTACGGTCACTGGTAGCCGAACATCTCAAGGGCGACAACAACGAGCTAGCGGACTGGCTCAGCAGGGAGACGGTGGATCCGGGAGAATGGGCCTTGCATCCGGAGGTCTTTCACCAAATGACCCGGGTTCTAGGCAACCCACTGGTCGATCTGTTCGCCGCACCAGGAAACGATCAACTTCCCCACTTCTTTGCGAGGTGTCACACTCCGTTGGCAGAGGCGATAGATGCGTTGAACTCCCAGTGGCCAGCCGTTCTGCTGTACGCCTTTCCACCGATCTCCATAATATTGAAGGTTCTCCAGAAGCTTCATCTGGAAAGAGCAGAGTTGATATTGGTGGCTCCCTTCTGGCCCCGTCATCCGTGGTTCCCAGACATACTCAGCCTGGCGACTCGGCCTCCATGGCGTCTACCAAACCGTCCAGACCTCTTAAACCAAGGTCCTTTACTACATCCGGACCCACATTGGCTGCAACTAGCCGCCTGGAGGTTGAGCGCGCAAAACTAGCAGCTCAGGGTTATCCCAAGGGCGTACAGGACACTATCCTGGCATCGCGGCGACCCTCCACTGTCAGAGTATACCAGGCGACGTGGTCGGCCTTTGTGCGATGGTCCAAAGATCGAAGGAAAGAGCCCTCAGAGTCAGGAGTCCCAGAAGTCCTCAAATTTCTACAGGCTGGCCTGGACTTGAAATTACGGCCAAGCACGCTCAGGCTTCAGGCCTCGGCATTAGCATCTGTGCTGCATCTCTCTACATCGACATCGGGTACAGTCCATCTACACCCGCACATCTCCAGATTTCTGCGAGGGGCAACAAACCTGGCTCCTCCCCCACTTAGCCACTTTCCATCATGGAACCTGAATCGCTTCCTAAATGCCCTCACGAAGGAGCCCTTCGAACCTATCGCATCTATTCCATTAAAGCTCCTCTCAATGAAAGTTCTTTTTCTAGTGGCAATAACATCAGCCCGCAGGGTCTCAGAGTTAGCTGCACTCTCCGTGCGTAAGGAGTTTTGCACATTTCACTCTGATTCAGTGGTCCTTAGATTGGACCCCACCTTCCTACCGAAGGTTAATTCCACATTTCATAGGTCTCAAGTTCTTGTCCTTCCGTCATTTTGCCCGGCCCCAGTACATCTGAAGGAGCAACTGTGGCATAAACTCGACATCAGAAGAGCATTAAGATCTTATATCAGACGTACCAGAGGCTTTCGCCGTTCCGACGCCCTCTTTGTTTCCTTCCGGCCGAATAACATCGGCGAGAAGGTGTCACTGGCCGTATTGGCAAATTGGATCAAGTCCTGCATTCGGTTGGCGTATGAGGCGCTTCATCTCCCACCTCCGGGCGGGCTGACTGCGCATTCTACCAGAAGTGCTGCTGCCTCTGTGGCCTTCTCGGCACACGTTCCATTATCAGAAATATGTCGGGCGGCGACTTGGTCCTCGTCCACGCCCTTCATCAAGCACTACAAAATCCCTGATTTCTCTCAGGACCAGGCGGCCTTTGGTCGCACCGTCTTACAGCAGGTGGTGTAAGCACATCTGTCCCATCCCAGGTCATAACTAGCTTGGGCACGTCCCTATCTGAGGATCTCCTACTCAGGGGAAAAAGGAACATTGGTCTTACCGTGAAGGTTCTTTTTCCCTGAAGTAGGAGGGCCTCAGCCCCGCCCGGATGTGCTATCTAGGTTCATAGGGTGGGTCGGACAGTGTTATGGTTCATTTTTTTGTCTGAGACTGTTCTCAGGGTTACAGTTTTTTCTCCTCAATCCAGCTGTTTATCTATCTTTTCATGTTACTCCTGTCAGTTGTTACTTACACATGTTTAGGTTGAGCTCTCTCCCGTTATGTCTGTATACCTCGCTCGTCTCCACTGGAACTGGGGCTATGAGGTGGCCACGCCTACAGTCAAATCAAGTGATTCCAGTTCTGTCTCGAGCATGCGCAGTACATCACCCTTTCTGAGGCCCTCCTACTTCAGGGAAAAAGAACCTTCACGGTAAGACCAATGTTCCTTTTTTAAAAAAGTCATATAATAGATCAAACTATCCGACCCCGCACAGAGCATCAGCGGGTCCCCCCTCCCCCCACCTCCTGCCCCTGCCCTCCTCCCCACCTCTGCTGACCCCGCACAGAGCCTCTCACCTCACTGGGTGGCGGGTCGCCATTTTCGTTTGGTACTTGTCAGGCATCGGGTGGCCCAGCGGCTCCTGAAGGGGCCTCTCCTCCCTGCCGGTCAACTGTTCACCTCCCTCAGCCACAACCCCTGTGGAGTCTCGCCAACCACCTCCTGGCGCACGCTCCTCCCTCCCACCCTTGCACGTGTCTCCCCCGCTGGGCCCGCCATTGGTCGTGGCTTCAGCGGGGGCATGGCTTGCCACATCCCCATGCATCCCCTGGTCCATCTACAGGAATTAATAATATAGATAATATGCCAGGTCGGAACATCATCTATTTAGAGCATCAGGAAAATTTGTATAGTGATTTTTAAAGAAGAAAACAATGCAGATTTTATGCAAATGATAATTTGTATGGAAAATGTGGTTCCCCTCCTGCCCAGAAAACCCACATCTCTGGTAAATTTTATGTGGTCCTGGTAACAAGCCTATAATTCTTTATGAGAAGATACAGCTGCCTGTGAGAGAGTGAGCTTACTGTTCCCCACATTTGTTAATATCATAATGCCTATGTGGCAGCACAAGCTTCATTCTGTCAGATAAGGATATGTTCTTCTACAGCCTAAGGCCCTAGGTGTTTTGCAGCATATGGTTTCCTCCTTATGGAAGAGCGAATGGACAGACTTTGGATTACAGCTTTATTTAGAGAGTTACAGTGGTCTGATTCAGATGTCCAGCTTAATAACTTGGTTTTTCCTAAACTATAGTGGGACCAAGCTAGGATTTTCCAGAATCCCGGGTAGTTCTAAACAATTACTGAAGTAGAAACTTTCCTCCCCTCATTCATGGAGAGTGGAGCACCGATCTGAGCCCAAGGCTTGGAAATATTATGTGCAACTCAGGGTTAAACGATAGTTCTGTGTGACGTCTGAACCAGGTTACTGGTTCAGTGCACTCTTTTTCCATATTGTCAGCACATGCACATATCCTGGTTTGGAATGCATGAATCAGTTTTCATGTAATGTACATGAGCTTGTAGGAAACAAGCAATCAACTTGGAATTCAGTGATTACGTATACTCTTAGTTAGCATACTCTTGAGCAAGAAATGTACACCTCTCAGGTTAATTGAATCATCTTTGAACTGAACCACAGTTCAAAAAGTGAGAGCAGCTTTCTTCTTAATAATCCTAGTTAATCCTATCGGTAATAAAGTCTACTTTCAGTGCTTTTCCAGGAACTATGCCAGTTTCTCAACTAGTAGTTGTAATTTCATCACCTCACTAGTGCCGCATGCAAGAACAGCTAAAATAATCTCTTCAGCAGACCTTAAGGTCTTGTCTACTTGATGCACCCTCATCTTAAACAAATGTTGATTGCACCAAGTAATAAACCTTTTGTGCTTGACAAAAACCCTGTAGCACACTTCTTATCTTTCAGCAAGTGAAGCTAAAAATCTCTGGCTTTAGGTAAAAGTAAAGTGTGCCATCAAGTCGGTGTTGACTCCTGGCGCCCACAGAGCCCTGTGGTTTTCTTTGGTAGAATACAAGAGGAACTTACCATTGCCTCCTCCCGCTCAGTATGAGATGATTCCTTGCAGCATCTTCCTATATCGCCACTGCCCGAAATAAGTGTTTCCCATAGTCTGAGAAACATACTAGCAGGGATTTGAACTGGCAATCTTCTGCTTATTAGTCAAGCATTTGCCCGCTGTGCCACTTAAGGTGCTGCCTTTAGGTACAGGCCCTTAGTTATAAAATGAATAGTTGGCAAGTGGATAGAAATCTAGATCTGGACTGAGCTAAACAGAGAGTGGTTATGTGACCTCCTACTGTACTTGCATGCAATCTTGACACTTTGGTGTTACCTATAAATAAAAATTGGGCAGTGGAATTGTATAGTTCTATATGATATAATTGTTGAATTTAAACACTATTAAATATGATATATACATTTATGCATGTGAAGATAGTTTGTTCACTCCAGAAACCTGAATGTCTCTACATTCGTTTCAGCATTAGTTGGTGCTAAAAACTGGCCCAGGGGTATGTGGTGCCATCAGTACAAAATACAGGTGGTGTCTTATCTGCGATTTCAGCATTCGCAGTTTTGCATATCTACAGTCGGGCAATATATACCCGACCTCGTGATCTGAGATAAACAGCTTTGCTTTTCACAGTTTTTGGCAGCTCAGTTCTGCCCTTACATAGCCGTGCTCTTGCTGCACGTGCTCATGGGTTGTGAGAGGAGTGTCCCCGCACCCCCAAACACCCGCCGTATCTGACATCAGATGCAAGGGGCGAGGCAATCAATATCTCCCCGCCCCCCCTGCCCTGACCCCCCCACTGCTCCTGCGCTCCTCCCACTACTTATCTTGGCCTTCAGCTCTGGGGTGGGTGGCTGGGGGTGATCCGAGTGGGACAGGCGGCGGGCATGGCGGGCCTCTCCTCTCTGGCCAAACTGTACACGTGCACAGTTTGACTATGGATATGGATATTGACTATGGATATGGCCTATGGATATGGATGTCACGGGCATGTGATGTCCATAGTCGAACTGCGCAGGTGTTCAGATCAACCAGAATGGAGAGGCTCACCGTTGCCGTGCCTGCTGTCTTTCCTGCTTGATCACCCCCCACCCCCTGGAGCTGGAGGCCAAGATAAGAAGTGGTGGTGGAGCATTCTCCTTGGGGGGCCCCCTGACCCATCAGGCCTACGGACATTTGTCCCTGCTTCTCTAATGGATGCTATGCCCCAATCCAGAGTAATGTACTGCTTGCACAAGGAATGGGGTGGGGCAATTTTTGCGGATACCTCTTTCCCTCTGCTTCCTCCATATGTCCCTGAGGGCTGGGGCCCCATTGCCCAAGTAGGACATCAGTCTGGATGCTTCCCTTTGTTAGGGTAGCTTTTCCAGCACCTAATTTTGAATAGATAACTGAAATTTGCATATTTCCAGAAGGTAAATAATAATTGCCATGTAGAAGTTCATTAGTTAATGATACTCTTTCTGCTTTTAAACAGTGGCAAATAGAACTGATTGATATGATATAAAAAACAAATTTTGTATAGGACCAAAGGTAGTCTGGATGTTTTATTTGAATCTCCCTCAAGATATGTGATTAGCTATTACAAAAATAAAGTTTAGCTTATCCAAGGATATTTGTGTGGAAGGTAGTTTGTAAGTTTTCCTCTCACTTGAATTATATTGTCAAGTTATAGCAGCTGAAAATATAGTAAAATTTCCATCATGCGGGGGCAAACAATTCATTTCACACTTATTTAGGTGAAAGTGTCTTTGAACTTAGTGGGATCTACTTCTGAGGAAACATTACTAAGATTGGGTTGTTGGGCTCTCAAATCTCTTTAAAATTCTTTCTCCACATGAAACAGTCCCTGCTGTCCTGGATTCAGACAAGAGGCTCTTAGGAAATCCCTGAATGCAAAATTTCTGGTTCCTGTGGAGCTGTACAAACCAGGAGTGCTGTGGTTTGAAAAGAACTTCCTCATGTTAATAGGAGCAAAGTGTTTCTCTATGGGTGTTAAGTGTCAAATACCTGGAAAAGAATGGTTTTAGCTTGAGAAGCCTGGAGTGTCTGGGATGGGGTGTCTGTTGAGTCAGCTTGCTGTCTGAACTGGTCTCGTGGGAATAAGCATGAACTGTCTCCTTTGCTAAGCAGGGTCTGCCCTGGTTTGCATCTGAATGGGAGACTACATAACGTGAGCACTGTAAGATTATTCCTATTAGGAGATGGCGCCACTCTGGGAAGAGCGCTTGCATGCGGAAGGTTCCAAATCCCCCCCCTGGCATCTTTAGAAAGGGATGAGAGAGACTCCTGTCTACAACCTTGAAGACACTGCTGCCAGTCTGTGTAGCCAGTACTGAGCTAGATGGATCAATGGTCTGACTTGGTATAAGGCAGCTTCCTATGTCCCTATCCATTTTGCTCCAGAGTAACTTGCTTTCTTGAAACAGACCAGCACCCCTGCTTATGGCAGGAGAGTGCATGATTATGTGGGGCTTCTAGCTTGGATTTTCTGGATATCTTCTGGGGACTACCTTAACTGTTTTCCTCTTTGTTCTTAGATACATCTGCTATCATGGTGGGCGAGAGGCGGAATGGAAATCTGTTGGTGCACCTTGGGCCCAAACTGCAGGCCTATCCTGAGGAGCTAATTCGGCAGCGTCGTGGCCATGATGGACACACAGAATACCTGATTCGTTGGAGCATCCTTAGCTTGGATGACAGCATAGGGAACAGTGCCAATGCTGCTTCCGCTGAGAGCAAAACGGAGAATATTCTGATGTGGATGTCAGGAGAGGAAGTTTATGCCAACTGCCCCACATTACTGGGCAAGAGGAAACCTGAGGGGCAGCGGGTGAAGGAGGAGAAAGCACCTAGCACATTTCCATCTGATGTTACACTGGATGAGGCTTCACTGCTTGAGATGAAGGCTGATGTCAGGACCCTGGTGCAGAGGGCTGCTCGACAAATGGCCAGGACAACAGGCCCAGAGTCCTCTATCCTGAACACCATCCATGTGCTCAGTGCCTATGCCAGTATTGGCTCATTGACAGGTGTCTTCAAGGAGACGGGCGCCCTGGATCTGCTGATGAAGATGCTGTGTAATGAGGAGAAGCAAATCCGTCGCAGTGCTGGCAAGATGCTAAGGGCCCTGGCTTCCCATGATGCAGGTGAGATTGCCTGGCTGGGAGCCCCAGGATGAACTCTGGGCTCCTTCCTGGATAGCCACTTGAGCACTTTATGGAACTATAGAGGTTAAAGTATTCATAGGGATTTAGTTCTTAATGGGATTCCCCTGTAGCCTAAATCTGTTCATCATGGCTCCTGTTTGTTACCTTTTGGTGGCAAATTATGAGTGCTGTCACTCAAATACTGATGTAAACCTGCATCCTAAAATGTGGTATGTTTGATTATGGGGACTGCATAGAGGTTTGATTCCAAGGCAGAAGTGGTCAGATGTTCTTATAAGAACTTTATTCAAAGGCATTGAAATTGCAGTATACTGGTGCCATTCATAAAGTATTTTACTTGCAATTTGTATTAGCTTTACACTCAACAGACCTGCAAGCTAGGTCATTCTTCACATTCACAGACAGAAATAAAGGCTGAGAGAAAGTGACTTGCCTTTGGCAACTCAGCGGTTCCTTGGAAAAGGCTGCTTCCTTTGTTACTCCCATGTGGGTTTGATCCTATTACTGTGCTGTTTGTTTGTTCCTCCTGCCCCCCCCCCCCATTCCTCACAGTGTTTTAGAAAGAGAAAAGTAGTGAGGCTACAGTTGTCTTGGGAGGACCAAGTTCTTGAAAGCTCCCATAGATCTTTTGTTTTGTAGTTTGGAATTTTGCCTTTAAATTATTTCAGAGCTAATTCTTCAGGTCTCTTGAGCAAGATCAGTTAAAATCTTTTAGGTGCATTTTTAGTAGTTGTAGCCTGTATCCTGGTGATTTCATTTTCTTTGAGGTCTGGGTTAGGCTTAAAGCTTACCCTCAGCTGGTAGTCAAAGAGGTTTTTCCGATATCTTTCCCCAGAGGTAGTTTGCAGCAGTGTCCACCTGTACCATTCTCACACTGAGTTCTTATCTCTTTCTTCTAGGTGTGTATGGAGGAAATAATAAAAGATGTTTGTCTTGGGTTGAAATTTTATGTAGCTAACTTAATGTATGTTTAATTTTAATGTATTTTTAAAAGAACCTTGATGGTTCAAGTACATACAGTCTGTTCTTCTTTGCTAGGATGTACTTTGATGCTTGTTATTCCAGTAACAATTTGCAGTTGTGTGGATGGGGAAATACGCCTCACACCCTGGGAGCCAAAACATTAGATGATTTGGTTTGGCTCCAGTTTTGTTTGGACTAAAGTTATTTAGGATTGGTGACTGGTTTGGCGTACAATTCTGCTGTATGCAAAAATTTAAATATTCACATTGTAATAGTGTGTTTTATGGTTGAGAGAGTGATTAATATAATCACAAGGTATCTAAATATTTGATAAGTGTGTTACTAGTGATGTGGGTGTTCTGGAAATTTTTCTGGAACATGTTCTGATACCCTTAATAGATTAGGATCTGATTTACCATGTATATTTGACTTATATTGGCTGGGGGGTGGGGTATAATAAAAATGCATGCCATGTTAATGTTGTATAACTATCTCCACAGTTTTCCCATTAGCCAAAAGTATTTGAACTGTAATCTTTGTTTAGGAAAATAATTTAACTAAGGACACTTAAATGTGGTTTTAAATGTTATATTTACATGAATTAGTTCTCTTTTAAAATATGTATAAGTATTCAAGGCATGACACGTTCAATAACATGCCCTTTTCCACAGTGCTGGAGGCTATCCTAACACCAAGGGTTGTGGACTGAGCATGCTCCACAGACAGGATCCAGACTTTGAATTGAAGACATGGCTAGGCCAGTGCACCAGTTCCAGTCCTGTCTTGCTCCAGTGAACAGGGCTGAGAAGGAGCTCTCTCCAAACCTTTAGGTTTTGGCTAGTTTCCTAACTTTCCCCCCCACCTCCTTTAGATTGATCAAGGGTGGGAAGGGAATTGATTTTATTTTATTTTATTTTGAAACTCCAGACATTCTTTTATTTTAGTCTATTTGGCTAATTGGCAATTTTGCTTTCGGCTTCCTTATTTCTCATTTACAGCCCTCTTGGGCTCCAAACTCCTGTGCTTGGCTTTGCCACACTGGGAGCACCTCGCACACCTTCCCCTGGCCACCCTCAGCGAAGTGGCTCCCAAGGCTAAGAAGGGCCATAAAAAGACCTCACAGAAAACAAAGCACGTGGAGAGCGCTGAAGGAGCTATTCAACAACCTTGCAAGTGCCAGGCTAAGGCAGATGCCATTCACCTGAGTGAGCAGCTACTGGTGCAAGAGGTTTGTGAGGACCAGGTTCCTCGCTGCTTAGTGCCAGTATCAGAGAACACTTTCTGGCCGCTCTTGGGCTCTGGCCTGTCAACGGGTTTCTTGGTGCTGCCGCCGCCACCACACTTGGATCCATCTTTGGGGACGGGGGAGCCAGCTCTGCCGTGCCTTTCCCCAGATGTGCACCCCACTTCGCCAGCCCAGTTGAGAAAAGGTGTGTCTGGTCCCCACCCCCGACTGGGTGATCTATCCAACAGCTCTTCAGCCTGCAACACCGGATGAGCCTGCAGTCCCTACTGAGGTCGTAAGTACGGTTTCCTTGCTGGACAACCACCCCGTTCACCAAGATGTTGCTTCCTGGTTAAAGAACTTTAATGTATGGGAGTGTAGCTCCCTTATCAAGCTGCCACCGCCTTCATCTCCTCCAGCTGCTCCTGCAGCACCAGCCCTTTCTCTTGATCCCAAATCACCTATCCGCCCCTCCTTCTCTTCCTCATCTGATTCCAGCCCCTGCAGGCTTGCCATCTTGGCTACGGAGCAGGGCTGCTTAATACCCAGGAAATTCCTGAGTGGCAGAGATGCAAGGTCCCAGTCCCTTCGTCTTCAGAAGAAGTCCCAACCGTACCTAAATGGTCTATCAGTCGTCGTCCTCTCCCTCCCCTGATTCTCTTTCTCCTGTGATACCAGACTCTGCAGCATCCCTCCCCCTTCCTAACCCTGCAGCCCCTCTATCTCAGAATTCTGATTCAGAGGCATCTCATCCAGAAGGGCACTAGGGCCTCGCACTGGCAGTAAGGGGGAATCGCCTAAAGAAGAAGGGGTATTATATGAGAATATCTCTCCCCAAATCCTTCTGTCCACATGTTTGTTTTCCACATCTGACTTTGAGGTTTTGTTGTCCAAAGTTAAATGTGCGATCAATGATGTTTCCTCAATAGATGTGTATCAAATGTTTACCACTTTTGATCAAAATGTTTTCCCATCTTTAACTGTGTCCACAGTGACTGTACCTTTTCTACCTCTATTTCATAGTATCATGATGGTGGAATCTACCTCTACAAAACTTGTGGGCTCTTACCCTAAGAAACTATATGCCATTCCACAAGATGTATCTGACCTCATAGCAGTACCTTCTGTTGAGGTACCTTGTCTCTGGCTCTGTAATGTCCAAGGTGGAGGAGGATAAGTTAAAAATTCCTGAAGACAGAAAGTGTGGTCTATGGTAAAGCACATGCAGCCTCTGCTACTTATAGTTAAAGCGGTGGCCACCAATTCAGTATTTGGCCAAGCCTTGAGCCTCTGGACTAAGTAATTAGTCCAGCACATTCCTCCTGAAAATACAAAACTGCAGCAGGGCATTAACAAACTGGCCAAGGCTGCAGTCCTCATGGCAGATTCCAGCCTAGATTGTGTTCAGCATGCATCTAGAACAGGGATACTCAACTTCAGCCCTCCTGCAGATGTTGGCCTACAATTCCCATAATCCCTGACAATTGGCCACTGTGGCTGGGGATTATGTGAGTTGTAGTCCAAAAATAGCGGGGGATGGGGGGCTAAGTTTAGCAAGCCTAATCTAGAGCCATGGTTTCAGGGGTGGCAGCACATAGGTGCCTTTAGAATGTGGACTCTAAGTCCAAGCTTAATCTTGTATCCATACCCTTTTCAGGTACACAACAGTGAGGTGCTGGACCCCATTCTTGTAGAAACAAGGGATAAAAAGAAGGCCCTGCCTTCAGGACACAGGGATTTTTGTCACCCATTCTGTAATAACAGCTACTCCTTTCACTCCTCCAGAAACTTCCCCATACTGTTGGGGAACCAATACAGGGACAACTGATCCTCTGTAAACAGATACAGAGGTGCTGTATCCAGCGCCAGACCCACCTGGCACAACCAGTGGCAACAGTGAGGTAGGGGATCCACCAGGGGTCAACAGGCTCAACAGTTTCCCTCCACGATGTCCCAGCCCCCCGCAAACAATGACTACCTCCCTGTGGGGGGACAGCTTCTCCCCTTTCTTCACCAGTGGAAAGCCACTACTTGGGTTCGCTGGGTCCTCACTACCATCACAGAGGGCTGTTCACTATACTTCGCATCCCTCCCTCCCAACCATTTCATAGCCATTCCCAAATCACAGAATCTGACAAAAAACATTGGATGAATCTGGCCATTCATCATCTAATGCAGATCAGGGCAGACGAACATGTGCCCTCGAAAGAATTATGTCAAGCCCCTTATTCAATTTTATTTCTAATTCCAAAAAAGAATGGCTCCTGGAAGACAGTTCTGGATTTAAAATGCCTAAAACACTTAATCCAAAAAAGGAATTTTGGATGGAATTGGTGCATAAGAGGTGATTTGAATCCAGGACTTTCTGGCCTCCATAGATCTTTTAGAAGCCTACCTTCATGTTCCCATCATCCTAGTGCAAGGCAGATTCTTCCATTTTTGTTACAACAATCAATGCTACCAATACAGAGCCCTACCCTTCAGATTTTCCTCAGCCCCATGGGCCTTTACCAAGATTATGGTAGCTCTCATTGTCCGCATAAGTGGCATACTCTTTGCCCCTGCTAACTTGGCAAAGAGGCACCTTTTAACGTGGTGATTCTCTTTATTTAGCAGGGGGAGAATAACTGGCCCTATTCACCCCCAGCATGGTGCCTCCAGTGACTGTTGCTGGTGTCTATCTTATGTTTCTTTTTAGATAGTGAGCCCTTTGGGGACAGGGATCCATCTTATTTATTAATTAATTCTCTGTGTAAACTGCCCTGAGCCATTTTTGGAAGGGTGGTGTAGAAATCGAATAAATAAATATAAAATAAATAATACATATTCACCTGTAACTTGAAAATCTTTTGATCTGGGCCCCTTCATTTCACCAAGCATAAGTGGATGTCCAACGCACTCTACACCATCTCAGCTCCCATGGTTTTCTGGTCAACACCCAGAAGAGACACCACACTCTGTCTCAGTCACTACAGCAACTAGGGGCAGTTTTTGACACCTGTCAAGGTACAATATCACTACCACAGGAGAGAAGGGAGAAGCTGTGGTGGTTCTCATTACCACCTCTCCTGAGGAAATTGTCCATGGATCTCATGCTCCTGGCACAACTCCTGGGATAAATGATTGCCTGCCTGGAGTGCACCCCTTGGGCGAAGTCGCACTCTTGTCCTCTTCAGTGGCTACTTCTACCCTTTCAGGACAGCATCATAGCCTGCGATCACAGAGAGATTCGACTACCTCTAGCTGTTTGTGTCTCATTCTGGTGGTGACTCTCTGATGCCATGCTCAGAGGTCTCCCATTGGAACTCCCTGCATGTATCATCATCATCACAGCAGATGCCAGCCTTCTGGGTTGGGGAGCACCTTGTGAGAACAACTATGCTCAAAGTACATGGAGCCTCAGCGAGAAGTTGTACAAGATCATCTGGCTCAAGCTCAGGGCAGTCCGTCCTGCTCTCCTACACTTCCTTCCTGCCATACGGGGTCAATATGTCCTTGTACAGATGGACATCTTGGCAAAATCTCACATAAACCGTCAAGGGGCACCAAGTCCTGCCCCCTCATGTCAGTCCTCATATTTTGATGGGCAGAACGCCACCTGGCTTCCATCACGGCGGAGCATCTGCAGGGGATTGCCAATTCCAAAGCTGACTGGCTCAGACTATTGTGCCAGTGGAATGGTCTCTCCATCCCACAGTCTTTCTCAAGGTGACTTTTCTCTTTGGCTCCCCAAGTGAATCTTTTCGCCTTACCACACAATAACCTCCTTTCCAGATTCTTCACAAGCCGCTTCTCACATCAGGCGGAAGCGATAGATACCCTGATGGGTCCCTGGCCCCAAGGTCTGCTGTATGCTTCCCCCCTCCCCCCAATATGGCTGTCATAAGGAGACTCATCAGGAATATCCAGCAGGAGCAGGCAGGGCTCATACTCATCGCTCCCTATTGGTCTCAGAGGACCTGGTTTTCAGACCTGAAACTTCTTAGGGATGACCTACTATCACAAGGCCCTTTATACCATCCAGACCCAGAGTGGCTCCAATTCTGAGCTCGGAAGTTGAACACTCGGCCCTAGCCAGCCAGGGCTATTGCACTGCGGGCCAGGATACCATCTTGGCTTCACGACATTCCTCTACCAACCACATTTATCAAGCCACCTGGGCGGTCTTCTGCCAATGGTCTTGCAGGAAGAAACTCCATCCTCTATCTGTGAGTGTGCCAGAGGTATTGGCTTTTCTACAAGCAGGGCTTGACCTGGGCCTCTGCCCAAGTGTCAAACTTCATCTCTCTTGACCCTAAAGCATCAAACTTCATCTCTCTCTTCCATCCTCCCCATATTGGTTTCCAATTCTTCGCTGCTTCATCCTCACCATTGAAGGTTCCTTAAAGGGGCTTCTAACTTAGCTCTCCCTCCCATACACAGATTCATTTCCTGGAACCTTAACAAGGTGCTAAATGCACTTACTAAGCCACCCTTTGAGCCATTAACTGAAATCTCCCTGAAGCTGCTTTCCTTCAAATTCCTTTTCCTGTTGCCAATTACCTCAGCTTGTTGGCTCTCTGAACTTGGTGCACTCTCTGTAAACAAAGAGCTTTACATTTTTCAGCCTGATGCAGTGGCTCTGAAAATCAACCTGACCTTCCTTCCTGAGATCAACTCAACTTTTCACAGCACTCAAGACATCATGCTTCCTTCGTTCTGTCCATCCCAAGGAACAGGCCTGACATAATTTGGATGTTTGGAGAGCCCTCAGAGTTTACATCAGGTAGGAACATAGGAAACTGCCATATACTGAGTCAGACCCTTGGTCGATCTAGCTTAGTATTGTCTTCACAGACTGGCAGTGGCTTCTCCAAGGTTGCAGGCGGGAATCTCTCTCAGCCCTATCTTGGAGAAGCCAGGGAGGGAACTTGAAACCTTCTGCTCTTCCCAGAGCAGCTTCATTCCCTGAGGGGAATATCTTGCATTGCTCACACATCAAGTCTCCCATTCATATGCAACCAGGGCAGACCCTGCTTAGCTATGGGGACAAGTCATGCTTGCTACCACAAGACCAGCTCTCCGCTCTACCAATGCAGCAAGGAAATCTGATGTTCTGATTCCCTTTTCATTGCCTTTCACCAAACCTCCCTGGGAATGAAGGTTTCAAAAGTTGACCTATCTCAGTGGATCAAAACCTGTAATTCTTTTTCTTATGAAGCCATGAAGCTATCTGTACCACAGGGCATTACTGCCCATTCTACATGTAGCACATCAGCCTCATTTTCAGGGTGGAGGCGACTCCCAGATTGTGTTAGATTGTAGTTTCCTTCCCTTTGTGTTCCTTGTATGTATATTTTTCTATATGTTGTTCTCTTTTCTAGAGTGTCTCCTTTTCCTTTCCTGCTCATTACATGCAACAGTCCCGGTACTGGTGCCAGGAAGCTAGCTACACCTTCAATTCAAAGTCTGGATCCTGTCTGTGGAGCATGCTCAGTCCACAACCCATGGTGTTGGGATGACCTCCATCACTGTGAAAAAGAACCATTCACAGTAAGTATGTTTCTTCCTCTTACGTTATTTAAATTTACAGGGTGGCGAGAATGAAGGTGTAGAAAACTGTTAAAATGCTAATTTAATACACTCAAAGCACTGCACATTAGAGAGATATTTCCTGGGTATAAATCCTCTTCCCATGTTCTTTCAACACATGCAATCAACACATGAAGGAGGAATGCGGTTGCACTTCTTGGAATTGATTTGATGCCAGCCTCCAATTTAGCCAAAGGTGTGAACAGATTCTTGCCTTTCGCTGAACATGTGGATATTGGTGGCTGCTGGCAGCTGCGATCTCTCTCTATGCATTGATTAAATATATGGACTGAACATGAGTTAATGGTCAACTGAAGAAGAAAAAACTCACACTAATTAAAATTTTAAACTGGATTTTGACTGGTATTGTTTACATTCATAATGGTATTAATTAATTTGATGAGACAGTAAATGACTTCCTAATGATACCTAGCATGGAATTGGCCTTTTTCACACCTGCTACGCACAGAGTCGACAGTTTCAATGAGCTGTCCATCACAACCCCAAGATCTCTTTCCTGATCAGTCACTGACAGCTCAGATCCCATCGGTTTGTGTAAATGTGAAGTTGGAGTTTTTTGCCCCAATATGCATCACTTTACGCTTGCTTACACTGAACTGCATTTGCCATTTTGTTGCCCACTCACCCGCTGGAGAGATCTTTTTGGAGCTCCTCACAATCTGTTGTGGATTTCACCACCCTAAATAGTTTAGTGTCTTCTGCAAATTTGGCCACTTCGCTGCTTACCCCCAAGTTCTAGATCACTTATGAACAAGTTAAAGAGCACTGGTCCTGGTCCCTGTCACTGGAGGGACCTCACTTCCTACTTCCCTCCATTGTAAAAGCTGTCCATTTCCAGAGGTGTATCTACAGAAAATAGCACCTATGGCAAGCACTGAAATTGCACCTCTGTCCAAGCATCTGACACCCATCTTTCAGATGACTTTACCATAATATTGATTACCATAATATCGATTAATATCAATTACGATTAGCAGCTTTAGGTTACCCTTGAGAAAGAAAAGCAGATTCTGAATATTAACATCAAATTAAGTATTCCTTAGCCCTGCTCTGTCTGTGTTTTTAGGTAGATTATATGAAAAAGGGAACCTCTTTTTATCTCCTTCCACCCCTTATACAGACACCAACCGCCCCCCACCCCGACACACACTTCTTTCATATGAGCCCAATTACCTGTGCCTGGCAACGGGCCCAGAGCAACGCCCACACTGAGTCACCTTCGGCCGACCACGGCACCAGCTGTACTCAAGAAGTGAACGGATCTCTCACTAGCAACGCCATTTCTGCAAATGATACCTTCCAGCTCTGTGTGTTTTCCTGGAAATGCGCAAGAGAGGTTAATTGGCGCGCACTGGTGACGTCAAGGAGACAAACAGGCTCTGATTTTGCATCTGGGGATCATCTTGATAGTATTCTGCATTAACCTTTCTACAGAGCTGAGAAACTGAATTTTTGTGTGGCAGAAAGAAACAGCAACTGTCAGGATCTCCTGGCTTAGAAACTCCCTAAAGATGTTATGGAAGCCAAATTCATATGTTATATTCAACACTCATACAAGTGTACACTGTACACAGGTATGGAGCTGTACACAGGTATTCACATGTTATACTGAACATAGTACAGCAGTATACCTTTCTCCCCAGCATCTCCAACTGAGCATTTTCAGTGCTCCCTCTCCACCCTCCTGCCTGGCACCCCTTCCTGTGTCCCACATACTCCTTGTCCTCCCCAGAATTCAGATGGGGTGTGTGTGCGTGTGTGTGAGAGAGAGAGAGGGTGGGGTGGGGTGGGGGGAATCCTAGGCCACCTTCACACAAGTTGTGGAGGGCTTTGCATCAATGGGCTGATCCAATGCACAGTCCCTCTTTTCTTGCAAAGGCCCACTTATGAATGTAGACACACACACACTCCTCGCTTCACCCTTGAGATGGGAGTCTGCCCAGGCCCGGCTGGGTGCTGTCTTTCCTGCTTGCTAATATCCTGCCTTTGCCTCTCTCCATGGGTCAGAGGGTGAAACTGCATGTTTGGGTGGGAGAGGAGACAGCAGCTCCCCAGTGGGCACATTGGGGCAGCGGGCAGGAAGAATCCCACTACCCTCCCGCCCGGAGCTCCCTTTCTGGGCACTTCCCAGCCCCACTGCTATTCGCCTTGCCACCCCAACACACATACCACTCCGGAGCTCCCCTCTAGGGCACTTCATAATCCGCCCATCCTGCTGCACCCTACATAGCCTCTGCACTACCCAGCTCCCCAGCAAAGGCTAATGCTAGCCGGAAGGGAGAAGCAATGGCTGACTTCTGCAAGAGGGACGGGCGGGACATTTTCTTGGCTCACAGGCCTCTTTAGGACTCTCATTACACACGACACGGGCTTCTCTAGGACTCTCCACTCTCTTTTTTTTAACCTTCCAAGGGAGGCGCGGTCGTGAGCGGCACAGTGCACCCAAAGGTGGCGAGTGGCATCCGCTGCCTGTGGCGGCCTCCATGGCGGCCTGCGCAGTGGCAGAACCGGCTGGCAGTAGCAGTGGCAGTATAACTGGCGTGGCATCTCCCTTCAAATGGGGGGCAAGGTAATTGAGAGGGTGGTGGCCTCCCAGATCCAGACAACTGGATCACTTTTATCCACATGCCCATTGACACTATCAAAGGACTTCAAAAGGTAGAGAGGCAAGACTTGCCCTTGCAGAAGCCATGTTGGTTCTTCTTCAGCAAGGCCTTTTCTTCTGTATGTTGAACAGTTTTGTCCTTAAGTATGCTTTCCATCTATATGCCTGGCTCCAAAGTTAAGCTGACCAGCTGTCATGGCTCAGACTTCTGACTCTGAAGAGTCAGAGCAGGACGACTTACCAGCTAGTAAGGGTTTAGAGCAGGCATCCCCAAACTGTGGCCCTCCAGATGTTGCTGAACTACAACCTCCAGCATACCCAGCCACAATAAATTGTGGCTCGGGATGCTGGGAGTTGTAGTTCAGCAACATCTGGAGGGCCGCAGTTTGGAGAAGCCTGGTTTAGAGGCACAGCCACAGGATTTGGCAGAGAAACCAAACTCTGGAGCTGAGGATTCGCAACAGCTGCCAGACATGATATCTGATGGGGAAGAGCCTGGGATTTCACCTGTCTTGAGATGATGTCTCAAGAGGCAGGCTCAGTGGGAGTCACGCAGGTGTAGGAGATCCCAAGAAAGAAAGCCAAAGTGCTGACTCAGGGAAGCCTGATTGGCTGCTGGTTCTCTTGAGCCATATATATTCAACAGTCTCTCTTTGCTCGGATGCTGTTTGCAACTTCGTTGGCTGCAGATATTGTGCTCTTGAATTTCAACCATTTCTGTGTCCTAGTTTGCCTTGTCTGTACTTTCCTGCATTGTTCCCTTAATTCCTTGTTCTGTGTTCTTCGCTTGCTTCATTCCTTGTTTTGTCTTTTCCTTCCACTTATTACTCAGTTACTGTTAGAGGGGGGTACCTAGTTTAAGTTCAGGGGACTTAATCCATTGACTAATTGCTTTGTGAGCCTTTTATTTTCCTTCATTTGGTTTTGCTGCTGCTTTCTGGTTACTCTCAGGGGGAGTGCTGAAAGGGGTTGTAAAATCCTGTTGGGTTAGCCGAGCTAACAGATTCATGACACCGGTCTGTATTTCCCCAGAGCCACTCCCCACCCCACCCCGGGATCGTTTTTTAAAAATCGGAGTTACATTGGCTACTTTGCAGTCCTCTGGCACAGAGCCTGATTGTAGGGACAAGTTACATATTTTTGCTAGGAGATCAGCAATTTCACATTTGAATTTCTTCAGAACTCTTGGGTGGATGCCATCTGGCCCTGGCGATTTGTTAATTTTTAGTTTTTCAAGGCAGTTTAGAACACCTTCCCTTGTCACTTTAAATTGGTCCGGTTTTTCAGCCTCTGAACCTGAGAAGCTCAATTCAAGAGAGGTATATGGTCAGTATCATCTTCCATGAAGACAGATGCAAATAACTTATTCAGCTTTTCTGCAATCTCTTTATCCTCCTTAATAATCCCTTCTATGCCCTCATCATCTGTCCAACCACCTCCCTGGCATGTTTTCTGTTTCTGATATATTTAAATAAGTTTTTGTTATTCCGTTTTACACTTCTAGCTATAAGCTCCTCAAATTCTCTTTTTGCATCCCTTTTTGTCTTCTTGCAGTCCTTTTGCCAGACTGCATATTTCTTCCTGTTCTCTTCATTTGGGCAGGACTTCCATTATCTGAAGGAAGTCTTCTTCCCTTTTATAGCTTCCCTGACACTACTTGTTAGCCATGCTGGCGTCTTCCTGAACTTGGTAGTACCTTTCCTCTTTCTTGGTATACGTTACAACTGAGCTTCTAGTATTGTGGTTTTAAATATGTTCCATGCTCCTGACTTTCCTTTTCACCTTCATTTTTACCAGTCCTCTCATTTTTAAAAGGTTTTCTCTTCTGAAGTCCAGTGCATCTGTGTTGGACTTCCTTGACAATTCTCCCCTCATATTTTTAAATTTAAATGAGATTTAAAAATAAATAAATAAATTGGGTTTTAATTAAAGCAGCAATTTGTAAAAAACAAACCTAGGTTAAAGAAAGAATCATGAATCTTAATCATAATGTCTTATTATATTCTATGGACATTTTAACAGCACTATATGGGGGTGAGAGATAACAGACCTGATCAGTCCTATTCTGCAGGTGGTGTACATGCAACACACACACACACGAACCTTGTCCCCCCCGCATGCTTTCTCCCTCTTTCAGTGCAAATACATTAAGCACATTCACACATTATGTTCAACACTTGTGCAACAAGTGTACAGTGTACACAGGTTCAGATCTGTACATAGGTACAGTCATTCGCATGCTATGTTGAACTCAATTCTCTGATGGAAGGTAGGATGCCTCCTAGTCTTAAGGAGGCAATTATTAGACTGCTTCTGAAGAAGCCCACCTTGGATCCCTCAGAGCTGAGTAACTACAGGCCTGTCTCCAACCTTCTGTGGCTGGGCAAGGTAACTGAGAGGGTGGTGGACTCCCAGCTCCAGACAGTCTTGGAGGAAATGGATTATCTAGACCCATTTCAAACTGGCTTCCAGGCTGGCTATGGGGTGGAGACTGCCTTGGTCGGCCTGATGGGATGATCTCCACCTGGGAATTGACAGAGGAAGTGTGACTTTCTTGGTCCTTTTGGACCTCTCAGCAGCTTTCGATACTATCGACTAGTATCCTTCTGGAGCGTCTGACGGGGTTGGGAGTGGGAGGCACTGCTCTGCAGTGGTTCCGCTCCTATCTCTCGGGCAGGTTCCAGATGGTGTCCTTTGGAGACTGTTGTTCATCAAAATCGGAACTTTTATATGGTGTCCCTCAGGGCTCCGTATTGTCTCCGATGTTGTTTAACATCTACATGAAACCACTGGTAGAGATCATCACGAGATTTGGTGCAGGGTGTTTTCAGTATGCTGATGTCACCCAAATCTATTTCTCCATGTCAGCATCATCAGGAGAGGGCATAACCTCCCTAAATGCCTGCCTGGAGTTGGTGATGGCCTGGATGAGGGATAACAAACTGAGACTGAATCCAGATAAGACAGAGGTACTCATTATGCGGGGTCGAAACTCCAGAGACGATTTTGATCTGCTTGTTCTGGATGGGGTCACACTTCCCCAGATGGAACGGGTACGCAGTCTGGGGGTGCTTCTGGATCCAAGCCTCTCCCTGGTGTCCCAGGTTGAGTCAGTGGCCAGAGGTGCCTTCTATCAGCTTCAGCTGATACACCAGCTGTGTCTGTTTCTTGAGATAGATGACCTCAAAACAGTGGTACATCTGCTGATAACCTCCAGACTGGATTACTGTAATGTGCTTTATGTGGGGCTGCCCTTGTATGTAGTCTGGAAACTACAGTTGGTTCAGAATGCAGCAGCCAGGCTGGTCTCTGGGGCATCTAGGAGAGACCATATTACTCCTGCATTGAAGGAGTTTCACTGGCTGCCGATATGTTTCCGGGCAAAATACAAGGCGTTAGTTATAACCTATAAAGCCCTAAACAGCTTGGGTCCTGGGTATTTAAGAGAACGTCTTCTTTGTTATGAACCCCACTGCCCATTGAGATCATCAGGAGAGGTCCGTCTGCATTTGCCGCTGGCTCGTCTTGTGGCTACTCAAGGACGGGCCTTCTCCATTGCTGCCCCGAGGCTTTGGAATGCGCTTCTCAGTGAAATAAGAGCCTTCCATCTTGTGACAATTTTTTAAAAGTCTTTAAAGACGCATCTGTTCACTCAGGCTTTTAACTGATACTGTTTTGATTGGGTTTTTTTAATGTTTTAGAATATTGTTTTAAAATGTTTAAATTGTCATATTTTAAATTCCTTGTTTTGGTTTTTAACTAATGTTTTTGTTTTTGTTGTAAACTGCCCAGAGACGTAAGTTTTGGGCGGTATAAAAATATGTTAAATAAATAAATAAATTACAACAATACACTTCCTATCTGCACTATGCGTTTGGAACTGCCTGTATCCAGGTTCACTTTTAAAATGAACCAAGGTACATTCGTTCACACAGACATGTCTACAAGTGTACAAACATTTGTATACCTGCTTGTACAGCATAATGTCTGAACTGGGCTAAAGTAGGCCAATGAATGAATAGAGGATTTGGGGGGATGGAGTAGATCTGAGCGAGGAGAAGTCTGGATATACAGATGGACCTCAGTTTCTGCGGGGGTTTTGCTGGATCCGGCCCAAGGCCCACCTAGTCCAGTATCCTGTTTCACACAGTGGCCCACCAGATGCGTCTGAGAAGCCCACAGGCAGGAGTTGAGGGCATGCCCTCAACTCCTGCTGTGACTCCCCTGCAACTGGAACTCAGAGGCGTCCTGCCTTTGAGGCTGGAGGTGGCCTAAAGTTCTGTTGTAAATGCAAGAGAATAAGGGAGAGGAATAGAAAGTGAAACCATAAGTGAACAGATCATATTCATGCAGCCTTGAGGAAACGTTTTTCAAGTATATCCCATTGTAGAAGGGAAACACCTATCATGGCAATATGATAGTCTGTAAAAGAGACCCCATTTAGGACTATTTTAATGAAGTTCCTGTACCTGATCCTTATTCCAGGTACCTGTGAACAAGACAGGCAGGTGTGCGATATGCGAACTGTGCAGGAAAGAACTGCAAGGCCTGGTTGCCCAAATGAAACAGCGTTATGAGATCTGTGCACCTATTATAGTGTCCACCTACCTGCTAAAAGTGAAACCTACATATAACCTTAATACATATACAAGGATAGATTAAACAACAAGAATGTACTTTTACTGTTAGTGATTTAAATCATTCATATGGAGTCCTTCTGTGAAGCGATTTAAATCAACTCAAACCTGGCCTTAGTTGAGTGCACTGTTGTCTCTAAGGCGTTCGCTCACAAGTTTTTGGATGTCCGCTCAGTTAATTTTAGAACCTGCTCAGGTTGAATCAGGAAGGCCCCACTCTGAATGCACATGCGCACACACTGCCTTGATATTGCTGCCCAGAACAAAATTCATTCCACAAAGAGATGAAAAAAATTAGAGGGACCACTGGTTGAAAGCAGGTAACATTTCTTGGTTCGCCATACTGACAAGGCTCTGGGGACAGTTCGCAACTTGACAACATGTGATTGGAAGATAAAATTGGAAGCATCTATAACTGCTTTTTGCAGGTACATTTTTTCAGTGCTATGAGTATGGGGAACACCCACTAAGGGAATCATGAAGACACCAGCAGCAAGAATGTAGAAAGATGGACTGTATTGTTATGCTGCCTTGATTGTCCTGCTTCCCTAAGTGATGGGAAATTCCAAGTGTTTGCAAATGTGCTATGGATTCTGACTTCCTTTGAACTGCTTAGAGCCATCTGGGTGAGGCCCTGCTGAAAGATGAAGAAAAGTGACACAACATTTTTAATGGCATCTCCCTGAAAAGGTGGTAGCAGGTGTTACCTGAGCCAATAGACAAAGTTTAATTTACAAAAGGACTGGCTAGCCAGCTTAACTACCCCATACTCACAGCTGTATGTTATACACAGAGATTCATGCCAATTCTTGGAACCAGTATGGCCCGGTGAATAGACAGTTGGCTTGGAATTAGGAGATCTGGGTTCAGATTCCCACACAACCATGAAATTGTTATGTGGCCTTAAGCAAATAACTCTCGCACCACTTTAGTGCTCCATCTGTAATTTTTCCTCTAATAAGCAGGGTGCTTAAAATCTCACAAAGCAACTTTCAAATTAAAACATGTGAGATGGGGTAAAGATGTCAATGGTTATTTTATACTGAATCAGACCAATTTGTGCATCTACTTCAGAGCTATCTGTATTAATTGTCAACAACCAGCCATTCAGAGTTTTAGCAAAGGTTGTTTGCAGCCCAGCTGCTGAACTGTCAGATTGAATCTGAAACCTTATACAAAGCATGACTAAGTTGTAGACTCTGCCTTGTATAACATAGGAACATACATAAGAACAGCCTTGGTGGATCAGGCCCAAGGCCCATCTAGTCCAGCATCCTGTTTCGCACAGTGGCCCACCAGATGCTGCTGGAAGCCACAGGCAGGAGTTGAGGGCATGCCCTCTCTCCTGCTGTTACTCCCCTGCAACTGGTACCCAGAGGCCTCCCGCCCCTAAGGCTGGAGGTGGCCTACAGCCCTCCGACTAGTAGCCATCAATAGACCTCTCCTCCAAAAAAACAGCCCTGCTGGATCAGGCCCAAGGCCCATCTAGTCCAGCATCCTGCTTCACACAGTGGCCCACCAGATGTGTCTGGAGAGCCCCCAGGCAAGGGTGAGGACATGCCCTCTATCTTGCTGTTGCTCCCCTGCAACTGGTATTTAGAGGCTGGAGGCAGCCTATAGCCACCAGACTGGTAGCCATTGATAGACCTGTCCTCCATGAATTTATCTATAAGAACATAACTGATAAAACAGTAGTAGATTACTCCAACTAAAGCTGGAAGACAATTTTTGCTACATGTGATCCTGAGTTTGATTCTGCAGTATTGATGCCATGACTCTAGTCTGGTGACACTCACCTATGACTTTCATAACCAGAAATGATCCCTTGCATACTGGTTGTTCTTTTGTGTGTGTATGTGTGTGGTAGCCCTGGTACAATAACCTTATTGTACAGAGTAACTGTAGATTTTACAGGTGGATATGAAACTTGCGCAAAAAAAATATTCAGGTTTTCTTGGATTGTGGAGATGCTTGCATCTGAAACAAGGATTTCCAACAGAGGGTACTAGTACCCCTAGGAGTACTTGATATATTCCCAGGGGGTACTTAGAGCCCTCTTACCTCCCAATGCTGCAGCCATACTATGTGTCCCCCATTTTGAGGATTGCTGGCTTGAAGCCTAAACGTCCTCCACAGTGTGTCCATTGCACAAGGGGAGGGTGAAGTATAAGATCCTCCTTGTTTGCTCCTGATTGGCTGGCTATGTGCTGAAGCACAGTATACCCCACCCTTCAGCCTGATGGGCCACTGTGTGAAACAGGATGCTGGGCTAGGTGGGCCTTCAGCAGGGCTGTTCTTATGTTCTATGTTCTTATGACACTGAATACCCTCATTGAAATTAATAGGACAAGTTGTCTCATTAATTTCAGTGGGCGTATTCATGAGTAATTTAGTCTGGATGTAAGTCAGTGACTGGAGTAGCTTATCTCATAATTGTAGCATTTTAAGTGTGTGTGTGTGCGTGTGCGCGTGTGCGCGCGCACGTGCCCTCCCTCCCTAACTCTATGGGGTACCTCAGTTGAAGTTTTGTGATAGAAGAGGTGCGTGCGAGTGTGTGTGTGTTTGTTTTTTTGTTGGGAACCTCTAGACGAAAAGATACTTTGGAATACCCCTAAAAAACTTCAATATACATTTCTTCTTAAACTTGTGCAAAGTAAATTCTAGCTTGTATAAACATAAAGCCACTTCATACAAAATAAGAAAGTTGTTTTTTAATTCATTTTCTGCACTTTTTAATGGCAGAATAATGATCCTGGTAATTACAGTTATTTGAAACGATTGTGTAGGTTTCATTTCCTTCTCTCTCCCCCAGGCTTCTGAGGAAGGGGTGCTGAGAATTAGTCACTAGCTTTTGGAATTGTTCCCACGCTTCTGGGAAAGAGTCAGCTGTTCATATTACAAACTTTGCCTGACCTCACTCTTCAGCTCTTTCAGAAACTTGCACTGAGAGAAGGATTGCAGACCTAAAACCTGAGTGGAATATTTGTGGTGTTGACCAGTTATGGGGGTGGGGGGAATAAATTCAAAACGTGTACTCTTCAGTTCACTGTTTGTAATCTGTCTAATGAAAACAAAGGAAACTGAATTCTGGTGAAACTTTAAAGAGGTTGTTTTTCCTCTGCTAGGTGTCAAATAGTGTGCTTTCTAATTTTTTTCATGTGTGTGTGGCATGAGTTTTGTTCTGGCCCACAGAATCAAAGCAGTGTGTGTACACGTATATTGAGAGTGGGGTCTTCCTGATTCAAGCTGAGTGGGATCTAAAATTAACTGAGTGCACATCAAAAATTGTGTGAGTGTGTGCATACACCTTAGAGGGAATACTGGTGTCTAAGCAGTCTTTTAGAACTTGGAAAGAAACAGAGGCGCAGAAAGATGACCAAGCCCTCATCAAAGGGTAGTCAGACACCCACTACTTACATTACTTTTTAAAATGTACTTTGCGTATAAAAAAGTGACATTGAAGTCTTCGAAAAGCATGAGTACTGATTGCATATCAGATGCCCAAACTGTGTTGCTGTGGTGGAAAATATATTAGCCCCTTCATATGTTCCAGAATGCATTTTTCCTACACAGAGATAAATCTTATGGTGAAACTCATGTTTTGCTAAACCAGAATCTCAGTGCTGTTTAATATAAACTTGTTTTTACACAAAGATTGGACTATGGACAGAACTATTTATAGCAGAAATTTTAGATAATTTTAGTTGAACGAATGCTGAAGCCAATCTGTGCACATCTTATGAATTAGCTGGAAAGGGTATTCTTGTTTACAAAAGCACTCTTACTAATTAAATATTTTATTTTGCACACACATACACCTACACCTCAGCTTACCAGATGGATAACCATGTTTGTCCATTGCAGTAGAATCCACTGGCATCTTAGAAGACTAACCCAGTAATTATGGCATCACTTTTATAGGAAAACGTTTTCTGCAAGTGCAGTTCTGTCTTAAGAACATAAGAACAGCCCTGCTGGATCAGGCTCAAGGCCCATCTAGTCCAGCATCCTGTTTCGTACAGTGGCCCACCAGATGCCGCTGGAAGCCACAGGCAGGAGTTGAGGGCGTTCCCTGTCTCCTGCCATTACTCCCCTGCAACTGGTACTCAGAGGCACCCTGCCCTTGAGGCTGGAGGTGGCCCACAGCCCTCTGACTAGTAGCCATTGATAGACCTCTCCTCCATGAAGTCATCCAAACCCCTCTTAAAGCCATCCAGGTTGTTGGCCGTCACCACATCCTGTGGCAGAGAGTTCCACAAGTGGATCACGCGTTGTGTGAAAAAGTACTTCCGTTTGTTGGTCCTAGACCTCCTGGCAATCAATTTCATGGAGTGATCCCTGGTTCTAGTGTTGTGTGAGAGGGAAAAGAATCTCTCTCTCTCCACTTTCTCCATGCCATGCATCTTGTGTGACATTTGCCTTTTGACTGCTGTATATTGCCTGGAAAGGGAAATAAAAAACAAATTTCACTTTTCCTGTAATAAATCTAGCTCTCTGAACTTAACAGATGCCATCATGCAGCCTGAATGCCCACTCCTACCACTGACTAATCCACTTCCAGTCCAGGCTATGTACATAAATTCTGTCCCACAACTTATCCTTTTCTTTAAGCCCTGCAGAGGCCTCTTGAATGCTCTTGCTGCTCACAGGTGCCTAGCTTCCCACAACCCGGCTGCTTATTTAATCATCACTGTTTAGCCACCTGTTGGTTGTTAATTCTAGCCAAGCCCCTACCTTAGTTATAGCCAGTCCAGTGGTGGGAGGCTGTGCTGTATGTGGTGCCCAAATGCTTTGTAACAACCTTTCTGAATTTGGAAAAAAACCATGACATTTTCTAGCCTTCCTTGGGCCAGCGGGAGTGGGGCGAGTCTTTTTTTTGTTACTAACAATTGATTAAACAAACAAACATTTCTATAACATAGTATACAAAATACAATGTACAGGGAAATGACAATAATACATTTATTTACCTCTGCCCTCTCATCATATTATAACTGTGCACTCCAATCATATATCTAGTTTAAGCCCAAATCTAAAACACACATAACCTCTGTATCAATGCCCTTTCCCTATACACAATGAAATAACAATATAAAAACACAAAGAAGAGAGATACGAGAACTCTAATTACAATATCAGAGAGCACTTGAGACCACCATTGCAATGGCTGTCTCATGCAGAGACTGGTTCTCTCTGATACTGTAATTAGAGCTCTTCCCTGGTATATATAATCACTTCATCTCTTCAAATATATACTTTTTCCATGTGCCACTAAAATCAACAAATCAGTTATCCACTGCTCCACCCCAGGAAATGTTTATTTTCCAATTTTGTGAAATATTTAACACTTTGCTAATTTCAAGTTATCTCCAGTATTATGATCAATCAATCATCTTTATTATGATTATAGACCAGCATAAAATACAGGGGGTGATTACACAGTGCAAAATATAATGCATAACGATATGTTAAAGAGCCTAAAGAAACATCTAAAAACATTTAAACACATAAAAGGGCATAAAACAGCATTAAAAGGCATAAAGGATAAAAGGCACAAAAAGGTGTAATTGCATAAAAGCCTAAGTGATAAATACAGTGAGATTATTTAACTTCATATAAAAAGTGCAAAGCTATAATACAAAAAAGTGGGAGGAACATAAGTCTTTCAGATGGTGCACTGTGTTGGATGAACGCATTGTAGCATGCAGTAGCCAGCAGGTCGTCAGATTAGGGCTGCTTGGACCCACCGCTTACCAGCCTCCAACAGATTTTGGATGGTGCTGCACAGAACCTGGTAATAGTGGTCTTAGAGTCAGACAGTACCATAGGGACATCGATATGGCTCGAATGTCCTGGGTACTTGCATACAATGGATGGATAAAAGAAGAGCAAATGTCTCTGTAATCCAAACAGTGAAGCAGGACATGCTTAGTTGTTCCAATCTTCCCGGAGTCTCGGGCATTGTTGCTCTGTGAGTGGGATCTTTCTGAAATGGCCTTCAAGCACAATTGAGGGAGGATGTGACAACATGCCAAGGTGAATGCCTTCCTATGTTTTGGGACTTCCAATTGAGTAAGATATGATGCCGGGGATTGTAAATATGTAAGACCTTCATGGATGAGGAAATTTGGGACCCTACTTAAATTGGTTTGGTGCTCTATGTCCATTATACACTGTTTGGTAGAAGCTTTGGCCTGATTGTAGCCCATATTAAGTAGGATCAATGGTGGGGGGGAGCCCAAGGATGCTATTTTTGTTTCAGCTGACCATTTCCATTTAGATTGGTAGTTGTCACATAAGGTTAAGGAAGCAAGACCAATGGGGCGAAAGGATAGTCTGAGCCAGTAGCTGAGAATGGCCACTCATTCCCTGGCCTCCACTATGATCGGGCCTGTCTCCAAGCGCAGAGTGGCATTCGAGACACAACCTGGAACTTGGAAGACTACTCACAGGAATTTGGATTGCACACGTTCCAGTGGAGCAAAGCTGTGGATAGGACCCAGTTGTGCACCATAAAGTAGCTGGGCTAGTGGCTTGGCAATGAACAGGTTGAGGGCCATTGGTACATAATGTTCTCCTCCTGTATGGAGGAATTTGATGATAGTGGAGGACAGTGTTCTCTCAAACAGGGATTCCCAGATGTTGTTGACTACAACTCCCATAATCTCCAAGCAAAGGCTACTGCATCTGGGGATTCTGGGAGGCATTTTGAACCATGTGTTCCCCATGGGCTTTCCCAGAGTTGTCAGAGTAAATAACTACCCTCAAATATTTAAAGCATGGGTCATGTTCAATCGTATGTCCATCTAGCTGCTAAGAGTGAATTTTTGGCCTTTTGGGAAAGACCATAATTTTAGTTTTATGGTAGTTTTTCCAAGAGATCTTCCTTACAGTACTGTGTTAGGGCCCTCAGTGGTCTTCTAAGGCCGATGAGGGTCCTTGAAAGTATTAAGTGCATCATCTGCGTATAGCAGAATGGCAGTGTTTCTCCCAGCAAGTTTAGTGGGGTGAAAATCCAGGTTGTTAAGCTGGCCCACCATTGTGTTAATGTAGAAATTGAATAGGAGTGGGGCCAGTATGCATCCTTGCTTTACATCCTTCTGGGTTGAGACTAGTCTTGAAAGGTGGCCTTTGTAGTTGCACCTTACCTTAAGTGACGTGTCTGCATGCAGGATGTGAATTAAATATAGCTGACACCGGTCAATGGAGGAGGCTTCCAACTTCTCCCACAGTTTGACATTAGAGATATAATCAAATGCTGCTTTGAGATCAATAAAGGGAGGTTGCATTGCAGGTGGAATATTTCCTGACGAGATGCTGAAGAACTAAGCACCGGTCGATGGTAGAGCAGCCTTCCCTGAAACCAGCTTGTTCCTCTGCAAGAAGATCTTCTTGTTCCAACCAGTTCTTAAATTTCCCATGTAGTTGTCTTGTGTATAGCTTACTGACTGTGTTGAGCAAACTGATGGGTCTGTAGTTGGTAGGGTCATCCTTTCTGCCCTTTTTGAACATGGGGACAATTACTGCTAACCCCCAGTCCTTGGTTAGTATTAAGATTTCTGATGTAAAAATCAAAGTTAATATTCATAACTATATCTGTCCTTTCCAAAACATCCTTCCACAATTAGCACACACAAAGTAAGTGGAGCAATCTGGTTCCATTGATCCTAAAGAAAAGCCCTTGGCATCGTTTCACAATGTTCACCATCAGATAGAGTTTATGGCTCTTGTTCTTGAAGTGTCTTTTTTCTCTTCCCCTTGTCCTCAAAGATTTTTACTTATTTTCAGGAGGTGCTTGGTATCTTCAAAATCTGTGTGTGGATGAGCTCTCTTGGACAACAAAATGTTGTTGTCTTGCTTGTTGCATTTACCCTTTGGACTCTTGGAATAAAGCCAAGCTCACAAGAAGCTGGTACAGATATAATGCTCCTGGAGTGGGCAACAGGATCACATTCTCCCCACCCCCACCCGCCCCAGCACAGTCCTTTTCTTGCTGTCCTTAGCAAAGGCTAGTTGTTACCAGGAGTTGCAAACCAATTTCAAACCCTGGGATCAAATTCTGGTCAGGATAAGAACCTTGCTTAGCATTAAACACAATTAAGACCTGTGCCAACAGAATCATTAAACAAGTCAGTGGAGGAAGAGCAGGGAGAATTTGTGCATGAGAGGGGAAGGACAGAAGGGAGGAAGAGTATGCAATCTCATGGCCTGCTCTTAATTATAATTAAGAGATGGGGAATACCAGGCAAAATGGCCAGCAAGTTATCTTAGAATTCTAGGTATGTCAGCTTCCACTTACAGAAGTAATTTTAGTCCTCACAATTATAAAGATAAGCGACATGAAAGTAACATATTTGAAATTCTCTGTAAACAGAAGACAAATACTAATCTCAACTGTTTCCTTTTAATATTTCATTATTTGGATAGGTTGATAGAAATTTTGGACACATGGGTCTAGAAATGCTGGGTATCTAGAATTAGCTAGAATGTTTATCTTATGACATAGAAATTGTTGATCGTCTACCACATTGATGCAAGGTATATTATAAACAGAAAACATTGCTTAGTTGTGGCTTTCTAGTTCATGGTTCATTATTAATATGTGTGCTGGAGTGGAATAAGGTGTCCGCATTCTGAACAGATGCGTAATAATGAAGAAACATGGCAGTTCTATGATGAACTCTTCTCGCTAGTAAAATGCAAGGGACAGTGCTAAATGTGTCTGTTTTGGTTTCAGGAAGCCGAGCTTATGTTCTCTTGTCCCTGAGCCAGCAGGATGGCATTGAGCAGCATATGGATTTTGACAGTCGTTATACTCTCTTGGAGCTCTTTGCAGAGACGACATCCTCTGAAGAGCACTGTATGTCCTTTGAAGGGATCCATCTTCCTCAGGTACCAGCTGAACTGCTTGACATGGGCATGAGGGTGATAATTAAGGGAGACATCTCTGAGAGGCAAGTGAGATAAGGGTGGAGTAGTCTAAAAACCAATATTATTTGTTTGTTTATTTAAAACATTTATATCCCGCCAGTCCAGTGCACTTCTGCTCGCAACAATAAGATAGACACAGATACAATAAAAGTAATAAAATTAACTATTTTTTTAAAAAAGTCAGATTAAAGACCACAATTATTAGGTTCAAATTAAAACTGAAAATTATAAAAAGCTAAAGAACCTACCAGATATAACAAAATAATAATGGAGCATTAAAAAGCCTCCTTAAAAAGGTGTGTTTTAAGATGTTTTTTAAAAAGAACACTGAGGGAGCATGGCGAAGCTCTTCAGGGAGGGCATTCCAAAGCCGAGGGGCCACAACTGAAAAGGCCCTGTCTCTAGTCCCCACCAACCGGATCTCTGTTAGTGGTGGGGTCATGAGCAGGGCCTGAGATGATGAGCGGACAATTAAGGACAATATTGAGGACAATAGCATTGGCTGAGGTGATCCAGGGACCTGTTTAGTGTGGTGGTAGGTGCCTATGGGTTTGGAGACTGTCACAAACGGGGGTGGGGGACTTGTAATGGGCAGCACACTAATTGGAAATTGAGAAACAGCAGGGAAGGAGCTTTGTTACAACAAAACAGAACTAACTAGGGAGACTGCATTTTTTCTTGTCTGTTGGTCTGATCTTCTATGTTTGTTTCAGATTCCAGGAAAGCTGCTTTTTTCTCTAGTGAAGCGCTACCTATGTGTTACTTCCCTCATGGATAAGCTGAACAGCACTACAGAACTGGGAGGGGAGCGCCAAGACTGTGCAGCCCCGAGTGCAAACTTTGGGGAAAGAAGCCGGGTGCAACGGGAGTTTGATTTCAGCATGGCCATGGCTAACCTCATTTCAGAACTGGTGCGGGTCATGGGCTGGGACCGCAGCCAAGAGAGGGAACTTCTTTCCTTGAGGGACACACAGCCTCGAGTAATTCGGTCTATCTTCCAGCCCAAGGGCCCTACATGTACTGCTGTTCAGGTGCCTATGGTTACTCCAAAGCCTTCACCACGGAAAAAGCAAGGGCAGGGGTTCTTGACTTTGTCAGATTTCTCCAGCCGCAACAGCTATGTAGAGTACGTGCAGGAGAATCTGAAACCAGGGATGACTGTGCGTATGCTGGAAGATTATGAGGAGATCAACGCCGGAGATGAGGGTGAATTTCGCCAGAGCAATAGCGGAATGCCTCCTGTACAGGTATGTGACATGGGGAAAGAAGGAAAGGTGAAACTGAGCAGTGGAAATGATTAGGAGGAGGAGAGATGGAACTTTCACTGTGATTCCTCCTATGCTTCAGGTGTCTTACCTTTTGATCTAATGATTAACTGATATTTGGAGTCCCTGAAGCTGGTTTCCTTGATTTTGAAAGTCCTGAACTAGAATTGGTGAGCCTAATAAATCTGAAAAATGATTTTTTAAAAGAATGTATGCTTCTCCTTCATGGCAAAATTGCCTACAGGCCCAGTAGGTGGTTCCTGCAGGTTGCCTCACCAGACTGATCCTTTGCACATCTTCAGTGTGAATGGTAGGGTTGGAAATAAATTCTCACTGGCTGTGTTACTGAGTCTACTATTTTGTGGTAGGAAATCCTTTAAATGGAGTAGCCCTAGTTGGTGATTTCTCAGAACTATCTAGAGGATCAGTGTGCGCTGAGAATAGCCATAAAACAAAAAAACAAGAGCAGCTGGAGAATGGAAGATTTATTCAGATGCGTTTTGATAAATGAATTTTCTCGGGGAATATTCTCACTGGACTGCTTGGAAGAAAGACTTAGACTGCTTGAATTTTGGAAAGAAGATATCTCTTCCAGGCAGTCCAGTGTGAATATTCCCCGAGAAAGATCATTGTTAAATCTTTCATTCTGCAACTGCTCCTGGTTTTGATTCCTCAATCTCCCCTATCTCGTGTAACATTTCCAGTGGGGAAGATAGCTTGCATTGTGGGGGCAAAACAGATGAAACTGCACCTCTTTCGTAGCTTTTTGCAGCTGCCTGCTTTATAGCAGCAGCAGTGCTCTTACTGGTGGCTGATCTGCTGCAGGTCAGGGAGAACTTCCTGTGCCCTTCATGAGTGGATAGGTAGGGGATGGTCTCTACAATTGTGCTGGACTGTGGAGGGCATTTAAACCTCAGTGGAACTGCAAGTTTGATTCCTCCCCCCGCCTAACAAACAAACAAAAACCCATAAAGGCAGAGGGCCGATTTTACCAATCGGTGGCAACATCCCAGAATAATTTGACAGTTAGCAATTGGCAAGAGGCACCTTTCAAGGTGCTGATTTTCTTATATTTAGCAGCGGGGGAGCAATTATCTCTGTTCAGCCCCAGTGTAGTATCCCGTAAGTGACTGTTTCTGGTGTCCTATCTTGTGTCTCTCTTTGGGACAGGGAGTCCCAAAGATATTGTTCTTTTTCTATGTAAACTGCTCTGAGAACTTTTTTTTGTTGAAAAGTGGTGTATCAGTAGTGATGGCAATGGTGATGTCTCCTAAATTTCATATACCATATTTAGTAGTATTAATCCATTAAGCAGCTGGCCGTTGGGTAGTATTGTGATTCCTCCCACCTCCGTCCTACATGAAATGGTTTGTTTTAAATACTTTTTCAGAGATAAATAAAGTAAAAATCATGTCCCCTTATACTGGCATGCCATATAATAGGGCAATTTTGCAGGGAGGGGATATTTTTTGAGTGATAAAACTAGCTCTAATACTAACCTTGTGGTCTTCACTCCCCTCATCTCCACTCTTATGAAATTGTTCACCCCTTTCTCCAGTTTTTAAAAAGCGGGGCAGGGAATCAAATACAAATATGCATATTAAAATACAATATTGGAGTATAATAATTTTATAACTTATTTGTACAGGTGTACCCCATTATCTGCAGGGGTTCCATTCCCACAGTTTCCCACAAGTAACAAAACTGTGGATAAAGAGGCATTGGGGCAGTGGGAATCAGGGGTTTGGTTCCTGAGAGGGCGGAGGGAGATGGAAAACCAGCAAAAAGTGGCAAAAATAATTCAAATGAAGTGCTGTGTCGTGCCGTGCTCAGCAGGCCTCCATCTGCCCAGCAATGTGCCCCCGCCCCCAAAACCATCAATTCGGTCAATTTTCTGTGAAAAATCACTGAAAAAAATCATTTTTTTCAACAGAAGGGGCACAAAACGGCTCCTTTAAACAAAATGGTGGCTGGAAATTACCTCTGAGGTCACTTCTGGCCACCTAGGAGTCACGGATTTTAACTCTTTCTGTACCTGTGTATGCCAAGGTTGGGTGCCTGTTTTCTGACCCCAGATACATGGAACTGCAAATAGCTGTACTGTATATAGCGAGGTTCATCTATACCAGTGTTTCTCAACCTTTTTGGAGTCAAGGACCGCTACATTCCTCGTGCAGAGTTTCAAGGACCGCTACATTCTTCATGCGCAGTTTCCCAGACCAGCAGTTAGTAAAGGGGTTTCAAGTTTAAGTCTGTCTATCTATCTATCTATCTATCTATCTATCTATCTATCTATCTATCTATCTATCTATCTATCTATTTAACAGACTTCTATACTGCCCAAATCTTGTATCTCTGGGCAGTTTACAATTAAAATAATATAAGCATTAAAATAATAAAATTTGGAATCTTTTGCAAACATGGAATATTAGGGGTTCTCAACCTTGGGTCCCCAGATGTGGGTGGACTTAAACTCCCATAACCCCCAAACACAATGGCATTTGGCCATTATGGCTGGGGATTATAAGAGTTGAAGTCCACCAACATCTGGGGACCCAAGGTTGAGAACCCCTGAATCTAAAAGCCTGGGTGAACAAATATGTCTCCAGTATGTGCGGTGTGGGGGTGCTTGTGATTACTCAATGGAGAGGGGATGTTGGGCCATTAGAAAAATTCAAAAACTATGAAACCAACATACAAGCAAGCTTTTGAATTCCCCAAAACTCTTCATCAGGCTGGATGTCAAGCAAAGCAAAAAGGAGGTGAGGACAGAGAGCTGGGCAAGTTGTCAGTAGAGCCTGAAGTCTACAGTTTAACCCTCGCTTGATGAAGGTGGAGTTTTAGCTGGAGTTGTGTAGTCGCAGGGCCGGATCCAGACCACGTTAGTCAGGACCACCCACTGAAATTAATTTAGTCATCTCTCATTTGTGTCAGTGCTGCTTAGTTATGATCACCTGGCTTGATCTGGATCCTGCTCTTAATTGTGCACTTTGTGAGGCGGACCTAATGAAGCCCGCGCAGCTCCTCCAAAACTTTTTTTAATGGTAAAAGAAAACGTAAAGAAGAGCGGTGGGGACCTGGTGTTAAAGGAAAGGGGGCAATTCTGAGATGGCGGGGGCGCGGGGTATTGTGGTGGATGGCTCGTCTTCCTCGCTGGGGAGACGAGGCACTGTTCAGGGTGGGCGAAGCAATGGTGCATCGGACCGCGCTCGGAAGGTCGCCTGGGTCCAAGAGCTGCCGCCACTGTGCTTGCGCACCAGAGTGTAGCAGGTGTTTCCCCATTTTCTCTTGCAATGCACACTTCTGTGCCCCCTCCCAACTCTCCTGCATGTGCCAATCACACCAGCCTGCCTTTGGGGCCACGCAGCTCACTCCCAATTCCTTGCCGTAGAGCCAGATGACAGAGAGGTTGTTGAGAGCATCAAGTAGGTGGCTTTGGGGTTGCACCACAAATATAGAATACAATGAAAAGATAGCTTTCCCTTTCAGCACTAGATCCCCAGACGTTGAGGCTGGAAAGAGAGAACTTGCATATGTACCCTCTCTGGCATGTGAAAAACAGTGACGTGGCATTCTTCATCTTCCTTCCAGCCTCAAGAATGATAGGAAGATGGAAGTGAGAGAGAGCCATGCCCAGCCTTTAGAACCCAGTCTGGTGTTAAAGTAAACTCAGGACTGAGTTATGGTGCCTCTATTCTGCATCATAGGGGAACGGGAGTTGCCTGGTCATTCAGAAGCAATTTTACTCCCCATAACTAATGAGGGGAGTGTTCCTTAATAAGGCTGCATCATTAAAATGCAAGCATTTTAAAAATTCTGTACCCGTTTTGTAGCATATAGAGGACAGTTATTTGTTGCTCAGTTAGGGCATCATCCTTATATTATTCCATTTTATCACACAAGGCTAAGTGGCTGCTCATATGTAGTTGAGTTCACCCTTTCTTACTAGGGATGTGCCCTGAACCATTCCGGAGGCGGGGTGTGTGTGTTCCCTTAAGGGCATGGGAGGGTGCACTTACCTCTACCGCCGCCTTTCCCCCGCTGGTGCTTCGTTGTATCAAAGCCCCTCAGGGTGGCAGTGTACCTCCTTGCTGCACCGTGGCCATCCTTGGCCGGAAGTACTGGGCGCCCATCGCACGCGCGCACGCTCAACCAGTACTTCCGGCTGAGGACAGCAACGGGGTGGCAGGGAGGTGCGCTGCTGCCCTGAGGGGTTTTGATACAACAGAGCGCTGACGGGGGAAATGCAGCGGGAGGGGTTAGTGCAACCTCCCCCACCCTTAAGGGAACACCCCTGCCGCCTCCGAAAGCCGAACCGGCCCCGGTGGCCGAAATGTTTCAGGCACATCCTTATTTCTTACCCACACTGCTGGGTAAGATTAACCCATAATACAGTGTTCCTTGGAATAAAATCTCTTCAAATGACTGATAAAACTGATTTTCCCATTTGAAATATTTTCAGAGTCTAAAATGAGTAAAATGCTTCTGTGTGTGTGTGTGTGTGTGTGTGTGTGTGTGTGTAGCATTCTGTAATCAGAGGTGATGCTTGTACACTCTGTAATATTTGCTGTCCCTTTCCATGATAGCTGCCAGTCTGTCTTCCACACCATCATACTTGTAGCCATCTCAGCAGCATTCTACCCTCTGATCTGCCATACAAGCCACTGACACAATTTTCATAATGAGTGGTGGGAAATCTCTTTTTCAGATGGAACAAAGGCTGTAAATTCAGCCCGTTTGCTTTAGTTTATGCTAACATAATAAACATGATAAGAAGTTGTAGAATTACAGGTTCCTTGGTTTTCACAAGTTTAAATAATCAGCTTATTACCCTCACCAAGCAGGCTTAAGGTGTGTGCACTGTGTTTGAATCTGCTTCTTTCCTGTATATAAAACCATGGTAAATTAAATCAATCTCAAAGGCAGTGATATATCTTTGTTGCTTACTGCTTGGTATCTGAGCCCCATTGCAGAAGGAGTGGACTGAAATGAATTCTGCCAAATCTATTCTACTGGAGGCATGTGGGCATGTTGGCTGATAATATTTCTATAACCTGGTCTAGGATTTTATTCATTATTGCCATAACTATCCCACTTTCTCTGCAGACTTGCTGCACATCGTCTGTCTGTGCTTCTGCCAGGTTTCTTGTTCCACATTTCAGGCAGAGTATCTTCCTCCTAGTGTTTCCTCTAATTATTTTAATCAGTGAGCAGAATGAGGATGGTTCTGGGCAGCAGTATCAAGGCAGCCGGTCCCAGTGCAGTCCTCACCGCTCTCGTTTTCAGAGGCGAGAGAGTTGCACAACTTCAGCTGGAGGCAGCAGGAGTTGGGGAGAGTAACAACTTTGCCACTGGTGGCAAGGAAGCCGGCAGTGGTGATGGGGAAAAGGTGGCTGTGTGTGTGTGGCGGGGGGGGGATCACAACTTCTCAGCCGGCAGCAGTAGCTGAGTGACTGCTTGAAATAGCTGTGCCGGGCGGGGTGTGTGTGAATTTAGTGCACGGGTATGCAGCCACGCACCTTAGAGGGAACAGTGGCATTTAAGGCTTGGGATGGCTGTTGAGTCTAATCAGGCAATTCTGTTTGTCTTGCAGGTTTTGTGGCAGTCTACAGGCCGCACCTACTGGGTGCATTGGCACATGGTAGAGATTACTGGCTCTGGGGAGCAGCCTGATGAAGAGGCTGCCCAAGAAAAGGTATCCAGTCTAGCAGAGAACCTGAAGCTGCCCACAGGTGAGGATAGGGGCACTGCATGCGTTTATACATATGTATATAACTACAGTTTGTAATTTTGCATGTTTATGGAAGTCACCTTTGCTGCTTGTTTTGCTTGCTTTTCACAGGTGGAATGACATCACTTTTTAGGTATATTTTCCTAAATTAGGTATATACCTAATTGTCCTCGATTGATAATTGGCCTACATTAGTAGCTTTAGGATTGCAGTCTGTGAGGCAGAGAAAGGTAGCATTCTGCAGCATGTACCAGTTTTGTCTGAAGCAGTGTGGTGCGCATAATTGCTAAAAGTGGGATTCTGAACGTATGCGTTTTCACTGTGTGTTTCCAATGGTTTTTCTTCCAATGGTGTATTGGGGTGGGCAAACAGGTGCAGGGAGGAGAGAGAAAAGTGAAGCGGCCTGGGGTAAACATTGAAGCCTTCACACTCCAGGAATATATAGGCTCAGGAATGTCTGTGGTTTCCCTTGACCTGGTTGAAAGATTCATAATTGTCTGCTAATAATTCTTTGGGCTAAGACTAGCTTGTCCTCCCAGCACGGCCACCACATTCTTTGCCCTTTCTTTTTTGCTCTGGCCACAATTATGGTTTTTCATGGTCTAACTGTATAAATATTAGCAGGGGTGACTTCAGAATTGGGTTCCCTCAGCTGTCTCTCAACATGCAATATTTGTCTACCATAAGCCATGAGTTAAGAATCTTCTGGATAGAACAATACAATAATAGAACAGTTATTGCATCCAGTTCCAGCATCTACATAGTACCTTGCGATGATTCCTGCTTACATAGCTGCATAAAATTGAATAGTGATAATGGCTGCTGTGCTTGATTAATCAGTGGCAGAACGAGCCAATAAGTTGATACCCAACTTTCTGCCTAGTCTATGTGAACAGCATATCATCAGTAAAGCTATTCTTCTGGCATACTTCAGCCTGTAGGTGAGGGAATTACATGAGTGAATGTTCCCAAAGGTAAAGAACTCTACAGACTGAAAACTTGCATATCAAAGAGAAAGGTTTCTAGTTTATCTTTCTCTCTGACATACTAGTATTCTATTGGTATAGTTTGTGGGGGTTTTTAATGGGGAGGGAGTAGTCTGATGTGATGCTGACTAGGAATTGTTTCACCATCAGATTTGTGTAGACTGGGCATATACTCTCTTTCTCCTCTCTCTTTTCTTCTGCTTCACACAGCAACATCTATTATTGTCCGCTCTTCCATCACAGTACCTTGTACCCTGCCCATAGAACAATATTGGATGGTGACAGAGCAAGTAGCTGCCATGCCACACGGGTAGTTCATGAATTGTGCTTGAATTACTGTGAACAGCAGGAGGGGCTAGAAAGGTTTTCTTCTGCCTTCTTTCTTTGTATGCAGTTACCCAGACATTCTACTGCAAACCACTTGGGGGATTGTACTCTTTGCCATACCTGCCAGATCAGAGGAGTGAGAACTCTGGAACCCTGAGCCGGGCCGAATGGTGGGAGCTTCTCTTCTTCATTAAGAAGCTAGAGCTGCATGAACAGCAGGAAGTTGTTCACTACATCCAGCAGAACCATGAAGAGCAGGCAAGTGGAATGAGCAGGCATGAGATGAAAAGAACAGAGGGGGAAACAGTAACTTTCCTGGAAGGGGAAAAGGTAGAATGAAAGGTTTTGATGATGAAGGAAATAGAAATACAACAGTTTTGGCTTGCTGTACCCAAGGTATGATCTAGCAGCCAGAATCTGCATGTTCCCTCTCCCTTTCCCTACCATTTATTTTATTTAAAAATATTTCTTTATTACCACTCATTCAGAACTTCTCTGTGACTTACAAAAGTTAAATAATCTAGTGAAATCATTCATAAAATAATACAGTACTACATGAATTGAAGTCAAATCAATCAACAATTATGCCACAGCAGTGAAAAACCCAACAAGAGAATCCAGGAGATAGGTCATGGCAGAGGTCACTCAACAGTTGTCAAAAGTGCCTCTGAAAAAGGAAAGTTTGCACACTTCTTCAGAGGTCCACCAAAGAAGAACTCCCTTCTCTTAAGTAAGAGAGTTCCAAAATATTGTGGCTACTTGCTCCTGGTAAAGTCTAATCCAACTTCCCATGAGATGGAGTCTGTAGTAGGAGCTCATGAGAAAATCTCCAGTATTGTGGGAGAGGGCTCATATGTGAGATGTTTGCTGAGAAAATCCTGAGCCACTTAGACAGCTGGGTCCCTTGGATGGCAGAAACTTTCTCTGCGTCCCTTGGTTTTTTTAAGGCAGTAGCTGGACTTTGGAAGTAAATAGCTACAGAGGTATCTGTATTGTACTCTAAACTGTCTCTCTTGTGTGTTAAGCTGTCAGAGTTGGATGAGGAGGGCCTGATCCAGTTGTCTGTGTCAGTCGAGTTGGCTCAGAAAGTGCTGCAGCTCTTGAACAAGCAGTGCCAGGGCTGCACCCGGAGCGACCTGCAGAGTTCCCACGTCTCTCTCAAGTATTCTTTCAACAAAGGAGGGACAGAACAGAATGGCCAAAATGTGGACTTGGCCCCTGTGGACTCTAGCAGCCTTTCTGAAGCTGTGGCTCCCACAAAGCCAAAGAAGGAGTCACACTCTGCTGAAGTGCCTTCTCCAGCTCCAGCAACAGTAGAGAAAACTGACACACAGCTGATTAATGAGCTCCTCAAAGTGGAAGGGCTTTCCTTCCCAGACACACTGGATGAGAAGGCCAAAGGTGAGTGCCAGGCAGTATTCCCATCCCTTGCTTCCCAACAGGTGATATTCAGAGGCATACCGAATACCAGGATAGCCATCTTGACTGATAGCCATTGACAGATTTGTCCTCCATGTATTTGTTTAACCCCTTTTAAAAGTCAGCTAGGCTACTGGCCATCATTCCATCTTCTGGTAGCAAATTACATAGATTGGTTATAGGGCAAATATTTATATTCCACTTTTCAACAGAAGTTCCCAAAGTGGTTTACATAAATATAAATTAAATTAAATTAAATGATCTGGATCGTGATCCGTTGAGCCCATAAGTAAATGGGTTCTGCGCCTGCGCAGGCACCTCTTGGGCCGACTAGGTAGCTCCTCGCGACGCCTAACTGCCCTTTTGCACGTGCTCCTGCACGCTAATTATATTGAGCGGTTGGGCATCTTCCGTTAGTTTCTGTTTGACCGCCACAGCATTCAGACCTCGTTTGTGCTCCTCGGTAGACAGAAATTACTGTGAGTTAGAGTTGCTTAGGCATTATTTGGATTGATTACCTACAGAAATTTGACTTTGGACTGTTTTTTGGACTTGTAAACTTCTTTACGGACAAACTCAGATGACAGATTGGACAGATTCTTTGTATCGGACAGGACTGTTAACGGGAAACGAGTAAGAAAATGGAAACAAAAACAACCTTTAAGCGCTGTGTGAAGTGCCGGGCTAAATTACCCTCCACTGACCACCATGATGCCTGCTTGTTGTGTCTCGGAGAGGAGCACAACACAGCGGCTTGTAAAATATGCTGTGCCTTCTCGAAACAAACGAGAACAAACCGAGCATTGCACCTTAGAGCTGCTCTTTATGAGGACGCGCCGCACCCGCCCACCCCTCACCCTGAAGTACCATCGACATCGGCATCGACGCCGACATTGGGGGCGGAAAATCACGGAGCTGTCTTGACACAGTCTAAAACCATGTTGTCGGATGCAGCTTTTAAGAGACCATTGGAAGTCTCTTCGAAGGAACAAAAGCGCCGAGAGAAGAGGCTTTGCCAGGAGAAGGACGTCGAAGGTGCTACTGAAAAGACTAAAAGAACTGGACATAAACACAAGACTCCATCGCCTTCATTGGTGCAGGGATCAGAGAGTAAATGGAATTTGGAACCTCGCACATTGAGCCCGGTCTCGGCATCGATGGGGACGGAAGGCACTCGAGACCCGTCAACACCGAAGCCCTCGACATCGAGAGTAAAGCGCACAAGGGATTCTTTGATATTGAAGCCCTATTCGACATCGAAAGCACGGAGTGCTCAGGACGAGTCGGCATCGAAGCCCTCATCAGTATCGGGGGGAAATTCTCAGATTCCTCAACGCTGCTCAGTTTCACTAGCACGTACTCCCCAACAATCTCCATCTACTCCACGTCAGTTGGATAGCCAGTGCTCAGATCAGAGCGCGTCTTCTGCACTCAGGAGCTTGATGGAGTCTGGACCTAACACCCCTGCAGAATCTACTTTTCAGGGATTCATGAGCACGGGTTTAGATAGGGAAGAGGAGGAAGAAGAAGAGGGAGAACCTTGTCTCCCGCCTCCAAAGACTCCATCTCTTTCCCCAAGGGTTGGGGCTGAGAACTTGCTCCAGTCACCCCTGGCTGTAGTATCACCATTGGCTGGTGTTGCAGATGGCAGTATACGCCACCCCGCTATACAACCAGCGCACACGTGTGGATTCATGCACACTCTGCCACACGATTATGCAGAATACCTGAGATGGAAGGCGCAACGGCCAGATCCACAGCAACAACCCCATGTGGAGGGGCAAGTTGTGGCTGCTACACCTGCTGAAGTGAGTACCTTAACAAGGCACCTCCAGGAGAGGCGCTCCCAGAGGTCAAGGGACCACACTGCTACCTCCAACACCAAGACCTTGCAGGAAAAACCTAGTGGGAAGAGGAAGATAAAAAGTACTCCACCACCAAGCCCATCATCCAGAGAATCATCTCCTGCGTCGACACGACAGGACTTTGGATCGGAGGAATCCGACTCGGATCAGGCCAGTCGGCAGGCAGAACTCCCATCTGAGGTTCCACCACGCCTTTCAAGATCCCCGACCGAAGAACTTAAGGCGTATCATTCGTTAATTAGAGAAATGGCAGAAGCCTTGGGTTTAAACTTACAGCTGCCTGAGACAGAGTCCACTGATCCGGTTTATAATATGATGTTTCACTCTAAAGCATCACACCCTGTCTCCTTGCCTATGATACCTGCTATAGCAAAGGCAGCAAAGTCAGCATGGGATTCAGTACAGTCAGCAAATCCTACTTCAAAGCGCATTGAAAACCTGTATAGGCTCTGTGATGGAGAGGATACTTACCTACTACAGCATCCGGATCCGAATTCCATTGTGGTTGATTGCGCGTCTACATGGAAGGGCGGCTGCAGGCACACAACTCCTGCGGACAAGGAGGGCAGGAAGATTGATGTGTTAGGTCGTAGGCTGTATGCTGCGTCAAGCCTAGCTATTAGAATTGCAAATTATGCAGCATGCATGGCTAGGTACACTCACCTCCTATGGGACAATTTGCTGCAGGATTCAACCTCGATGTCCCCTGAAGAGCTGCAAGTTAAGCTCCATGAGGTATACGAAAGAACAACTTCAGTGACTAAACAACAGCTTAGTACATTTAAGCATTTAGCCGAGACGGAGTCAAGGGCCATGGTGACCGCAGTCACCATGCACCGCTATGCCTGGCTACGTGCAACTTCTCTGCAGCCGGACATGAAGGACCGTGTTGAAAATCTTGCTTTTGATGGAAAGGGACTTTTTCATGAGAGCGCAGACACCACTATGGAGATGTTGAAGAAGTCGAAGTTTACGGCAAAGACTTTCATGGTGTCTGCCTCAACGTCTGGATCCCGTACATACAATTATAATAGACAAAAGCCATATCATTACCAAGATAGGGGTGATTTCAGAAGACAGAACAAGCCCTACCAGCGTTCAAGGGGCTTCAGGAGCAACAACAGCAACAATAAGATCAAGAACCAAAGCAATCGCAACAGCAAGGAGGGGGCAAAACAGTCTTTTTGATTGCTCTGCCAGCCCACTGCCTTTAAGGTCAATTGCCAGGACCACTGCCATCGGCCCTGTAGTTGTCAGCTCAACCATCAGACTGGCAAGCCATGCTATAGCATGGCACAACATAACATCGGACCAGTGGGTTCTGAGAATAGTGGAGACAGGGTATGCAATCAAGTTCACAACCCTGCCTCCGTTCTCCGGCCTGCGTTTCACGAAGTCAACACCGGTGTTGGAGGAGGAGATAAAGGTGTTGTTGGAGAAAAGGGCAATTGTTCCAGTGCAGTGGGTGAGGAGGTTGACCGGATTCTACTCCCGCTATTTTCAAATACCCAAGCAGGATGGTGGGATACGGGCAATCATGGACTTGAGAGAACTCAACGACTTTGTCTGGACCCGGAAGTTCAGAATGACGACGTTGCAGGAGATTCTACCCTTCCTGGAGCAGGAAGAGTGGGCGGCAACGTTGGATTTGAAAGACGCTTACTTCCATGTGGGCATCCAGGAAAACCACCGAAAGTACCTCCGTTTTACAGTGGGGGAAGCAATTTACTAGTATGCTGTCCTCCCTTTTGGATTGTCGACGGCTCCAAGGGTTTTTACCAAAGTGGTAGCAGTTGTAGTTGTTTACCTTCGAACTCAGGGCCTAGTAGTCTACCCGTATTTGGACGACTGGCTCCTGGTGAGCAAGGACAGAGTGTTGCTGGAACATCAGATACAGGTGATGCTGCATCTTCTCCAGGACTTCGGGGTCAATGTCAACTGGAAGAAGACAAATTTGACACCAAGGAAACATTTGAACTTCATAGGTGCTGTCCTTGACATTGAGCAGCGTCGAGCGTTCTTGCCAAAGGAGAGATGCAGTCAGATCAACGCACTGGCAGGCCAATTCTTCACCAATCCCAATCAGAAGGCAAGAAGGGTGCAAAGAATGTTAGGCCTGATGGCCTCTTGCAACACAACTGTGCATTATACAAGACTTCGGATGAGGCCTCTACAGCGGTGGTATCTGGGCCATTTTCGGCCCAATGTAGACAGCCAGAACATGATGCTGCTCCTTCCCAGGGGGGTACGGACTTCCCTGCGATGGTGGATGGCAGAGGAAAATCTCTTGCAGGGAGTACCGTTCCGGCCTCTTCTTCCAACAGCATGGGTCACAACAGATGCTTCCCTGCAGGGTTGGGGTGCACACTGCGGCCCGGATTGCATCCAGGCACAGTGGACGCCTCAACAGGCCCTACTGCATATCAACTACCTGGAGCTGTTGGCTGCATTTTTGGTGCTGAGAGCTTTCGAACCTCAACTAAGGGTGCTGTGGTGCAGATCCACCTGGACAACACTACGGCTATAGCTTATCTGAACAGGCAAGGGGGGACGGTTTCACCAACGCTTTGCACCTTGTCAATGAGATTGTGGGACTGGTGCATCATGCATGCCATATATCCGATGGTGATACACATCCGGGGTGTAGACAACCAGCTAGCGAATGCTCTCAGTCGGAGCACACAGACCAACCAGAAACACGAGTGGGAACTCAAGCAGGAAAGTGTCAGAGAGCTTTTCAATCTCTGGGGGACCCCTTCGGTGGATGTGTTTGCCACAGAGAGGAACAGGAGATGCAAGAGATATTGTTCTCGTGCAGGGATAGGTGTGCGGTCTCTAGGAGACGCTTTTCAGTATGAGTGGAGCAGGGGGCTCCTTTACCTGTTCCTGCCTTTGCCGCTCCTCAATCGGGTGTTGGCACAGATCCTGAGAGACAGGGCAAATTGCATACTAGTAGCCCCTTGGTGGCCACGTCAGGCGTGGTTTGCCCTGCTGCTTCGCCTGTGCAGGGGGAACAATTACCATCTTCCAGCAACGTCGGATCTCCTGCAAAGGGCAGGGGGAAGAATACTGCACCCAGAAATTCAGACGCTAAAGTTAACAGCGTGGAGAATAAACTTTTAAGAACCATTCTGTTAAACAATAGGCGTAAGTCAACTAGGCATAGCTACTTATGTAAATGGAAGAGATTTAAGGCATTTGCAAAAGTGAATAAGTTCAATGCACAGCGAGCATCAGTACGCCAGGTTTTGCTTTATTTAACTAGTCTAAAGTTAAAGGGTCTGGCAAACGTATCTTTGAAAGTGCATCTGGCAGCACTATCCTCAAAACTCCGAGGATGGGATGGGAAGTCAGTGTTTACTCATTCAGAGTGTAAAAGGTTCATGAAGGGGCTTAATAATCTGTATCCTCCACTGAAGAAACCATTAGAGCAGTGGAGTCTGTCATTGGTGCTTTCTGCGTTGACAGAAAAACCTTTTGAACCACAGCATAAGGCTACCTTATGACTGCTAACGCTTAAGACAGCATTCCTAATCGCAATAACCACTGCAAAGAGGGTGGGTGAGTTGTCTGCGTTGAGAGCGGACAAGCCCTACACCCAGTTCTACCCGCATAAGGTTGTTATGAGGCTTGACCCTAGTTTCTGCCCTAAAGTGGTTACGGAATTCCATCTAAATCAGGAAATAGTCTTGCCGACCTTTTTTAAAGACCCTCAGACATCTTTGGAGAAGGCACTTCACGCTTTAGATGTGCGCAGGGCTTTGCTGTACTACTTGAGGGGAACCAAGGACTACAGGAAGACGAATAAGCTGTTTGTGGCTTATAGGGGCAAGTGCAAGGGGCAGCCAGTGTCTCGTCAGCGTATTGCGCATTGGTTGGTGGAGTTGATCCTACTGGCTTATAGACTGCAAGGGATTACACCACTTAAGACTGTACGAGCTCACTCTACTAGGGCTTACTCAACATCAGCTGCTCATCTTTCTGGCATTAAGATGGATGACATCTGCGTGGCTGCAACGTGGTCTTCGCAACAGCCTTTTATAAGGCATTATGCGGTGGACCTGCGCATGGCGCGCCAGGCTGAATATGGGCGAAGTGTCTTAAAGAGGGTGTTGCCTTAAGGGGCATCCTTCTGCACCCACCACCAAGGAGGGTTAGCTAACTAATCACCCATTTACTTATGGGCTCAACGGATCACGATCCAGATAAACAGGTTGCTTACCTGTAACAAGTGATCTTGTAGTGATCCGTTGAATCCATAAGACCCACCCAGAAGCCAGCCCCACTGCAGAAGTATGAACATCAGATAGAACATCAGGTTGCAGATTGCACAGAGGAGGCAGTCTGCACAGATAACTAACGGAAGACGCCCAACCGCTCAATATAATTAGCGTGCAGGAGCACGTGCAAAAGGGCGGTTGGGCGTCGCGAGGAGCTACCTAGTTGGCCCGAGAGGTGCCTGCACAGGCGCAGAACCCATTTACTTATGGATTCAATGGATCACTACCAGATCACCTGTTACAGGTAAGCAACCTGTTTTTCTCCCTGTCCCCAAAGGGCTCATAATCTTAAAAAAAGAAACATAAGGTAGACACAGGCAACAGCCACTGGAGAGATGATTGGATGGGGATGGATGTATAGGGCCAGTTGCTCTCCCCATGCTAAATAAAGAGAATCACCACTTTTAAAAGATGCCTCTTTGCTCAGTTAGCAGGGGCTATGCTATGTGAAGATATACTGCTTTTTGTCTGGCCATCTTCTACTAGTCAGTTTCATTAGATGATTCTGGGTTCCAGTGTTATGGGGGAAGACTGGAAAAGCTTCTCTCTGTCCACTTTCTTCATATTGCACAGATCCTCAGTAGCTGAGGACTGGATGGTTTGTGGCTTGGGTGCCAACCACGCACTCCAAGTCCTAGTCCACTCCAGACATGCTCTAAAACCTCTTTTGTTGCCATCTCCAGTCATGCTACACTGGAGACCTCCTTAAACCTGAACTCCCAAAAAAGGGTGGGGTGTTCAGCTACTTAACTGAGAATCTTCTGGAGCCAAAGGAAGATCCCCAAATCAAGAACCCTTTTACATAGCATGTAATTTCCACAAAATAATGGGAAAAACTAAATTAAAAGCTTGTGTGTTTGCCAAAAAGGAAAGATTTTACAGGCAGTAAAGATTCAGGATGAAAAGAGGTAGTGCAGAAAGCAAGAGACATTCTAGTATAGTACCTACTCTGACTACTAAGATTAGGTGCTTCCCTCAAGGTTTCAAAAGGCAGCTCAAAAGTTTGTCATTTTAAGAAGCATGGCTGCTGTTCTGTGTCCCTAGCCAGGAGCAAAGCAAGTCTCAAACACAAAAAGAAAAGTGTCACATAGAAAATGTATCTTATCCTTCTCCGTCTAATATCTGGCATACAGGAAGAGAGCTAGATATAACTGGATTTCCCCTTATAGATTTACAAATTTATCTTCTATATAAGTGTGATGTGGCCTGAATTATTGTGTCCCCCACTTCAATAGGGAACCACTTATTGGGGCTTCTTTTATTGAGGCTTCTTAATAACTGCCTCATTATCTTAACTCCTTGGAAACAAAAGCTTCTAGCAGTTATTTTGCTCAAAAAGAATATCTCCAAACTGGGTAAATGGGCAGTAAAATGGCAAATGCTGCTCAGTGTAAAGTGATGCAAGCCCCCCTAATAATGTGGCTAATCACGAACAATTTTGGTGTTATGGTAGGTAGCTCGATGAAAATGCTGATCCAGTGTGTGGCAGCTATGAAAAAGGTGAATTCCGTACTAGGGATGAATAGGAAAGGGATCAAAAATAAAACTGACAATATTGTAATGCCCTTATACAAACCTGTGGTGTGGCCACACTTTGAAAACTATGTACAATTCTAGTCACCACCCCAGAAAAGATAGAAAGCTGGGGAAAGTGCAGAAAAAGGGCAACCAAAATGACCAAAGGTCTGGCTCACCTTCTCTACAAAAAAGCCACTAATACAGCTGGTGTATTTTATTTAGAGAAAAAACCAACAACTAAAGGGGAGGTACAGGAGAGAAGTTTATAAAATTATGCATGATGTATGTGGAGAACGGGGCTGCTTGCCCAAGGTTTGGTTAAACCACCATTTTCTCTTGCTAAGTCCCCAGAAGCCTTGTTTTAAACTCCGAATAGGATGAAACCCTTTTCTCTGTTAAGACTTCATTCCCTAGTGGGGAATCACATTTGCCCATTCCTATATCTGTTCTTAACTAGACTTCAAACCTAGGTAAGGGTTGCTACGGAGATACAATCAAGGCAATGGAAGCAAATAAACTATTCAGCAACAGTGTTGCTGGAGACTGTGTTTAAAATGCAGCAGTTGTGAAGAGACTGTTGTATTATTTTGTCTTCTGATCTTGGCCAGCATTCTCCAGTGTGAAGGTGACAGGGAAGAGGAGCTCCTTGGAGAAGCTAGCAGATGTTGTGGACATAATCCAGAAATCTAGTTCTGAGGTTGGGCTGCAGATGGCTGGTCTCCGATTCATCACCAAGATCTTGGAAGAGGAGCCTAGTCAAGACAGACAGGTCATCAAAGTAGATGGTGGACCTACTGTCAGGTCAGTTCTCTTGTTCTTCCTGCCCTGGTCAATAGCTGCAGGGCAACCGCTTTCAGTTCCAGAACTCAGCTGGCGAACAGGTGCCATTTCATGTGGCTGGAAGAGGATAAGGTTAGCTGATGGATCCTGGGCGGACATTTGTGAAATACAGAGATCTATGGCTGTGACTTCTTAGTACGAGAAGTGTTCTAATATATCTGTTTTTTCTAGGGAAGCAATTCAGGTCATGTTTGAGTCTTTAGGGATAGAGTGGGATATCAAGCACAAGATGAATTGGTCTCTTGTGTTTTAGCGCAAAATTGATTGTTATCCATGTGTTCTTGTGAATTTGGGGCAGATCGCTCCCTGCCATCTACTGAACAAATCCCGCTTCTCCAGTTTGACTTTGTGTGTCTAGTCATTTCTCCAATGTGACAATGTGTCTCTAGTCAGCCGCCTTAGAAAAGGCCGCTGGGGGCACAGGCTGGGGCTTCCTCTGCCCAGCTTCAAGGCAACACACAGGCTAACAGGCTTGTTTGTCCCTTTTAGGGAGAAAATGGTGAAGATGCTTGTGGAGCTGCTGAGCAACCAAGTCAAAGAGAAGCTGCTGATGGTGATGGCGCTGCGACTACTTTATGTGTTCATGGCAAAGTATGATTGGCGAGTCCTTTTTGCCACAGAAGGTGGGGTACGTGCTGTGTTGGGCTGCATGCAGGAGTACCCCACATCAGCATTGGTGCAGCAGGCTGGCCTGGCGGTAAGTGGGATGGACAAATAAACAATCATTGCCTGCACAGTGGGGCAGGATTTGGACGAAAGGTGTCTTATGCTATAAGCAAGTGAATGAGGATTAGCAATGGGGATGGTGGGCCCACGTAAAAGGATTTTTTATCCTGAAGTGTGTTTAAAAACGTATATGCCACTTTCCCATAAATTCAGAATGGTGGGTAAACAACTATTAAAAGTAACAGTTAAAACAAAGAGCTTTGGGACTTGGTGCTACATAGGATTTGGAAGGGAATTAGAGCAACTTCACAAAAGATGAGTTTTTAAACTGATCGTACTTGTGTGTCCACGATTGCATATCCCTCATTGCAAATCATGAATGCACATGACTGTGTCTATGTAGGGAATTCAATGGGTATGTAATGGCTTGCAGTCAAAGGAGGGTCAATAAGAATCACAACGTGTGATAGTGGGCAGGAAAGCATGTCAGTTGGTGAGAGGGGGATAATGGTGCGTACTGGGGATGTTTAGAGGTGGTTGTACTTGTGATTATGGGCATACAATTCCCAAGAGTGGAGTATGATTGAAAGTGTGATGTTCACCCCTGCTACCTGGACAAAGAGGCACCTTTCAAAGTGGTGATTCTCTTTATATTCAGCAGGGTAGGAGCAACTGGTCCTGCTCAAACCCAGCACAGCATCCTTCCAGTGGTTGTTGCTGGTGTCTACCTTTTGTTGCTTTTTACACTGTGAGCCCTTTGGGGATAAGGAACCATCTTCTCTTTATTCTTTTTCTATGTTAATAATTTTGCGAACTCTTTGGTGAAAAGCGGAATATGAGTAGTAGTAGTGGTCAGTCTTAAGTGGCGCAGCGGGGAAATGCTTGACTACCAAGCAGAAGGTTGCCGGTTCAAATCCCTGCTGGTACTATATTAGGCAGCAGCGATATAGGAAGATGCTGAAAGGCATCATCTCAGACAGCACGGGAGGAGGCAATGGTAAACCCCTCCTGTATTCTACCAAAGAAAACCACAGGGCTCTGTGGACGCCAGGAGTCGATGCCGACTCAACGGCACACTTTACCTTAGTGGTCAATGAGATCACTTTTGGGAGAGGGAGGAGTTATCTGCGTGTTTGACTCAGATCTTGTTTTGTCCTTATAGGCCTTGAAAGTACTGGTTGGTGCTGGAAATTGTGAGCTGCTGGGTACCAGTGGGAAGTCATATCCTTTGAACCACTCAGATGCCCAGATGATGCGGGAGATCTTTGCCAGCATTGGCTCTGCTTCTAGCAAGGACTCTGATAACTTGCTCTCTGCCATCCGAACAGCTATTGAGAAGGTGTTGGGCACACCTGGGTAAGGTCATGGGAGGAATCTTGGTGGAATAGCGAAGTATTAATATATGAAGCTAAGGAAAGCCCAGTCTTTGAGCATACCCTTATTCCTCTTGAGTGTCTCAGATGAGGAACCTTTCTCAGGGGAAGGGTTTTGTAGGCCATCTTGCTTGAAGGAAGGGACATAATCTTGACAAAGTTGTTATTGCTCCTGTGGTGCCATCTCCATTTTATCCTCACAACAGCCCTGAAAGTAAGTTTGGCCGTGTGAGAGTGACTAGTCCAAGACCACACATTCAGCTGCATGGCTTTGTGGTGTCCAGCACTCTTGAATTAATGCTTGAATGACAAGCCTCTCAGGGGTTGGAGAATGCTTTGCTTGTACTGCTGCTGTTGGTCCTTCCTCCCACCACAAGCCTCCTAGGGAGGAGAGCTGGTCATGTGCTAGCAAGAACTGTCCCCTTTGCTAAGCTGAATCCATCCTGGTTTGCATTTGAATTGAGGATTTCATGTGAGCACTGTAAGATACTCCCTTAGGGGATGGGGCAGCTCTGGGAAGAGCACTTGCATGCAGAAGGTTCCAAGCGCCCTCCCTTTCAACTCCAAGATGGGGCTGAGAGAGACGCCTGCCTATAACCTTGGAGAAGCTGCTATCAGCCAGGGTAGACAATATTGAGCTAGATGGACCAATGGTCTGACTTGGTATATGGCAGCTTCCTATGCTGAAAGTGCCAGTTGAGGCCAGGCAGTCACCCTCCGTTCTTCTTTTCCTCAGGGCCTCGTCAGCAGTGCAGAACGGGCTCTTGGTGTTGAACATGCTGATCAGCAATCACAAGGGTCTGGCAGAGCAGCTGGAAAACTGTGACCTCTGCTCTGTCTTGTTGAGTTGCTGCCGCGCAGGCCAGAGTTCCAATGAGATGCTGGCTCGGATAGTGCTCAACCGTCTGACTGAGCATAAGCTGCCGCTGAGCCAGGAGAATGCAGGTATGGATTGCTTCAGTCTGTGGTTCCTGATCCTCAGTCTCTCTTTGCATTTCAAGGGCATCTTGAAGAAGCCAAGCACAGAATCCTGTGTTCCATTTCCATTCTCCCTGCTTCCAAACCCTTCCTTGTGATACTGGAAAATGCGTGCATGGTATGCCTCCTTCTGTGTGAAAATTCAGCAGGTCTGAAACTTCTGCTCATGATTTTGGAGAAGATTGGTAAAAAATGCTTTCTTTTCTTACCCTTCTCCATTCTCTCATGAGCTTGAAAGGTGAGAGGTGTAGAACTACCATGTTCCTGTAGCCTTAATGATTCCCAAGTCTTTTCTCATCATGTTCAGTGGACATTTCCACCAACTAAGGTTCATCCTGTAGCCTTTTTAAAGGAATGCTGATTTGATTCATAGGGATCCAACCTTCCCACCCTTTTATCTCCCCAGACTCAGAGACTGCCTTTGAGCTCAAGGATATGGATGTACCATCACTGCTGAAGAGCCTCCGTGAGACTAGCTTCTCAAAGGAGGTGGTGCTGGCACTGGAGCGCTGCCTTTGTGATGAGGGTGTCTGCCCTGAAGGAAACGGCACAGAGCTTTTGCCGGACCGTGAGCACTTCTTGCTGCTGCTGAAAACGCTGGAACACCTGGGAGCTGAGAAGACAGTGCAGATGGGCATGCTGAGGTGAGGTGAAAATGAGAGAAGCATTTCTGTGCCCCGAGAAGATAACGGTGGGTTGAGGGCTGTTAGAAGTGGCAGACACCGAGATGAAGGTTTTGAAGAAAAGAGCATGTTTTGCTGTAATGGGGAGATGCTTTAGAAGAGCGCCTCAGCTGGCATATTAGGAACATAAGAAGCTGCCTTCTACCGAGTTAGACCATTGATCCATCTAGCTCAGTATTGTCTACACAGACTGGCAGTGGCTTCTTCAAGGTTACAGGCAGGAGTCTCAGATCAGCCCTATCTGGATATGCCAAGCATGCATCCCAGAGCCATGCCCTAAGGGGAATATCTTAGTGCTCACATGCAGTCTCCCATTCAAATGTAAATCGGAGTGGACCCTGCTTAGCAAAGAGGATGCTTGCTACCACAAGACTAGCTCTCCTCCTCTGCATCCATTTCCTTGGATGCAAGGAAAACAATACATCTTGAACAGTGTTGTCTCAAGAGTGGGGAACTTATCCCTTCTGTAGGGTAGAGGATGCTTGGTGTAGGAGCTCAAGGATAGAGGATGCCTAACTCGTATTTCCCATACTATGGAAAATCATTTCCATCATGAGGGTGGGGAAATAACAGCAAATAATGGAACAGGCTGGGCTTCTAGTAGCACCACAAGCTTGGCTTAGGACATAGAAAGGGGAGCTTGTGGGACAAGTGGACCAGTTCACAATACACTGAAGGTTATGGTTGTAGGTTTTCATGCTTTGCTTCCTTTGTCTCACCCTTCTCTCTCTTTGTCTTTCTCCCAGGATTTTGAATAAGTTTTTGGACAGTTCCCAAGAGGATGCGCTGCCCTGGCATGAGTGCATTGAGCCTTGTCTGTCCTCTATGTCTGCCCACAGCAATGAGCGGGAGGTGAGAAGTTGATTGAAGCGTGGCTTGAATACCTGAATTAAACACTTACTTAGAAATGTGTTGCGGAGTCCTAAGGTTGTGAACTTGAGAGACTAGTTTGCTGAGCCATCAGTGATGGGTATCTTTGTGCATGCACATGCACAAACCAGCCAGCCCAAGTGACTGACACGTGTCAGTAATCATTACTTTAGTCCAGGCTTGTAAGCAGCTACTCTCTTGGCCGTCTGTGGTGGATAAGGATCTGGATAGTGGTTCTAGACATTCATAACAGTGGGTTCTGTGCCTGCGCAGATCAGCTTCGGTTAGAATTCGTTAGCTCCTCGCGACACCCGCAACCGCCCTGTGCACGTGACTGCAGTACCCTCTAGTGGTGGTTGGGTGTCGTCCTACTCAGTTTCTTGCTGACCACCATACGGATCAGTCCTCGGAAACAGTTTGCTCCTCGAAAAATTACTCTCTACTCGTTTATGATCCTTAAATTGACTATGGGGATGGATTTGACTATTCTTTTGGATAAACCTTGGAACTTGATGAAATCTCGGACTCTCCTTTTGACGCGGAACGGACAGCGATTCTACTTTCATTTTCCCCTCGGATTTGATGACGTACTCGGCCTCTCCCTTTGACCATGGAACGGACGACAAACCACCCAAATTCTCCAAAACTACAGATGAGTGCAACACAGAAATTGGGTAAGGAGAAAACTACATTTAAAAGGTGCTCCAACTGCCGTAGTAAACTCCCCTCAACAGACAGCCACGACCTCTGTTTTGTTTGGGAGAGGCTCGTGATACCACTAAATGCTCCATCTGTGTAACCTTCAGCAAACAGACGCTGAAAAACCGCGAGGCAAGCTTGAAAGTGTACTTGATGAAGGAAGCTCTTCTGCCAAAAAAAGCCTTCCGCAACTTCCTCAACGCCAGGACCTGCATAAAAAATGCAGGCTAAAGTCCCAGCGGGGCCGAGACCAGCCATGGCGTCAAAGGCCTCGGTATCAACCGCCTTGACTTCAAGGTCCACGGTGGAATTAAAGAGGCCGGTGGGCCCCCACTCTAGCCCTAAGAGAAAAGCTAAGGCTCAGGCAACCGCCGCCAAAGAAAAGCAAGCACAAAGAGTACCATAGCCACGGTTCGAATCGCACCCCTCGCCATAGAACCTGCAGACTCTGGAGACGCCTCGACACTGAGCGATCTCATCCTCTGCGCCGACTCCATGTCAGTTGCCATTGATACCACACTCTCTACCACAAGATCGGGAGAGGGCGACGGCTCCAGCTCAAGTTTGATCGACGTCGAAGACGACGCCAGCCACAGAGGCAGGGGATCGGGAATATTCAACTTAGAAGGCAAAGGCAAAGCCTGCCCTGTTGACATCGCAGCCGATGCCCGAGACCAAGGGGGTTTTGACATCATCACAGAAGATTTTAATGTCAACCTGTTGAAGAGACGCTGAATCAGAACAGCAAACAGTTGCAGTTATTGTGGACACTTAACTCGATGTTGATGTCGAGATTGAACAGGACTATTTCAATGCAGGTGAAATCACCTGCGAAGATGAAGTGGAGATGCTCCCAGTAACCCCCATTGGGATACGGGATCTCTCTTCAAGGAGGATCGCTTGTCTGTTCGACTCAGAAGAGAGTACACCTTCAACCGGTACATTCAAGGGTTTTCGGGATAGTGACACCCAGGGTGCGATACCCAAGACCCTGTCTCTCTCGGCAATGGCCATGCCAGTCACAGGCCTCTTCCCCAATGGGGGTTGGAGTGATTCCTACACGGTCACTCGAGAAAAATATTCCTTCTTTATGCAGTGGATGAAGGAAAGAAACCAGCTGCAATGGAACCAGCAGAAAACAGAATCTGCAATACAAACGTAGCCTTTGCCGATGCAACAGACTGATTCTGCTGTTCAGACCAATGCATACTTGCCGAGACAACATACTGTGTCTCTCCAAGCTGACTTCCCCCAAAGACTGGTCGTGGCAACAGTATGCCAAACGGCCATCCAAACAAGCCATACACAGTCAACGGTACGTATGACCTCTTCCGCGGTGGGCAACTCACCTTTGGTACCCTCAACTGTCGGTCGCCGCTACTGATGATGAAGTCGACGACGAGGATAGCTATATTTCAGATTCAACTGAACCTGATCCAAAGGACCCAGAAGAGCCGAATCTGCCAGATCCGGGTTCTAATGTAGCTCTTATTCCTTCCACTTAACCCCAATGAGGAAATGAAGGGTTATCATCAGCAAGTAGCGGAGATGGTGCAGGTCTTGGGCCTACAACTGAAGCAGAAGACCACAGAATTAGACGATCCAGTCTATAATATGATGAAGACAGCCTCCGAATTGTACCCAGTCTACATTCCAATGCTGCCACACATTTCGAGAGCTGCCAGATCAGAGTGGGAGATAATCCAAACTTCAACGCCTACCTCTAAACGCCTAGAAGCTCTGTACCGTGTGCAGGAGGACAAAAATGAGTACCTCATCCACCACCAAATTCCTTAGTAGCAGTAGTAGACTGCTCAACTACGACCAAGGGAGGCCATTCACACAGTACTCTGGCTGATAAGGAGGGCAGGAAGTTGGATGTGCTAGGCCGCCACACCTATTCCACAGCCTGTCTGTCCATTAAAACTGCAAATTACATTGCATGCCAGGCTAAGTATACCCACTCCCTTGGGAAAACCTTCATGACCAGGGTAATGCACTAGACCCAGCAGACTTCGTAAAGCATTTTGAGGCCACCTTTGCAAGGTCAACCACAGTCACAAGACAGCAATTGGCAAACGCCACACATCTCGCGGAGTCTGAATTGCAGACTTTGACTTCATCCATTGTGCTAAGGAGACATGCCTGGCTGAGAGCTACTGGCCTGCAACAAGAGATGAAGGACCGCATTGAGACCCTCCCATTTGATGGGAAAGGTTTATTCTCGGATAAGACTGACGAAACTATGGAACAATGGAAAAAGTCCAGGCTAACCGCACGCTCTTTTCTAATACAAAGGAACACTGCTCCCAGATACCAACCATACCAGCAATTCCAACGGAAACAGCAGTTCTACCGCCAAACAGAAAGCAAGGATTTCAGACGACAGTACCAATGGTACAATAGGAAACCGTTTTACAACAAAAACAAATCAAACCAACCTGGGTGTAATAAGGCTGCGCAGCAAACCAAATAGCAGCTTTAATCTGGGCCAGAGCCCGCCTGCAAAACACCAACACAAGGATGAACATCTCCTTGATGCCACCCAGAGTCACCATCAAACTGGCCAGCTACATGCCAGTGTGACACCATATAGCATCGGATTGGTGGGTCCTCCGCATAATCACAACAGGTTATGCAATGGAATTCAAGGAAATCCCTCCCTTCACATGTGTGAAATTTACTCCCAAGACACCAGTACTACAGGAAGAGGTGCAGCAGTTGCTAATGAAGGAAGCCATTTCACCGGTGCAGTGGGCTCAGGGCCAGATGGAATTCTACTCCTGATATTTTCAAATTCCCATGCGGGATGGGGGCATACGTCCCATAATGAACCTTTGTTGGCTAAACCAGTACATAGAGGTACGGAACTTTCGAATGACAATGTTGCAAACCATCCTTCCGCTACTCCATGGAGAGCAACGGATTGCAACACTCGACCTGAAAGACTCGTACTTCCATGTGGGGATACAAGAAAGCCATCGCAAATTTCTCCATTTCACATTGGGGGTGGAGATCTATCAATACAATGTCTTGCCCTTTTGACTAGTCACCACTCCAAGGGTTTTCACAAAATGTGTAGCAGTAATAGTGGCATATCTGAGATCGCAGGGCCTATCTGTATATCTTTAGCTAGACGATTAGCTTCTGACAGCCAAAACACAACAGAAACTCAGGTCCCACATAACTATGGTAACAATTCTGTTGAAAGATCTAGGAGTCCAGATCAATTGGAAGAAGTTTTTGACACCATCCACTTGCCTGCAATACATCAGGGCAGGGCTGGATATGGTGACTCAAGTGCCATATTTTCCAGAGGACCGCTTCCGGCGCATACAGACCCTAATAAACGCTTTTCATTTGACACCATTACAAAGGGCACAGCAAGTGCAGATACTGCTTGGCCTCATGGCATGCTGTACAACAACAGTCCCTTATGCATGACTGCGGCTTCGCATATTGCAGCAATGGTTCCTTCAAGCATACCACCCACGAACTGAATCTCAATCCAAGAAAATACTGCTCCCGAAAAATGTACTAACCTCCTTACGGTGGTGGATGGACCAGGACAACTTGCTAAGGGGGTTGCCCGTCGGAACACTGCGACCCACCATTACGGTGACGTCAGATGCCTCAGTGACAGGATGGGGGGCCCACTTGAACGAACACACGACTCAAGGTCTATGGTCTCCATTAGAAGCTCAATATCACATCCACTACTTGGAACTCCTGGCGGCCTACAAAGCTCTGCAGGCTTTCTAAGACCATGTAACGGGTTGTGTAGTCCAACTACAAATGGACAATATGGCAGCCATAGCCTATATAAACAAATAAGGTGGAACTGTACCCAGGTCTCTATGCAGTCTCAGTCTTCAGATCTGGAACTGGTATATTCCCAAGAAGATCCATCTTGTTGCAATATACGTCAAGGGGACCCTGAATTATCTAGCGGACTCCCTGAGCAGGGCCATAAGCACAGACGTGGTTCTTTGTCAACACGAGTGGGAGTTAAACACGTTAATTGTGGAAAAGCTCTTCCAGTCTAGGGAAAGAGCCCAAGTAGATCTATTCGCAACTCAACAAAAAGTGCGATCAATATTACTCACACATGGGTCTAGGCCCATTATCCAAGGGTGATACCTTTCAGTTCCAGTGGAATCGGAGCATTGTCTATGCTTATCCTCCAATACCGCTGCTGGCCAAGGTGGATGCCAAGTTGCTACAAGAGCATTCTCGGGCCATTGTAATTGCGCTATGGTGGCCAAGGCAACCATGGTTCATGTAACTACTCAGGCTTTCCAATAGGAATTACAGAAGACTCCCTTGGTGGCCGGATCTGGTCACTCAGGACCAGGGCCATGTGCTACACCCGGACTTGTCAAGTGCTGAGTCTGACCGCATGGAGGATAGACTTTTGAAAAATATCCTACTCAACACCAGGAAGGCATCTACAAGGCGTAACTACAGAGCTAAATGGTGCAGATTCTATAACCACACTGCCTCACGGGGATTTCTACCCAGACAGGCTAGCCTCAAAGATGTCCTTCTCTACCTCACCACCTTGAAAAGAGACGGACTAGCAAATGTCTCCATAAAGGTTCATTTGACGGCTATTTCTGCCCGCCATAGTGGATGGGACGGCAAAACTGTATTCATTCACCCTAAATGTAAGGATTTCCTCAGGGGAATCAATAACCTTTATCCTCCAATATGACCGCCAGCAGAGATATGGAGTTTATCACTAGTTCTGGTGGTACTTACAGAACCGCCATTTGAGCCAATGGCTGGGACAACTTTAAAATTAGCAACTTTAAAGACACTTTTTCTAGTGACCATTACCACTGCAAGGTAGGGGTGTGCACGGAACCGCGGAGCTGCGGTCCGGCACTTGGGTGGGGGGTTCCAATAGGGAATAGGGGGGGTGTTACTCACCCCCTCAAGAATGGCACCGTATATTATAGAGTAAGCGGGCGGCATACCTTCCTGCCGCCCGCTTCATTCCCCCTCCTCTCGGCGCGGCTGCAGTGAGTCATTGCGAATAATCTTCTTCCTCCGTTTTGAACATGCAATCGGGCGGCAGGGTATCACCCAGTCCCTGCCGCCCGGCTCTTCAATTCTCCCGGCTCGGCTGGCGGCCGCCCCCCGCAGCCCGAAGACCCCTGCCGCCCCTTCCCTTCCCATACTCAACGGGTCGGCAGGAGAACTCCCCTGCCGACCCGTCCCCTTCGCCCGCTGAGCTGCAAATGGCTTCTAGGAAGCCTTTTGCGCGCCTGCGCAAAAGGCTTCCTAGAAGCCATTTGCAGCTCAGCGGGCGAAGCGAGCAGACGGCAGGGAGTTCTCCTGCCGCCCGCTCTGCACTCTCCGCTCTAAAGTCCGTTCCGAACCGGTCCGTTCACACCCCTACTGCAAGGTGGGTCAGTGAACTTCGGGCTCTCTGCATAGATGATCCCTACACTAAGTTCTACCCTGACCCAATAGTTATGTGCCTAGACCCTGACTTTAGGCCTAAGGTGGTTACAGACTTTCACTTAAACACAAATATTATATTACCTACCTTTTTCAGAGACCCTTCCTCTCTACTGGAGCACTCAATCCATTCCCTAGATGTACGTAGGGCTCTGCTTTTCTATCTCAAGGCTATGTGCCACATCCGGAAGATGAGACACCTGTTCGTGTGTGAAAAGGGCAAGCATAAGGGACTTTTGCCCAGTAGACAAAAGCTCTCCTATTGGCTAGTGGAGCTGATTAGGCTGGCTTACAAGCTTCAACATGTTACTCTGCCTTCCATGTTGTGTGTGCATTCCACCAGAGCGTATGCCATCTCTGCGGCACATCTTGCAGGCGTTAGGTTTGCGGATATTTGCACTGCAGCAACCTGGGCATCTTTCCAGACCTTTATTAAGCACTATGCAGTGGACTTCCGCTCAGCAGCAGCGGCGGAATTTGGACGGGCGGACCTTAAGCAAATTCTGCAGTAGCTTGTGGCACCCACCACCAACAGGGTAGCACGTAATTCATCCACTGTTATGAATGTCTAGAACCACTATCCAGATGAACAGGTTGCTTACCATATGATCTGGTAGTGGTTCTGGACATTCATAAATCCCGCCCGTCCATCCCCGTTGCAACACAAGCATCCATGTACCTGACATACAACTACCAGTAGTCTGCTATCAAGACACTGAGTAGGAGGATGCCCAACCGCCACTAGAGGGTACTGCAGTCACATGCACAGGGCAGTTGCAGGCATCGCAAGGAGCTAACGAATTCTAACCGAAGCTGATCTGCGCAGGGGTAGAACCCACTGTTATGAATGTCCAGAACCACTACCAGATCATCTATTACAGGTAAGCAACTTCTTTTTTAAGCCAATCAGATGGGAGCTTTATGAAAGTAGCTATCTTGTTGTTAGGTCTCAAGTGCTCAGCTAGGCATGTGTGAGCAGAGTGAACTATTACTGCTGTTAATGGTTTATAGCTTTCTGTGGGCTTATGTGTAAAGTTACTTTAGTTTTGCCTCCTTCAGCTTTATATCCAGTGCCAAGAAAATTAAAGGAATGTAGAAACATAATTGTGTGGAAGCAGGAAGTGGTCTAGATAGCCCACTAAGCATCTTCAACGTGCTCATGGCTCCTCCTTTCAAATATCTGTATGCTAACCAAAAGGCCACCTGTTGATCAGAAATACAAAGTGATTCTCCCATACAGTATTCCAAGGAGATTATGGGCCTTTCTCATCATTAATTTTACTTTTACGTTTATATTCCGCACTTCCTCTCAGGAGCCCAAAGCGGTGTACATGGTCATCTTTCTCCAGAGGCAGATCTGTAATAGGGTGGACAGAATCAACGAACCCAAGCTGCCCAGCTCCTGGGGGCCACCTGACTTGCCCCTCCCCCTGACCTCCTGCTGGCACTTGTTTCCCAGCCATGTTTGTTGCTGGCTGTTTCATGTGAAGGAGAGGGGGGAAATGTGCACCCCGCAAAGAACCGCCAGCTGGGAATGAGCTCCGGGGAGCTCATGCAGCCCTTCCGGGGCTCTGGCCACGCCCCCTTACATGTGATGTCACATGCAGGGGTGTCACTGGCGTGCACACACACACACACACACACACACACACACACACACACACACACCAAGCAGGACTGCCAGGGAGGACAATGAACACGGGCACCCATTCCCCTAGCTATTCCACTGTGTTTATCCTCACAGCAGACCTGTGAAGTAGGTTAGGCTGAGAGAAGTGAGTGGTCCAGAGTCACCCAGTCGCCCTGAATGGGCATGGAACTCGAGTCTCCCTGTTCCTAGTCCAGCACTCCAACCACTGCACCATGCTGGTCATCGCCATCTGACACTTTCCTCCTAGGAGCGAGAACTCATGCTCAAGAGCCTAAAGACGAAATGGATTAGTTGGGGTCTACGCTTTTTTGAGTGATCTCAGAGCATGGATCATCAGCCAAAGCCACAACTGAAACGTTGTGGAGCCATATCTAGATAGAAAACCAGTTGAAGGGATCTAGTAAGCCAGAAGCATCAAGCTGCATTAGAAGGTGCAGACTGACATCTAGTTCAGCCTTTCCTGAAAGGAGAAAAATTGGAGATGGGACACTAACCAGCTAGAGATTGTAAGGAGTGGAAGATGAGGAAGGGAGGGGAGATGCAAAGCCTCACTGAACCTGCTGAAAGCTATATGGAGTGTTTGTGAGGAAGAAAGGTGGAGAATCCAGCCCTGTTTCCTACCAGCTGGGCATTGTTACTTCTCTGTCTGCAGGTTGTACAGGAATTCATCCGTTTCCTGCATCGTTTGGCCACCACCAACAAGGACTGTGCTGTGGTCATGGGTCGTGTGGGCACAAAGGAGGCACTAACCAAAGCTATGGACAAGCATAACTCCAACCTGCTGCTAGTGACGGAGCTGCGTGACCTCGTGACTGACTGTGAGAAATATGCCAGCCTTTACAAGAAGATGACAACCAGCATCCTGGCCGGCTGCATCCAGGTGAATATGATATCCTTTGTAGGGGTGTATGGATTGGGATGGAAAGCCAAATAGCAGGTACGGCATCAGTATTGATAGAGTATATACCAGTACTGATACTGGTACTGAGATCTGGAGTAAATTGGAGGATATCCAAGGGAAATCAGGGCCAATATGTTGGAAGTGGTGCTCTGTTGAGTTTGGGAGGTTCTGTTCTCTATCCATCTCGCTAAGGTGTGTTTACTGATTTGGTCTGCAGATTGTAGTTACACAAAGACAAATGCTTGGGAGCTTGGATTTCTGGAGCTGATGGGGTAAAGAGCCAATCATGTCCGCAGTTTGATTCATGCCCTTGTTCCATTATTTTCCGTGTTTCCTCAGATGGTTCTGGGTCAGATAGAAGAGCACAGGCGTAGCCACCAGCCTATCAACATTCCCTTCTTCGATGTGTTCCTGCACAATCTTTGCCAGGGTGAGTGACTCATGCCTTTGGGAAGAAGAAAGCTGGAGAACTCATCCCCATGAACCTGCTTGTGTCAGTTTTGATTCTCTCCAACACAGAATATTATTTTTAACCTAGGATCCAATGTGGAAGTGAAGGAGGATAAGTGTTGGGAGAGGGTGGAAGTCTCTTCCAACCCCCATCGTGCCAGCAAGCTGACGGACAGGAATCCAAAGACATACTGGGAGTCGAATGGCAGCACTGGTTCCCACTACATCAATGTCTACATGCACCGTGGAGTGGTGGTCAGGTGGGTCCTATTGGGGATTAGTAAGGAATCTCTGGACAGGTGGGGTTGAGACTTTGCCACACAGACGGATATGGCTGTGCTTGAAGCATGTGCAGCTGGCATCCTCACATGACCGGCTCAGCTGCTTGTTGGCCAGTTGGTTTTCTTGTGTTGAATCTGCTTCTTTGGGGATGGAGGTGAGAATTGTAGCTTTTTCTTGTGCCAGGCAGGTATGAAATGCTGCTGCTTTGCTGAGGCAGGTGTTCTCCTGCTTTCCGGTGATGCTAGGATTCCACCAGAGGCTTGGCTCAAACACTGAAGAAGACACTGTTTCTCTCCTGCTGCAGGCAGATGACTTTGCTAGTGGCTAGTGAGGATTCCAGCTACATGCCAGCTCGGATTGTCGTCATGGGAGGGGAGAACACATCCAACATCACTACTGAGCTTAATACTGTGAGTGCTGCAACCTCTCTCTAAAGCTGGCCTCTTCTTACCTGGGCATGAATTTCAGGAATGGAAGGCTTTACGTTGGAAGGTTCCCCACCATGTTGCTGAGATCCATGCCCAGATCAACCTTGTACAAAAGAATGTGCATCTATGCAGAAACTCCCAACTCTGAATTGGCCTCAGTTCAGTCATTGCTCATGATCTTGCTAGTATATGTGCACATACTGGAAACTTGATATTCTTCAAAATGGTTAAGTCTGCTTTTACTGGCTAGGCCCCAATTTCATTGTGTTAATTAAATTAACTAGCACTTCTGTATAGAGACTTCAGCTCTTCTTTTCTCCCAAACAGGTGAATGTTCTTCCTTCAGCAAGCAGAGTGATTCTTCTAGAAAACATGATCCGCTTCTGGCCTATCATACAGATCAAAATCAAGCGTTGCCAGCAGGTAGGGATGTATACTGGTCTCTTGCTGCCTGCAGCAAATAGGAAATAGCTTCATTTAGATTTTTCTGCATAGTTAGTTCTTGATCATTAAAAGCACAATTGCTTGTTTTAAAAGGGCAGCATCCATCATCTTTCCTCAGAATAATGTTATTTTAGCAATACAGGAGAACCTCAGTACTCGCAAGGGTTCTGTTCTCTGCAATTTCTGCGGATATGGAAACTGCGGATACTGAGTCATCAGGGCAATGGGATTGCGGGGGTTAGGTTCCCAGAGGTCTGAAAATTGCCCAAAAAATTCAAAGGGAAAAATGGGGGGGGGGGTTGGGCATTGGTAGGGCAATATAAAGTGTCCTACCATGCTCTGCGGGCCTCCAGTGGTCCAGCAATACTCCCTTAAGCCAGAAACCACCGATCTTTTAGCTTTTCCCCGCAATTTTCCACAGGTTTTTTCAAGTAAACAAGCCACGAAATGGCTCAGTTTAACAAAATGGCCAGAAATGACCTCCATGGTCATTTCTAGCTGCATTGGATACACAGAATTAACCTTTTGTTTGTTGAATTTTTCCTGACCTTGAATATGTAAAACTGCGGATGGTGAGTCGGCGTTTATAGAGGTTCTCCTGTACTGCATTTTCCAAGCAGCTGACTTGAATGATTAAATTGTGTACCTGGGGAAAATGCAATACTTTACACAGATAATGGATTCTTTGCCACTGTAGCAGTTGTGTGAGTGGCACAGGGAGGTATACAGGATACAGTTTATGTGATTTGTGGCAAACAAACCCGCCCTTTCCTTCTTGGTTGCATTGCAGCTCAAGCATGCTGAGCTATATTTTGGAACTTTACTTCTTTAAAAAATGGTTTGGAGGTGAGGCATTCCTATTGCACAACCCATGCATAGGGGTGCAGAGCTACCAGAATGATTGGAAGAGATAAACAGCAGCTAAACTACAAGATGTGGAGGAGAACTGGTCTTGCAAGCATGAATTGATCCATCTTCCTTCCTTCCTTCCTTCCTTCCTTCCTTCCTTCCTTCCTTCCAACTGCTTTGGAAACTTTTGTTGAAAAGCAGTATATAAATATTTGTTGTTGTTGTTGTTGTCCCCTTTGCTAAGCAGGGTCTTCCCTATTTTGCATTTGAATGGGAGACAACGTGTGAGCACTGTAAGATATTCCTCTTGGGGGATGAAGCTGTAGCTCATTGGAAGAGCACCTGAATGTTACATGCAGAAGGTTCCAAGTTCTCTCTCTGGCATCTCCAAGATAGGGCTGGGAGAAGCTTCTGCCTGCCATCTTGGAGAAGCTGCTGCTGGTCTGTGTAGACAATACTAAGCTAGATAGACCAATTGTCTGACTGTATAACAACAACGAAAAATATTTATATACCACTTTTCAACAAAAGTTTGCAAAGCGGTTTACACAGAGAAATAATAAATAAATAAGATGTCTCCCTGTCCCCAAAGGGCTCACAATCTAAAAAGAAACATAAGACAGACACCAGCAAAGGTCATTGGAGGTACTGTGCTGGGGTTGGATAGGGCCAGTTACTCTCCCCCTGCTAACTAAAGAGAACCACCACATTAAAAGGTGCCTCTTTGCCCAGTTAGCAGGGGTAGCTGCTTTTCTATAAGGCAGCTTCTTATGTCCCTAAAAGAGTGTAATGCACGTTTTGTGCTCTTGCATGTGGCTGTAATATTGAGCTGTTTTGCTAAATATTGTGCAGTGGTCAAAACATGGTTGAGACACACTTTGAATTATCACATGGAAAGTTCCTTGGAAAGCATGTAAGCACCTGGCAGGGAGTTACTTGGCTTACAAGCATTGCCTCACTGGAGCACATTGTGTCCTTCACAGGGTGGCATCGACACGCGTGTGCGTGGCATTGAGGTGCTGGGTCCCAAGCCCACCTTCTGGCCCATCTTCAAGGAGCAGCTGTGCCGGCGCACCTACCTCTTCTACACCACAAAGGCACACACCTGGTGTCAGGAGATCTCAGAAGATCGGATGCAGCTTCTGCAGCTCTTCAACAGGTCAGGTGTCACTCATAGTCTCTTTCCTTGGGGCAAGAGAGGAGATGTCTGGGTAGCAGAAATGCCTCCTTGCATTTCACCCGGAGCAGTTTACAAACGGAAAATGCTGGGCATTGCAGCTTTGGGAGCAGGCTAGAGATGCTCCCCGCTGTGGTGGGAGAGGGCAGACATCCGCAGTCTCCACTCCCTCATCCAGAAAGAGCCAGCATCCTCCTATTCACCTGTATCGCCCCAATGTGGTTCATCCTCCTGCCCTGCCTTGTCGCACACCACGTGCCCACATTACTGCGCCCATTTCCCCCCACATCCAGCGTCTCTCCCAAGCCGGTCGTTCACGTTGTGCCCCTTTTGCTGCTGCAGGCTGAACAGCGCCCTGCGCCATGAGCAGGTCTTTGCCGATCGCTTCCTCCCAGACGACGAGGCTGCCCAGGCACTGGGCAAGACCTGCTGGGAGGCCCTGATCACCCCCCTGGTGCAGAGCATCACCTCCCCAGGTATGTGATCTCCCCCGTCCGGCAAGGGCCCCCTTGGGAGGGGGGTCATGCGTGCCCCTCCTCCCCTTGCCGACCCCGCCGCTTTCTGGCCTTCCAGACGCCAGCGGCATCAGCCCCCTCTCGTGGCTCCTGAGCCAGTATCTGGAGAACCTGGAGGCAGGCCGGAGCAGCAAGAGCCGAGCTGCCGTCTTCAACTCCCGTGTGCGGCGTCTGAGCCACCTGCTGGTGCACGTGGACTCGAGCAGCTCTGAGGCCGAGGAGCTGAAGCCCCCCGTCAAACCCAGTGAGTGCCCCCCACCCCCGGGCAGACAGGCAGCAGAAGGGGCAAGTCAGCCTTCTGGAGAGGCAAGAGACGAGGGGGCTGTGAGAGGGGCAGTGTGTGTGGGGGGAGGAGGAGGAGGGGACCTGTAGGGCAGAACGGCGGGGTGGGTGGCATGTGGCTCTTGCTGGACAGGCCCTTCCAGAGCAAGGCTCTCGAGAGATCCGGGGCGGCCCGCCTCATGCTCTCTGCCTTAGTAGGGGCTGTGGTCCTCGTGGGCCCTGGGAGTCCTTATCAGTGTTTGCAACCTCCACTTTGCAGACGGGAAGAACGGGAAGAACAAGGAGTTGAGCTCTGGGGCTTTTAAGCCAGTAGTGAAGAAACCCAGCAGTACGACGGGCATCACGCAGTGCTGGAAAGGGGTGGTCCAGCAGCAGGTAGGGGTGGCCGGCAGCAGGAGGCGTGTGGGCCAAGTAGCGAGAGGCAGGGGAGGGCTCGGAGGGGCGGTCTTCGCTCAGTAGCACAGACTCTCCCCCTCTCCCCCCCTCTCTTCCCCTCTCTCTCCCCCTCTCTCCCTTCCTCCACCCTCCCTCTCCCCCCTCTCTCCCCCCTCTCTCCCCCCTCTCTCCTCCCCCTCTCCCCCCTCTCTCCTCCCCTCTCCCTCTCCCCCCCTCCCCCTCTCCCTCTCTCTCCCCCTCTCCCCCCCTCTCTCGCTGCAAGCCAGTGTTCTCCATAACAAGCCACCGTGCGGTCCTAGTGCATGCCTTTTCCCCAGGGGCGGGGGTGAGCTGTTGCATGCCCTTTTCCTGCCCGCCTGTTCAAGGGCTCTTATGGGGATGCAGTTTCACGAAGCCTGAGCCTGGAAAGTAGGACTGGATCTCGGTGGCTAAGGTGGATTCCTGATTCCCAGCCATTTGTGAGGCTCCTGACTTAGCTGGGTTTTTAAAATTTGATTTTGATCTGTCCACCCCACCTCCTAGCCCACCCATAGGTTCTCCCAGCTGCTTACAAGATACTAGGGATGTGCACGAACCTGTTCCGAGGCTCTTTTACAGTTCGAAGACGGGGCCGGTTCGAAGTTTGATGGCGGGGGAGGGGGGATGGCTTTAAGGGCGGGGGTGGGTGCACTCCCCCCTCTCTGATGCATTTCCCTGCTGGTGCACGAGTATGTAAGAGCCCGTCGGAGCGGCAGTGTACCTTCCTGCCACCCCCGTGCCACCGTTTACCGGATGTCACCGGAAGTAGCAATGGCTGCTGTGTGCGTCGCTCTCAGAATAGCCCAAGAGGCAGCCAGCCATGGCATCCGACTTGCAGACCAGCACCTGCCCTTGCAAAAGCCTCCCTCTTGCTGGGGGTGTGTGCGCGCGCGGATTTCTCGTAGTCCTCTTTGAGCCAGATACTGATGGGCCTCTTCTCATGTTGCTGCTGCTGCTGCTGTTTCTATCCAGGTGAAGCGGTTCCTGGAGTCCTCGTGGCAGATGCCCGACTTCGTGGAGCGATACTGCAACATCTACCTGCGCCTCCGCACCGCCATGGAGGAGCTCTTTGGGCAGCAGATGTCCTTCATGCTGGCCCTGTGCCAGGGCTTCTCGGGGGGGCTCTTGCAGCTCTCCTTCCTGACTGCCATGCATGTGAGTGAGGGCTGGTGGGGAGTGGGAGGGCCTGGGGGACCTCCCCCAGTCCTGGAAATGGGTCATTGGGAGGGTTCTCGACCCTGGGACTCAAGATGGCACTGGACTACAACTCCCATCATCCCCAGCCTAAATGGCTCTGGCCATTGTAGCTGGGGGTGATGGGAGTTGTAGTCCTGCATGACCTGCAGGGCCAACAATGCCTGGACTAGGCCCTTTGGAAGGAACTGCAAGGGCCCTGAGCCAGAAGCCCTGGTCTCTCTTGAGTCCCCTGCACTTTAACCCATCATGCTGCCCTTTAACCCATCATGTGCCTTGCCGTGTGGGCTGTTCTCCAGAGAAAGTGCCTTTCTCCCTTCCCTGGAGATGTTGCTGCTAGTCTGGTGGGGGGAATTCCTTGGAGGATCTCCCGCTCCCTGGCTGATCTGGCATCTCCTGCCCTGTGGTTCCCAGGTGAGCGAGCAGTTTGCCCGTTTCATCGACCTCTGGATCCAGGAGAGCTGGGCGGACTCGGGCAACGTGGAGAAGCTGCGGCGCCTGCAGCAGAGCCTGGAGCCCATCCTCTTCCTCTCGGGCCTGGAGCTGGCCAGCACCTTTGAGCACTTCTACCGGTGAGGCCTCTGTGGTGGCAGAGGGTGGGATGAGGGAGCGGAGGAAGTGTTTGGAGAGCAGGAGCCAAGCACCTCCAGGGCGGCCTGGTGTGGGACAAAATCACCACGGGTGCAAGTTCAGCCCTTGGGTTGCTTTTGGAAGGACAGAAGCAAGCAGGTGGTGCTTGGGTCTGGCACGTGGGCTAGGCAGGCCCTAGACCTTCATGTGGGGGGAGGACCACAAGCTGTTGGGTATGCTGGCCTTGGGCCGAAATAAACCAATACATACATACATACACAAGCTGTTGGGGGGGGGCGCCTGTGGGAATGAGAAGAGAGGGGAGCCTGCCTGCCCACCTGCCTCACCCTGCCTGCCCACCTTCCCTCTCCAGGTACTACCTGGGCGACCGGCTCCTGTCCCAGGGCAAGACGTGGCTGGAGAGGGTGGTGGTGGAGCACATTGGGCTCTGCTTCCCCAACCGCTTCCCTCAGCAGATGCTGAAGAACCTGAGTGAGTTGGAGGAGCAGCAGCAGCAGTTCCACCTCTTCCAGCTGCAGCAGCTCGACCAACACCTGCTGGGACTCGATCAGGATGGGGGAGGCGAAGAGGAGGGAGAGGTAAGTGGGGCCAGATGCCGAGCCCCCCACCGCTGGTCCTGGTTGCCACCACCCAGGAGCCTCCTGACACTGGCCCCCTTTATCTCCCAGATGATGGAAGTGGAGCCATTCCATCAGGAGGTAGAGGCGGAGGTGAAGGTGCTGGCGTTGTCTCCGCGCTGCTGGACCATCTCCCCACTCTGCTACCTGGAGGACCCGGCCAGATTTTTCCCACCTTCCCTGAGTCAGGACCTGGGCAAGTTTGCTGACTTCTACACCCAGAGTGAGTGTGGGGCTGTCCTGGCAGCCAGATTGGGCAGGGTTGGGGGATCAATCCCTACAAGGCCATCAGCCTGCCTTGGGCGGCTTAGTTGGTAGTGGACCGTTCAGTATTGGTCCACCTCTAGATTCTGGGTGGGAAACAAGTGGCATTGAACTTCCCATGAAGAGACCACACGGTATTCCAAGGAGAAATATGAGTCGCTTTTCCAAGAGGCAGTGTTAAGGGCTCCTCTTTGGAGGAACTGACTGACTATAGGATTTCAGGGACAACTGGGAAGATCATTGCTAGTGCTAGAGGAGATCCAGGCTTAGTGGAAGGAAGAGGGTAGCCTTGCCAGGTGGGGAGAGGATGTCATCCTAGTTTATTTATTTATCTATGTATTTGATTTGTATACTGCCCTTCCAAAATGGCTCAGTTGCGCTGGCCACTTGAAGGAGATGAGCTGGTGGAGAAATCTGTGGTCCAGTGCTGGAAGGAGGAGGGCCCAGCACTTGAGAAGTAGAAGTACGATTTTTAAAAGACCAAGTGAGAGGTGTGAGGAAGAGGTTGGGAGTGTTTCCCTCCACTTCTGATGACTGCCTATACTACAGGAAAAGAGAGAGAGTGTGTGATGGAATTCTTGTATTGTTACCTTTTGGGCCAGTTGACCTCCAAGGTAGTGAGTTTTGCCATGATGGCTGCTGTCCCACGAGGTCTAGGATCTCACTCTGCCTGGAGACGAGGGCTTGGGGAACCCTCAGGGAAATGCTGTTTGTGGAGTTCTCCGTGACTGACCTCTTTGCCTCTTGCAGGTCAGAGCCGCTTTGGGCTGGAGCACTCGAAGCCCCGACGCTTACAGTGGACGTGGCTGGGCCATGCTGAGCTTGAGTACCAGGGTTGCATCCTGCACGTGTCTACCCTGCAGATGTACATCCTTCTTCGCTTCAACGGCGCTGAGGTCTTGACTGCCTTGGGTTTCCCACCCTTTGCCACCATAGCTTCCTGCAGACTAGGTTTCACTCAGAGACAATAGGACTGCATTATGGACACTGATGGAATCAGGTCCCAAGAACTGGCTCAGCACTGGGGCATAATCCACCTTCAACTGTCTCTGAATAAACTCTAGTAGAGGCAATTCCTGCATGGTGCAAATATATTTAGTTCACACTTTGTCATACAATCTGGAAGTGTTGCCCATGAGCTGTAGGTTATGGGAAGGACGAGGTGGGATAAGATCAGTGACTTCTGCTCTTCTTCAACCTGTTTCCAGCCAGGTAGCTTTCCTGATTCTCCAGGGACTTGGGCTGTAGGTGGCTACTGGTTCCTAAGGTCTGGGCTTCAGCAGCCACCAGCATTTTCTGTCTTGACTTCAGTCGGAATATTTAGATGTACGGAATCTCTGGGAGGGACCAAGATGGCTTTTCCCGAGATTACTGGAGTGTAACCCTATTATTCCATACTTGTCAATGGTGCTGAAATCAAGGCGAGGCCTGGACTGAGTGTCTCTTCATTATCCTAGAGGTTCCTCTGTCCGGGAGGTGTTTCTTGTGAGCCAGTGTCCTGCAATTCAGCCTCTGTCTCCTTTGCAAGTGGGGGGTTTATTGCATTACTACATTTGTACTTAGAGGGGCTCAGAGAGGGCAGATATATCTTTGTCTCCCTCACTCTCTGTGTACTTCCCTCCATCTTGTTTTGTTTTTTCTTATTGGTTCTAGGAGGTTTCTTTGGAGACCCTGTTAGAAGCCACAGGCCTCTCCCCTGTCCTCCTGGGCCATGCACTGAAACCATTGACAAAGGAGAATGGGATCCTCACCCAGAGTCAAAGTAAGTTTGGAAGGACTTCCCAGCAGGAGGAGGAGGAGTGGGATCTGGAGCTGCTTTGGGAAGCTTGTCTGAAGCTGGCCTTTGGAGGCACTTGGGGACTTGTCTTTCAGCTGCTTCCCTGGAGCATGTGGTTTGCCAAGCCCTGCTGGAGAGTGGGGTTGAGGTCCGCTTTCCCAGCCAGACCCCATGGAAGGCAGCCACGGAGGCCCTTGCTGATCTGAAGTCCCATGTCTCTTGGTTCTAGGTGTCTTGAGGCTGAATGAGGGGACGCTGGCCCAAGCGTCTGGCCAGCGCCTTTGGCTGTTGCCCAAACAGACATACTTGAATGTGGAAGAGAATGAGGGCAGTGCTCTGGAGAGGAAGAGGAACATCATCTGCTGCCTCCTCATCCAGATCTTGAAAGAAGAGAAAGAGATCCACATTGACAACCTCGTGTTCAGGGTACGGAGTGCAGGGCTCTCTAACCCTGTCGCTTAATCCATCTGGCAGCCAAAACAGGCTTTGATGATCTCTTTCTGCCTCTCCCAGGTGATTGATGCTTGCCAGAAGTGGGAGTCTGGCTTGGCTCCGAAATTCTTGAGCTTCTGCTGCAGCAGCACCGATGTGCTGTCCTGCATCCTGCATCTGCTGAGCCAGGGCTACATCCGGCGGCAGGAGGACAGCCCTCAGCTCCTGGAGTACATCTCCACAGAGCCCACCACACCTCACCGAGGCCAAGCTCAGCTCATCTTCCAGAACGCTGATTGCTGGAAGAAAAAAATGCCTTCTGATACAGAGACGGGCAACCAGTTCTCTCCTTTCCGGTAACTCTCTTAAGTGTATGATGCACATCAGGAGCGGGGCCATGTCCACATGCTGTTTTTGATCAATCCTGCTCTGTGGTCTCTGCACAGCAAGGCCACTCAAGGAGCATCAGTTACTGGTAAGCAACCTGTCTTTCTCTCTGCTAGGCTGGACACCTTTGGCCTTGGCACAGAAGAGGTGTTGATGGAGACTGTGTTGTTGCCCATGGGACGCACAATGAACCAGGAAGAGGTTGATGGGCTAATGAACCAGATAGTGCAGAGGGTCTCAGATACGCTCAGTGTGTCTGCAGATATAGCCCAGCACCTGCTTATACACTGTAAATGGAATGTGGATGTGCTGATTCAACGCTACACTGAGGATCCAGAGCAGCTCCTGTTTTCCTCGGGTTTGCAAGTGCGGAACCCCCAGGCACCCTCAAGTCCTGTCACTCACTGCCCAGTGTGTGTGAATCAGCTGAGTACAACAGACAATCCACCCATCCTCTGCTGCATGCACTACTGCTGTAAGGTGAGGATTGCTCTCTTAAGTCCAAGTGGTAGGGAGAATCCTTCCCCCTTCTTGCATATTTTTTCAGAAGTTCTCATGGGAGTGTGTTAGAGAAGATAGAGGTGCGCTTCCCCCCTGCTTCCCCCCCCCCACGCAACTGAATATCTGCTTGCATTCTGTTCATCATATGTTCACTCTGTTTGGGGTTCAAAAGGTCATGTTGCCATTCAGATCCACAAGAGAATGTGTCCTATTTCATTTCATTTCATTTCATTATGCCCCTCTCCTTCAGTACACTGCTGCTTGGGGTGGCTAACAATAGCTTAGTACAAATAGCTTATAGGTTTTTGTTTTGACCAATAGTTTCCTTCCCTGCATACAACCAAGAGCAATGCTGCCTCTGATGTTTACTCTCTGGATCTTTAGATCTAATTCCCTTATTCTCTTCCCTCTCATTTATATTTACTAATAGTCCTGCTGGAATGAGTATTTGACAACTCGGATTGAGCAAAACCTGATTCTGAACTGCACGTGTCCCATCTCTGACTGCCCTGCGCAGCCCACTACTGAATTCATCCGCTCCATCATTTCCTCCAAGGAGGTCATTGCCAAGGTAGGCACAGTAGTGCTAATGTGCTGATACAACTCACTGAATGACCAGCCATCCTAGGTGAGAGCTCTCTGACTGCTTTCAGGGTCATTACCTTGGGCCTTATCCTTGTGAGCCAACATTTATCTTGTCCTGTAGTCTGGAATTGCATTTGGACAGGAGACTACATGTGAGCACTGTAAGATATTCCCCTGAGGGGATGGGGCTGCTCTGGGAAGAGCATCTGCATGCTAGCATACAGAAGATCCCAGCTTCCCTACCTGGCATCTCCAGATATGGCTGAGAGAGACTCCTGCCTGTAACTTTGGAGAAGCTGCTGCCAGTATGTCTAAACAATACTGAGCTAGATGGACCAATGGTCTGACTTCCTATGATCCTGTCGTTACCTGCAAGAGATTGCTCTTCAGGGTCCTGCTCTCTGCTTGTTACATCTGGTGTTCTGGATAGTGTCAGCTGGTCTGGTGGATGCCTAGTCCTGCTTTGGTGTGGAACTGAAACAGCCTCTTGGGTAGGGATGTGCACGAAGCGTTTCGTGCATATCCAGGGCAGCGGAGAATGGGCACTTCTAAAAGGAGGAAGGCAGGTCTTACCTGCCTCTCCATGCCGCCCCAGTGGCACTGTTTGTATTAAACATCTGGGCTCTCTGTTTGCTGGCTGCATTAGCTTAGGAACAGGAAGTTCCCTGTTCCCTGCAGGAAATGGTGTCTGAGCATGTGCAGACACCATCTTGAGTGGTCAGCTGTAATGGAGGGGCAGGTAACTTTCCTCCTTGTAAAGTGCCCGCTAGCCCCCAGCCAAAACAATTCAGCTGGGGCAGCTTGAAGCATTTTGGCACCGAGAAATAGAGGTGCTAAAACATTTCAAGCACATCCCTACCCTTGGTCTCTCTTAAGATCTTTTCTAAGTAGGGCTGTTATATATTCTACACCCAAAAACCAAAGTAAAAACTCTGCACCAGAGTCGTCATATTGCATACAAAAAGCAAATGAACTCCACAACTTTTGAATTAATCATACATGTTAGCATATTGGCTTATTTTGCAAAATTCAGGTTGAACTAATAAGTGAGAGGGGACACTGAAGTGCCTTTCCCCTGATTACTAGAAATTCTGCTGAGCTTCCATGTGCACACTCTTGTAATTTGATGTTTCACCAGGCATTGCACAGCTCTACATGTTTTCAAGCCCCTGAGGGCTTGAAATGTGACCTTTTGGGTGGAAAAAATTAAAGCTAAGATTCTTAGGACACTGAATCAGCAGAGCTAAGAATTGAGCCCAATTCTCCTAACTGCATCATAAGGAAAGGAAAGGTTGTGCTGTTGAGTCGGTGTTGACTCCTGGAGACCACAGAGCCCTGTGGTTTTCTTGGTAGAATACAGGAGTGGTTTACCATTGCCTTCTCCTGCGTAGTATGAAATGATGCCTTTCAGCACCTTCCTATATCACTGCTGCCCAATATAGGAGTTTCTTATAGTCTGGGAAACACACCAACAGGGATTTGAACCAACTGCCTCCTGCTTTCTAGGCAGGTTGCTTCCCCGCTGCATCATACTTGTTTACAAAACCATGATCTTAATCATCACCTTGGAACGTTTATATTGAGGGAACCAGCCTCCTTCTTTGGTGGAAAATCTCTAGCCTCTCAGGGGTCCAGAGGTGTGCCCTTCTTACCTTTTTGGAATTTGAAAGGAAAAAAAAAACTTTGACCTGACAGTTGGTTATAATTGTGGCTCTGACAACCACTAGAGAAATTGGTTTGGTTAGATTAGGTAGAACATATATGTTTTATAAACTCTTAATCAACATAAGAGAGTTGAGTAACATATGTGAGAGGGAAATCATTTTTCTTATATTCTCAATAAAGTCATTTTGAAACTCTTTGTTTCTCTGTGCTCTAAGCTCACTCTCCTCTCCCCTCAGGAGAGGAGAGCTGGTCTTGTGGTAGGAAGCATGACATCGCCTTAGCTAAACAGGGTCCACCCTGGTTGCATATGAAAGGGAGACTAGAAGTGTGAGCACTGTAAGATATTTCCCTCAGGGAATGGAGCTGCTCTGGGAAGAGCAGAAGGTTCCAAGTTCCCTCCCTGGCTTCTCCAAGATAGGGCTGAGAGAGATTCCTGCCTGCAACCTTGGAAATGCCACTGCCAGTCTGTGAAGACAATACTGAGCTAGATAGACCAGTGGTCTGACTCAGGATATGGCAGCTTCCTATGATACCATATGCTGAGCGGCTGGCATAATAGAGCCAAGTCGTATCAGCAAGATGCTTCTGCCCTCAAATAAATAAGGGAGCAGCAGGATGGTGATACAGAGACTATCTCTTGCCATAGTGTAGCCAGAAGGGATGCTTATAAACACATTGATTAGGAGGACTACTGATTTTTAAAAAGGAGTTATGCAAATCTGGTTGTGCTATACATAGATTTACCATAACAAATCTATTTCCATATTTCTTAAATTACATTGACTGGTGCAATATTTCATGAAATACGTTTATTTCTGTTTAGTATGTTTTTATCCTGCTCTTCAACTATATAATCTACAAATGCAGTTTATAAGATTAGGTTGTGTCCTAAGTAGTGCTTAGGGAAGGTTTCCACAAAGTACTTTCCATGTCCCTCCTTCCCAAAGCAGACAGTACTTCCACCTCATGGGGGGGGGGATTCCCTCTCCCACAACGTTCTGCCCTACCTTGATCCCCAGGGTTCCCCAACCCTCAGGAAGGACAGGCAGGCAGTGGCTGCTGTGCAGAAGAGAGGCAGCCACTAAAGACAAAGCTCAACCTAATAAAAGAAATAAATTCTAAAATAAGTCATCATGGTTAAACCACATTTTCAGAGGCCTGGGAAAAAAGACCCCCAAGTTGCATTAACAAAAATCATTTATATATGTTTAGGGGGTGCCCTCTAATTTATACATAAGTTGCTGGTTTGGCTGTATTCTTCATTTTATTAAACCCCTGTGTTATCAAGGTAGCTTGTCATTGTTAAAAGTTAACGTTACCAAACAATACAACTTCAGAAGCTAATGGGATAATACATCTAGTTTTACTGACCCCATGTTTAGTTCTTGCTTCCTGATAAAAGTTAATTTCTAGGCAGCCCATCACACACATACAAAACTGGTTTTATCAGTACCTAAATTGCCAACACTTTGGCTCTTTCATCTTGCAAATCTCTTTCAGCTTCTCAGTTGTAGGATACCACTGATATAAACTTTTGTGCTAACTTCAAAGAGAACTTTTTGAAAGCACTTGGTGAAAAAAGCTGATAATTGGTCCCCATAATGATTTCTTATCTTAAACTGATTCCCCATATTGATATTAAGACTCCTATAAAACTTATTAATTAATAATAATACATCTAAATAGTAAGTATTACCAGTTATATCATCCTTCATATAATTTGATACAGGTTAATTACATGACATTATTTCTCCTAAATTGTAGCTTTTATGCCTTAGTTGGAAATATTGGGTGGCATCCAGACCTTCAACATAGCAACATTCCATTGCCGGAAGCTCCTGTGAATGGAAGGAGAGTTGCACTCATGAGGAGCACCACTCCACTGAAGGTCTAGATGCCATCCACCAAAAGCAGACTAGGGATTTGTCTTTCATAATACGTAATGATGACAATACACAAAGATGCTCATGAGTCATTTTATAGAATACCATGGCAAATACTTTAATGGAATCTGATCAGCCCATCTGCTCAATTTGTAACCAAAGTTTATCTTCTTCATAAGATCAAGCTTCATACAGCATTTAGTTGGGAAGCAAATTCTGGGTGATTTGTTTTTCCAATCAGAATTAGTTAAAACTTTTTGCTATGATGCTAACGCATCCTGCTGTATGACTTGGAACACTACAAAATAAAAAAGAATGTTAGGCTACACATTCATTTTTAAGATGATGATCCTCACTATCCATGAAATTTGGGTTTAATCAATTAATTTCCCAAGATTGTTTGGGGGCGTTTTTTTGGTCATAGGTTTATAATTAACCTCAGAATTGTTCCAAATCTGATGTGAGGGTAATACTGAAATATCAAATGATTGTCTTCCAAATAAATGATTATCTTGTATGAGAACCTCAGAACCACCATTCTTCTATTTTCCTCTCTAGTATGAGAAAGCACTCCTGAGAGGTTATGTTGAGTGCTGCTCAAACTTGACGTGGTGCACCAATCCTCAGGGCTGTGATCAGATCCTCTGCAAGGAAGGCCTTGGGTGTGGAGAAGCCTGTTCAAAGTGCTCTTGGATCTCCTGTTTCAACTGCAATTTTCCAGAGGTAAGGCTGAAATACAGTTGGAGAAAGCACTACTTTAGACCCCCCCCCCCGCTCTCTGCAGCATGTAAGAGAAGTGCTGTTAGATCAGGCCAAAGGCCTGTCTAGTCCATCATCCTGTTTCACATAGTGGCCAGCTAGATGCATCTGGGAAGCCTATAAGCAAGGAAAAGAGGGCAACCACCCCAGCCTGCTGGCGTTCCCTAGCACTTAGTTTTAAAGGTTATGCCACCTGATTCTGATGGAATTATACAGTTCTCAAGACTAGTAGTTACTGATAACCCTATCCTTCATGAATTGGTCGAATCCCCTTTTAGAACTGTAAAACTAGGTTGGTGGCCACCATCACATCTTGTGACAGTGTTTTCTATAGTTTTAACTACACAGTGTGTGAAGAATTACTTCCTTTTGTCTGTCCTGAATCTCCCAGCATTCATTTTCAACAGATGACCCCAGGTTCTAGTATTATCAGAGAGACTCTCCACTTGATCCACACTATGTATAATTTTATATACCTCTATCATATCCTCCTGTACCCACCTTCTTTCCAAACTCAAAGGGTTCTGTATTTGTTATAGGCTCACTATCCTGCCAGCTGCAGTCACATGTCCCAGTGGATGGATGATGGCGGGTTCTATGAAGGGATGACTGTGGAAGCCCAAAGTAAGCACTTAGCCAAACTCATCTCCAAGCGCTGCCCAAGCTGCCAAGCTCAAATAGAGAAAAATGAGGGGTGTCTTCAGTGAGTATCTTTTTATTTGGTAGTTTTAAGTGTTGTGAATCACTTTTCTAGTGTGTATCCAAGGTGATGTACCAAGAAATTTGTTTGCATAAATGTCAAAGTTGCACATTAAAAATACAAAAATTAAATACAAAATAAGCAGTAACTTAAAAACACTAAAATGTAATCTTGAAATAAATTAAACAAGCTTTCACTTGATGCCTGGATGACATTAGAGAAGGCACTCATACATGTTGACAGTTCTGCAACTATATTCTAAAGAAGTTGGAGGTCTGCCTGACTTGGCTTGGCTTGATAATTGTACTTGTGCTGGATTACTGATATCATCTACCATCTCTTCCTTCTCAGAGTGCTGAAATCAGTCACCTTGTGCCTTCTTCCTCATTCATGAGGTGAGAGGCTGTAGTGGTTTTAGGAGCAAAGAAGTAAAATGAGACCCAGTAGGTTTACCAGTCAGTCTGGGGAATATGTAAAAACTTGGGTCAGTCCTGGGTCTTTAACAAGCAACTGGAGAATTTTGATCACTCTCTTCCAGATCCTTTCAGAGTAGATGGACATAATTCTAATCACTTCTGCCTTCAAAAGAGATACAGGAATGGCATGAGTTTTGAAACCTGTGTCTTGCTATGGAGACTGAAAGATATTAAAATTCTGTCACTCAGTGAAGAAAAGTTGAAACAATTATTTCATCATCGATTGGTATCTACCGCAAGAAAACATTTTTTAAAGCTTACTTTCCAGTAGGCTTATGAGATCACCCAGCAATGTGTGTGGATCTGTCCATGTATCTGTCCACCCCACCCCATCATCTTCACAGTTCCTGAACCAATATGAACCAAATTTGGTACAGTTGTAGGGACATCTCAGTGGCACAGTTTGTGATGATGTCATCCACCCCAATTCAAGATGGTGGGTGCGTGAACATTTGAGGCGCATGGGGGCTAACTCGTGGACTAACTGATTTGGACCAAATTTGGTACAGTTGTAGTGAGTGACACACAGGGACACTTCAATGGTGTAGTTTATTATGCCATCCACTCCGATTCAAGATGATGGATGTATGAACATTTGTGGCACAATTGGGCTAACTTGTGAACCACCTAACTGATTTGAACCAAATTTGCTACAGCTGTAGGGACACTTGGGGACAGCTCAAGGGCATAGTTTGTAATGATGTCATCTATCCTGATTCAAGATGGTGGGCATGTGAACGTTTGAGGTGCAAGTGGGAACTGATTTGGACCAAATTTGGTACAGTTGACACCTTGGAAGCATAGTTTGTGACAATGTCATCTATCCCAGTTCAAGATGGCAGATGTGTTAACGTTTGAGGTGCAAGTGGACTAATTTGTGAACTGCCTAACCAATTTGGACCAAATTTTATTTATTTATTTATCAATTATATTTCTATACCGCCAAAACTTACGTCTCTGAGCGGTTTACAACAAGATTAAAAAGTAAAACATTAATTAAAAACAAAAACAAAACAAAAATTTAAAAGCAAGAAATGTAAAACACAATTTTAAAATTTTAAAACAATGTAGTCTAGTTGTAGGGATAGTGAAAGGAAAGTAGGCAGATTAGTTCTTACTAGAACAACTTGTTTAGTTATAACCACCCAAGCTTTTTAACCTGATTTGTGGTTTTAAATTGTTTTAAGGTTTTGATTTCTGCTTTAATTTGTTCTATTTTTGCTGTAAACCACCCAGAGACAAAAGTTTAGGATGGTGTACAAATATTAATTAATTAATTATCTTCTATATATTTAATTCTATAAGGCATACCCATGACTAATCCCATGCGTGGCAGCTCTTGTGAGAGTTCAGAGAGCTGCCGGATAGGCTAGTCACAGGACGGGTGGGAGAGGGGGAAATGGCGGCGGCGGCAGAAAATTGTGGCAGGTGGACAGCCAGCGGCAGGATGAGCAAGAAGACAAAACAGCTGCGTGGGCAGGAGACAGGTGGGCCAGCAGGCAGGGGAAGGAAGAAGCCAGGCAGGTGGGGGTGGGTGGGCGAGAAAACAACAGCGATGGGGGAAACAGTGGCAGAGGGCTGATGTGAGGGGAGCGGAGGGACACGCTGCTGAGGCGCAGATGCTCTGCCCTATACATTACACTGGTCAAATGTTCAAACACACATTTAAAAAAAAAAAGGATGCAATTCAAAATTTGGTACCTTGTCTTTAAACATTTTTAGGAGGAATATCTGAAGCATGACAGTCAGAAATATGTGCAAATAGGGTCTTATACTGACAGTTTTACCTATGTTTTGCTCTCAGCTCTACTTGTAAAGAGAGCAAGATATAGGTTAGTTTAGAATATTTGCGTACCAGTTTCTCAAAGCAGTTTACACAGTAAAAGAAACAATCAAAATAATGGTTCTCCGTTCTAAAGGGGCTCAGAATCTTAAAAAAAAAAAAAAGATACAAGGAAGTTACTAGAAAACATCCACTGGAAAAGATACTATCCTAGAATAATATATAGCAGTATTCGTTTTATTGCCCATAGTAAATATTTCATACAGAATAGGAGATAATGCAGACTGGAGTTGGTTGTGCATGTAATCAAAAATGGATGGGTCCCAGCAAGATGAAGATCAAATCCAGAATGTTGCCATTGGGAAGTGTCAATGCCATAAAAATTCAAAGTGATAAGGAATTGTTTGGTGGCTCGGGAACTTGGTTATTCAGATTGACCCAAATATGTCTGAAACAGAAGGCAAGCACATTGTACCCATTCAGATAAAATGATAGCTGGTGAAGTGGCAGATTCCAGAAGTTTTGTGGATATGTTCTTAAGATCTTAAGAGTAGACCTGTGGCCCCAGTAGATCTGTTCAGTAATTGCTAGTGATGGCTCATAGTCCTCATTCATCAGACACTGAATAGCTCTGAATCTGTATTTTGCTGTTACTGAATTTTTGTTCTAGCCTGATCCTTGAAATTAAGTTGTTAGCCATACTTTTGAACTATCCTTCTTTCTGTGTTGTGCAGTATGACTTGTGCCAAATGTAACCATGGGTTTTGCTGGCGTTGCCTGAAGCCTTGGAAGCCAACCCACAAGGATTATTACAACTGCTCTGCTATGGTGAGTCTGTGATTACAGAGTCCAAGACATACATAGAGTGTACTGACACACTAGGTATAACAACTTCCCATTTCCCTTCCTTAGGTGAGCAAAGCAGCTCGACAGGAAAAGCGTTTCCAGGACTACAATGAAAGATGCACTTTCCATCATCAAGAAAGGGTAAGGATCGCTATTCCATCTTCAGACCTTCATCTTGCCACTATTTGTCTCACACCTAGACCATATTGGACTTTATAGTTACAATAGGTTTCTGTTGATAAGTGCAGTTCAAGACCTCAGTTCAACCCTTCTCATTCAGTAAGGAAAGGCAATAAAAAGTGGATTTGTCTGCTTCTGTTTTAGAGCAATAGTTTTAAGTGGAGCTTACTTCTTCTCACATCCAAGTCATATTTAGGATTTAGAATGAAATCTGTTAGATAGTATTTATTTACCGTTCTTGAAAATTGGGGTTTTTTTGTCCACTTGGTTCCCCCTGCCCACCCTCTATACAGTTTTAAAGGAGGTGTTTATAATGTGCATGACCATCATCTGCTTTTAAGTTTGGGGGGTTTAATGAAAAGATCTCTGTCAGCATACTCTAGGCCAGGCATCCCCAAACTGCGGCCCTCCAGATGTTGCTGAACTACACTCCCAGCATCCCTAGACACAACTTTTTTGTGGCTGGGTATGCTGGAAGTTGCAGTTCAGCAACATCTGGAGGGCCACAGTTTGGGGATGCCTGCCTTAGGCCCTTCCTTCACATGTGCTGTGAATCTTATTTGCAATCCAACTGTAAATGATTCAGTTGGTGCTCATAATTTTGAGTAGCCCCTATCTCGTTTCAAGATGGTGGCGGGGGGGAGGGGTTCCCATGTATTGTCAACAGTGGTGCACCTAGGTCCAAAATAAACCTGGACCTGAAGGGCTTTGGAGGCTCCTCCCCTCCACAAGGCCCCCTGCCACAAGGACCCCCCTTATTTTTTTTAAAGAAATAGCAGCTGCCACTGCTTCTTCCTACGGGGGCCTCCAAATGTTCTGTAGAGGCCTCCCCAGAGCTCTGCTGCTGCTTGCAGCGGAATGGGGAGTGGCTTCGGGGGGGGGAAGTCCCCTCTTTTATGTTAAAAAGAAGAAGCCGCCACCGCTGTCTGACGGCGGCAATACTTGCAGGGAGGGTGAGGAGAGCGAGGAGGGGGGAGTTCCCCTTCACCTAAAGGCTCGTGCAGTCACTTGGAAGGAGGGAGGGGAACTGGAAGGAGCTCGCCACCCCCTGTCCCAGTAAAAGGGGGAGCTCTTGCCTCTTCGCTCACCCCCCTAATTCCCTGCAGCAACTGCCACTGTCGCACCCCATCCCACCCTTCCTGGGCCGAGGAAAATCTTTAGATAAAGGGGAACTCTCACTCCCCCACCCTCCCCCCAAGTACTGCCGCCACCACACAGCTGCGCTTTGGTGGGGCTCTGAGGGAAGCCCCCTAGGGGCAGGAGGCCACGGCCCAAATCCCCAAGGTCTGTGGCTAAGAGCGCCTCTGACTGTCAACACAAGTTCTAAAGGGTAGTGCTTATACTTTGAGTGGTTGACATCTTGAAACAAAATGGCAGATTGAAATAAAAATAGCCTCCTCAGTATCCCCTAGGACCCACTCTTGTGTTCTATAAATGTAATTTGTATCTAACTGTAAACACAGAAGTTAAAAGTTATGGACATGGTGACCTTATAAGCCTTTTTTCCTTCAGGAGGTAGGCTCAAAAATGAGAATATGTCTTCTGGTATCAGGAGGTGCCCTTCAGATAGTAGTTTCCTTTTAGTAGGGGAGTAGGGCTTTTCTCTCTGTCAGTAGCATAAAAAAAGTTAATCGTGCACTTCTCTCCTACCAAAAACCATGCTAAAAGATGTTGATCTCAGATTTGAGGATATTTAGTGTCTTGCTCTTACACATAAAGTGGTGTGAAGGCCTGAATATCCCCCCCAGAATAACAATTTCTTTTCCAGAATAATCACTTCAGATGGGCTAAAATAGACTTGGGGGTGGGTAATGTTCTGGGCTGAAAGTTTCTTCTCCTTCTTCTCTGTATAAATTCCTCTGTTTGGAAGGGGCATGCATTGAAAAGGAAGTGTCCTTGGGAAGTGTCCTTGCATTGAAAAGGAAGTATCCTGGAGCTTTGGGAAGTTCCAGGATAGCACAAAGTAATGGCCCAAAATATATTGGTGCCTGAAGCAGAGTGCCAAATTCCCAAAGCACACACACTCTCTTACCTTCTCCCCTTTTTCTGGCCACTTGGCTTGGAGTGCCTGTAGAGTGACTTGAGTTGCAGGGCAGCCATGGCTGTTGCTGTGGTGCTGAGCAGAAAGCGCAGGTAAGAATACTCTTGGGCTAGGCTGGGTATCCACAGGCAGCTCTTGCAGCTGCCCAGCGTTGCTGTGATTAGGGTGGTGGCAGCTGCTGCCATTATGGGCAGCCATGCCATGCCTTGACAGCAGGTGGAGTAATAGCCACATTGCCACAGCTGCTTCTCCTTGACAGTCAATGTTGCAAAGCAAGGAGGAGGAAGTGCCACACATTGAGTTGGACTAGAGAGACCCCTTTGGTGCAACCAGCCACAGCAGGAGCAAGTGGCAAGTTAGCAGCCCCTGCTAACTTGGCAAAGAGGCACCTTTTAACGTGCTGATTCTCTTTATTTAGCAGCGGGAGAGTAACTGGCCCTATCCACCCACAGCACTGTACCTCCAGTGACTGTTGCTGGTGTCTATCTTATGTTTCTTTTTAGTTTGTGAGCCCTTTGGGGACAGAGATCCGTCTTATTTATTTATTACTTGCCAACCCGCACAGAGCATCTGTGTGCTCTTCAGGGCCGGCTGTTCTCCCCTCCCTCCGGCCCCACTCTCTTGCCCTACCCCTCTCCCTTCCTCCTCTCTCTTGTCCTCCCTCCTCCCCCTGTCCAACTCTGCAGCCGGGTGCTCCGCTGCTGCCTGGCCTCCACGGCCGAGCATGCTGCTGCCGCCTGGCCTCCGCATCCTGGTGCACTGCCACAGCCTGGCCTCCACGGCCGAACTGGCCCAGGCCCGCCGCCGCATGCCTCACCAGGCTGGGCCCGCCACTTGCCTTGTGGGTGCGCCTCAGCCACTCAGGCGCCTCCGCCGCCCCGCCAATCAGCTGGGTGCTGGGACGCACATTCTAAGGCACACCCAGGAGAATTAATAATATAGATTTCTTTGTGTAAACCACCCTGAGCCATTTTTGGAAGAGCGGTATAGAAATCAAATGAATAAATAAAGTGGGCAAAGCACCTTAATATTTGCTCTCCTCATCTGCTGCCAGAAAGTAGCTTGATTCCTCATATTATGTGATAGGGCTGTTCCTGCACCAGACATGGGAGGCTTTCCTCTCTTGGTGTTTGGAGGCTATGCAGAGCATCATCCCTGAACTACCCATACACAAAGTCCAATCAGAAACCACAACTGTTACAGAACAATGTAGAATGATATTCTATTTCACATCAGCAGTTGTGGGAATCTGTCAGTGCCAGAAGGGTAATCTTTGACTACAATTTAAAAAGTAGGTTGGGCTCATCCTTTAAAAAAATAAAATAAAATACTGTTGCATGGAATTTGATTAAGTAGGTACATTTCCTACTTATCTGATGGTCGCTTTCCTCCAAACCAGTATTTACAGATACAGGTGAAACGCGGAAAATTAGAATATCGTGTAAAAGTCCATTAATTTCAGTAATGCAAATTAAAAGGTGAAACTGATATATGAGACAGACGCATTACATGCAAAGCGAGATAAGTCAAGCCTTAATTTGTTATAATTGTGATGATCATGGCGTACAGCTCATGAAAACCCCAAATCCACAATCTCAGAAAATTAGAATATTACATGGAACCAAGAAGACAAGGATTGTAGAATAGAACAATATCGGACCTCTGAAAAGTATAAGCATGCATATGTATTCAGTACTTGGTTTGGGCCCCTTTTGCAGCAATTACTGCCTCAATGCGGCGTGGCATGGATGCTATCAGCCTGTGGCACTGCTGAGGTATTATGGAAGACCAGGATGCTTCATTAGCGGCCTTCAGCAATTCTGCATTGTTTGGTCTCATGTCTCTCATCCTTCTCTTGGCAATGCCCCATAGATTCTCTATGGGGTCAGGTCAGGCGAGTTTGCTGGCCAATCAAGCACAGTACACTGTATACTTTTCAGAGGTCCGATATTGTTCTATTCTTCAATCCTTGTCTTCTTGGTTCCATGTAATATTCTAATTTTCTGAGATTGTGGATTTGGGGTTTTCATGAGCTGTACGCCATGATCATCACAGTTATAACAAATTAAGGCTTGACTTATCTCGCTTTGCATGTAATGCGTCTGTCTCATATATCAGTTTCACCTTTTAATTTGCATTACTGAAATTAATGGACTTTTGCACGATATTCTAATTTTCCGAGTTTCACCTGTAATCCGAAAAAACTGCCTGCTGATTATCAAGCTTCACCAACTGTGGTGGGCAAGAATATTTCATAAACAGCTGGTTTTAGTTTTAGTGGTAGAAAGTGTCCATGAAGACCACTTTGGCTTTTTCTAGTGAAGAAGTCTGGAAATTTGTCTCATGTGGAACTTGGCCCTGTGTAGAACAGTCAACCTCTCAGCTAAACAGATCAGTTACTCTCCAAGTTGTTTCACTATGAAGAAATAGGGTGAGATCTTATTCTGAAGTGGGAATAGATGTTGATAGTAAGCCAGTGCCTGAATGATGGTGAGGAGGGAATGCATGCTTATGTCCATGCAGGCAACAGGGAAACTATAGCAGACAGCACGTAAACTGGAAGTATATTTTTGGTTGTTGCAGGAATTTGCTGTGAACCTGCGAAATAGAGTTTCCACTATCAGTGATGTGCCAAAGATTCGGACCTTGACATTTGTTGTCGATGCCTGCAAAATACTGGAACAGGCACGAAAAGTAAGTGCATAACTCTTGAGAAACAGACTGTGGGGTGTCCATGCACTCCTCTTGTCTTTGCTTTCTCCTTTTCTGCTGCAGTTGTTCTGTTCTGTTTCTGGCACAAGTTGAAACCCAGTTTAGTTTAGTTTTTTACATGTTTGAAGGACATATTCAGGTAAATGGAACAACTTGGTTTTGGATAATAAGGTAGGTAAGAGAGTGCACATGCAGAAAAAGAAGAAAAAAACTTGTAATTCATTTGAAAAACACCTAAAGTATGATGGGTCTTTAGTTATTATTGTGATATAACCTTTTGTAAACAGCCTGATTCATCATTGATGCAGAATTATATTGGTTTGGCTAATAGGGGGATTCTACTGTGGTTGTACATGCTCTGTATCCAAATTCTGAGCAGAATTTTTGTGCCTAGTGTTTTGTTTTTCCACTTTCATGTATCAGAAGCATATTCTGTATGGGTCTGTGCTTGGTTATTCTGGGAACACTTGGCTGTGTCTTGGGCATTACAGTATTTGGTTTCCAGCATCAGCCCAGATTTTCTGTCTTGTGTGCATATGCTCCTGCGTCTTTTTCTTTGCCATATATACCATTATGGGTGACTATTACAATTCTACTGAAGTCTTACCTCCTTGGGATTGTTTTAATGAAAGGCAGTATATAAATTTAACAATAAATAAATATTAGGTGGAAAAGCAGTAAACACATCTTCCCTTTTAAGCTATAGAAAGTGAAAACAGGAGTACAACAAGCTCTGTTCATAGGCAGCAGTAATAAAATCCATTTTATTCCAGCCCTAGCATTCATTAGAAACAGATTTTGTCCTTGAAACCATGCAGTTTTTAACTTTATAACGTCATGCCTGATTTGCGCAGCCTGAAGAGAGAGTATTTCAGTTGCCCAATACAGGCCTAAAGTCTGCATTGACCTGCAACAAAACCCCTTGTGCAGACAAGGGTTTAGTTTTTCTGATTGTTTTGATTGGCAATCTTGCCAGGATCAGATTCTTTCTCTTCTGAATTATCTCTAGTCTGCCCATGACTTTCTGTTCATGTGCCTGTAAGTGGATGTTCCATTCAGGCCAGGATTATGCCAGAAATAACATAGAGCAGGAATGTTAACTATGCATATATGAATTAGTTCCTGGAAACAAACAAAAAAGTAGCTGCCCATTATTTGTATGTAAAATATGGTGCTATATGTGCACTTTCCCAGGTGCTGGCTTACTCCTGTGTGTACAGCTACTATAATCAAGACACGGAAAAGATGGATGTCATGGAACAGCAATCGGAGAACCTGGAGCTGCATACCAATGCTCTGCAAATCCTTTTAGGTGAGTAAGACTAGATGAACCAGCCTCTGCCTTGAGAGACAGATTTAGAAAATGCTGGTAATATGGAGGGCAGAGGAAACTGATAATCCCAAAAGACAAAGTGTCTCAAGATTATCACTGTTCTAGATAACTCCAATCCAGGGACTTGTCTGCATTACATGTTAAAACAGTGTGTGTGTGTGTGTGTGTGTGTGTGTGTGTGTGTGTGTTCCTTAGAAGAAGAAGAAAAGTCTAAGTCTAAAAGTCTAAAATAATGTGTGTATGAAAAATAGTTAACGAAAGTGCTTGGGAATGGGGGAAAAGTTGCTACATTAGTAATGAAATTTGGCCAGAAATCTACTTTCTGTGGTCCGAAATGGAGGCAGAGAGCAAATCATAAGATAGAGACCACTAAAGCTTATAAGGCTTGTACCCTTTTGAGTATTGTATGCCTGAATGCACAGTTCCTGAGGAGGGGATGGGATCTTGCTGCAGTCTTCATTCTAGACTGAAACTTGGAGGGGCTCTGAATGTGAGTAGTCCTCTCCCTCCCCTCTGTCTAGAGCTGCCAGCTGCAGCCTGCTAGCCAGTAGGAAGATGAGTAGAGTTAGATTAACTTGTTAATTGTGATCTTAGTACCCAAAATTCAGTTCAGCTTGCCAGATTCTTATCTGGAGGAGGAGCCGATACACTTGAATTCTCCAAAGCACTGAGACAGCTTGTAGTCGTTCCTCCATTAGACCCCTTTCCTACTTTTGTGTCCCATCTACCATAGGACTCAAGTTTTATTTCATTGCTGGCAAGAGAGGAGGGTGGACTCCTTCACAGAGGCTCCAGCACTATGAAAAACAGCATTCAGGACTTGTTTCACACACATGTGTTAATAGAATCATCCCCTTTGGATGGGGCAGTCTAGAAATGTAATCAGTCAATCAGTAAATAAAATAATAAATAATTTTAGAGTTGGAAGGGACCTTAGAAATCTTCTAGTTTCTATCCAAGCTAGAAAAATGGGAACAAAGGGGAATCTCCTCCCTTTTGTGTTCCTCTTCTGAACTGACCTAAAATTAACTGCAGTTGAGGCAAAGTGATACTCCAGGCTTTTCCTGATGGCAGCTTGGTTTGATGGATCAGCTGACTCTCCGCTTTTCACTGCTTACTATGTAGCCTGCAACCTGGAGAATGTTATTGTTTTGGGCATTGTATTCCAGAAGAGACGTTGCTGCAGTGCCAAGATCTTGCCTCCTCCATTCAGCTGCTTAAAGCAGAACATTTTAATACGGGTCTAGAGCTGGTGCGCAGGATCCAGGAACGGCTCCTAGCAATTCTGCAGCATGCCACTCAGGTACCAATTGTTTTTGCCAGAAATTAGTTTTTTTCAGTATTACAACAAGAGGGGAGACATTAATAAAATAGCAGACCTGGATTTAAAAACTGCATCATGTTTTTAGGAGGGAAATCTTTGGTGTTAATATCAGAGTGCAGCTTTTTCTGAGCTTTCTTGTCTCTTGGCAGGACTTCCGTGTAGGGTTCCAGAGCCGGCAAGGCTCTGAACAAAGGGAGATGAAGTTATCCAATGTGCCTAATGCTGCTTCTGCTTATAAACAGTGAGTTTTCTTCGAGGGGATGATATGGGCAGCAGGAACAGGAGGTGTTGGGATTTTGTTGTACTCTTAGTGAGGTGCAAGGTAACTGGGGTTAGAATCTAAATTGAATGTATGGTAGATTGAACGGTTTAACACACAAGAGTTGTAAAGGCTGGAAAAAGAAGAAGCTGACAAAAGCTGTGCCCTCTTGTGTCTGTCCCCCACCCCACCCTTTCTTCTTTTACAACGAGCTAGATAGTTTGGAATGTCAGGTACTTCAAGTTGGTGGTCTTTAGGCCTGACAAAATGCTCTTGTGAGCAAGTGTATAGACCCTATATGCTCTTTTTCCTCTGACCTTGCCTACTGTAATATATGAATGTGTAATTTTATCCCATTCTAGCTGGAGTCATAATAGCAGTGCAAATGCAGAATTCCCGAATTTTAAAGATCTAACAATGTCCCCCCAAACCCATGAAACACCGTAGAATCTCCATGTGTGGTGTGGTATGTGATGACTTTCAGGCTTTAAGGACAAGGCCTAATTGAGTGGCTCACCTCAAATGTTTGACAGCCTTGCCTGCAACGTGGTTGCCCTTTATCTGAATGGAGGAGAAGGCTCCAGAGGTGGTTAGAACTTAGACATCTGATCTTAGAGATACCTGCTTGGCTACGGCTGAGCCGCAGAAAAATGTATAAAGTTTACCCTGACTACAATGGTTTGTTTTCACACAGGTTGCTTTTTGATGAAACATCTGATTCACCGGACACAGATGATGGCGGCAAAGAAGATGACGACGACGAGGATGAGGAGTATGTCCCTGAGTGGCAGGAGGAGTATGATGATGAAGATCTTGATGATGACAACATTTCTTATGATGATGAATCAGAGAATCTGGAGAGAGATTCTTTCTTTTTTGAGGACGACGATGAAACTTATGATTAGAGCTGGCTTTCTGGTGCTCCAAATTCACCCAAGAGAAACTTGAAAGTGAAGCTTACCTGTCACTCAGATGACTTACCTGTCACTTTCCCTGCTGCACTCTGTACACCTGTCATGGTCAAAAACAGCAGGGAAAGGATTAGATTTCAGTCAGGTGGGAAGGAGCTGTATGGTGGTTTACAACAAAAGGCACATTCTTCTTTGGGATTCCTGCCTTGTGACTCGTGATAAAATGTACAGGGATGATGTCCCTGGTTACAGTCGAACTTAATCTATTGTTGGCAAGAAAGGGTCACCTGGGAGGTTTTTTTTCATACTTTTCCTTGGGAAATAAGACCAGGTATTAGTCTCGAAGGTCCAGCCATGGCCTCTGCCCCACTACAGACTTCACCTTACGAAATTAAGCAAGCACCACAAGTTACACTTGTGTGGGAAAAGCTGTTAGATGAAAAGTTGTTCACTACTTTTACCAGTATTTCCTGTATTTTGTTGCCCATTTGCTACTATTCTGCAGGAATCTGGCCTTGGCAAAACCTACTTGATTTTATAATTTAGCCTAACAATGACTGAAATCCCAGAAAAGAATAGCAGCACAGTCTTAAAAGTGCCAGCTTCAGCCAATGACTTTTGATTTCAAGTAGGGATGGTCCATGTGGTAAATACATGGATGATCTAACATGTGCACACACAGATGCAATACCTATTAGAGGTGTCTGCTAGAGCAGTTCTCATTTCTGTTCTAGCACAAGTCTAGAAAGAAGGGACAGAGCTTTTCATTCCACTGCTGTGGAGAGCTCTCTGTTGGAATGGGTGTATAGTGAGGAAGGTTCTGCCTAACTGGAGAGAAGGTAATCTAGGTCATTATGTGTGTTTGGAGATGAGAGCTATTTAAATTGCTAAACACAATGTCCCAAATTGAGCCAAAGTGCCCTGCTCTGGATCTGATGGGTAGTTCTGTGCGTCGCCAGCACTCTGAATGGACATGGCTTTGTGTGCGTGTCTTTTGTTTAGAGTCGAGTTTTCTGTAACTTTTCAACTTTTTTGGGTTACTTTGTCATTGGAGTCATTGCCTTCTCTTCCTGCAGATGGGAATTTCTGAAGGATGTAGAGGTTCAGAGGATTCGTATATATAATATAAATATATATAAATATATATATATATATGCAGAAGCTGAAATTGTTCAGATTATTATGCTTTATCTTTTCTTGAAAATGAAAGAATCCTGAAAGAACAAAATTCTACTACTACTGTTTATGAAATAAACAGGTTTTTTTCTTCTATTACTGCCTTAAGTGTGATTCTCTTTTAGATCTTCTCTTCTTTCTATACCTTTCCAAGTCTTGTTTCTTGGGGGCAACCTGGATGTTACAGGAAATGCTGGGCTGCTGCCGAGAACATTGGGAGCTGCCTTATGCCAAGACAGACCCTTGATCAGTCTAGCTGAGTATAGTCTCCATTGACTGGCAGTGGCTCTCCAGGGTTTCAGGCAAGAGTCTTTCCCAGCCCTAACTGGAGATGCCAGGTATTGAACCTGGGACTGTCTGCAGGCAAAACAGGTGCTCTAACAGAGCTGCAGCTCTGTCCGAAGAAGTAGTTCCACATCTCCTTGGTAATATTTAGTAAAATAAGGTATCTTACCTGATGTCATGTGTGGTTTCCTTGCCTCTGCTTCACTGCTTGCAGGGGCTGGAAAATTGAGCCCTGATATTTTGTCACATATCTGCTAATAGACTTAAATGAGATTTGAGGCTGCTGTTCTGAGCAGCAGCTACACATAAAATTCAGTTTGGCCCTGAGTCCCTTACACACAAACTGGATTGCGGAGGAGAGCTGGTCTTGTGGTAGCAAGCATGAATTGTCCCATTTGCTAAGCAGGGTCTACCCCGGTTTGCATTTGAATGGGAGACTAAGATATTCCCCTTAGGGGATGGGGCTGCTCTGGGAAGAGCACCTGCATGCTTGCATGCAGAAGGTTCCACATTGCCTCCCTGGCATTTCCAGATGTGGCTGAGAGAGACGCCTTCCTGCAACAATGGAGAAGCTGCTGCCAGTTTGTGTAGACAATAATGAGCTAGATGGACCAATGGTCTGACTCAGTATATGGTAGTTTCCTGTATTCCTATGTATTCTGCAATGGTATAGGTTTTATGTAAAATAGATTGAATATACCCATTGGCAGACATGAGGAAAATTGTTTAGTCCCATTGAAATTAAAAGGACAAGTTAGGCAATGCCTGATTCTTTTGCTCATCTTGAAGGGTATTTTCATTTATTCTAAATGCCAGTTAAAAACCTATGATGATGATTAGGGATACTTTCATGTGGAATTCCTTGTTTGTTCTGTGCCCCATAGCTCTCAACCTAAACTCATCTTGCTCTGTCTCACCTGTGATGCTGTCCTCACCTTTCCCAGTCTCTGTGCACAAGTTATACTGTTACTTAGCTCTTAAGGATGTGACCCAAAGGTAATTTTAAAGAAGGAACATACTATGTTCAGTATCTGTCCAACCCCCACAGCACACACATTTTAATAATTCCACTTAATGCTACTTCATGTGTATGGAGTATAACATGGGAAGTAACTTGCCTAGGGAGCAAGAGGTTGCTGGTTCGAAATTCTGCTGGTATGTTTCCCAGACTATGGGAAACACCTATATTAGGCAGCAGCAATATAGGAAGATGCTGAAAGGCATCATCTCATATTGCGTGGGAGGAGGCAATGGTAAACCCCTTCTGTATTCTACCAAAGATGACTACAGGGCTCTGTGGTTGTCAGGAGTCGACACTGGCTCGATGGCACAACTTTATCTTTAACTTTAAAGAATGAACAATAAGGAAACAGACTTTTGAGATATGGTGTTTGAGAATAACACAAAAAGTGTGTTGAGTGGAAAGGAAAACTAAGAAATACTGGGCTGGATTGAAGAGGGATAAGGACTGCTACAAAGTGGGGAGGACTGACAGAGTATGGTGGATTCTATCCTGAGAAATAATGGCTTCGTTTAAATATGATTTAATGTAATTATAGTGGTGGGAACAAGCTGATCTGAAAAAGCTTGCATAAGATATTGAAAATCGGAGGCCTCCTAGATAACAATCTACAGACTGGAACACAAGAAAGCAGGAGTAATTGCTTCCATCCTATTCATGCTGGCATACTCTGCAGGTGGAGTTTGGGTAGAAAGCAGCTTATATCACAGGAATTGCATCATGATCCTGTGTAAAAATACCCTGCTCCCCTCCATTGTTTTAAAAGATACCTGCTTTGATTGTATCCCACACTTATTCAGATCATGAATTCCAAACTAAGAATGTAAGAAGATGCTGTTGTCTTGAACTATCCTGATAATTAGAGTCGAAAAATTCAGCAAGAGGCAGCTTCGGCATTTTGAACTCTTAAAAGAAAAGCCCTAACCCTGGCATCCTAATATGTTACTCTTGAATCAGATGATGTCTCCTCTGATTCAGCCCATTGAATGATGAAGAGTGAGTGTACATCACTTCTTTGTCCCCGCAGGTACTTGGGACAGAACATCCAAATGCTACCTAATCATAGAGTATGATATTAGCTAGAGTACAATATAAATGTAAGAAATAAACATAATAATTTACATGTGGATGGCAGCATGCCTAGGGAGCAGGGAGGAGCTACGTGCACTTACTTTCCCCCACACAATGGGTAATGGGTTGGAATGTGGGGAGACATTTTATGCAGCTTTGACATAGGTGTTATGTTATGTCAAAGCTGGATATCATGTCTGATAGACTAATGTGTAATAAAAATGGTGTATAGTCAGATACTGCAGACATTCCTGTACAGTAATTCCCCTGTTTTGTTTGCTTACATGGAAAGGTTTGCTTGTCCCTTTTGGAACACTTGAAGCACACATCATTTCCATCTCTCAGCAGTAAGACAAAATGCATTCAGTAGTTCATATATTATCCTTTTGCAAAGTTCAGATGCATAAATGGATGACACATGCAGAATTCTGATTCTGTGCACTTCTGGGTATGTGAGGATTGCCCTTGGACAAGAGATAAGCAATCTTGTGATAAGCCTTTCTCTTCCTTAGGGAACATCTCTGCCATGCTTCTGCTTCCTGTGGACAAGGGTGTCATTTCAGTGAGACTTGGGAGTGTTCAGCAAAGCCTAAAGGCTCTGCTGTGGGCTCCTGCAAGCTCTAACTACTGTCTTTGTCCCTCGAGCAGCTTTTAAAGTAGCTTCTGAACAGCCTGTGCAAGTGTGCACTTCTGCTGACTTCTGACTCACTAGTGTGCATTTTATGTGGAAAGTGAACTGAGTTCCAGCTGGAATGCTTGTGGAGGAAGTCTCTGAAGTTAACAAGCAGTCTAAAGCAAGTTGAGTGGTCCGGTCAACCAGACCGATCTAAAGTTTTTGAGGGCTTAGAATTGGGAGAGAGAGACTGAACACAACACCCACAAAAAAGGGAGAGATTTCAACTTATTGTTCAGCCAGTTGCTGTTTTTAATTCCTGATTAGCAACAGTCTGGGGAGAAACCTTGTTTCTAAAAAGTAGTAAAGCTCAAGCCTGCTTCAAAGCTATGCCATGTGCTTTTCATTTATAGTGGTGGTGGTATTATTATTATTATTATTTCTTGTTTACAGAGTCAGACAGGTGTTATTGATTGGTTTGTTTTATCCAGACATCGAGTCCTTCCCAAGGACCTGGGATGGCTGAATTTTATTGTCAATTGTTATAGATATCGTTGCAGAATATAGGCTGTTCCCAGTAAAGTTGTTGTTGTTGTTATTATTTTACATTTATATCCCACTTTTCCTCCAAAGAGCTCAGAGCGGTGTACTACATACTTAGGTTTCTCCTCACAACAACCCTGTGAAGTAGGTTAGGCTGAGAGAGAAGTGACTGGCCCAGATTCATTCAGCTAGTATCATGGCTGAATGGGAATTTGAACCCGGGTCTCCCCGGTCCTAGTCCAGCACTCTAACCACTACACCACGCTGGTTCTTTACATTTACTTTGTTAGCCAATCTCAGAAGCAGCAGGGCAAGGATTTCATAAATCACTACTACTACATTCTAAGTGTGTGGGAATACATTGTTTGTCATTGGTAAGGACTGGCACGCTGATTTCTTGATATATTGTAGGACAGGTCCTGGCACTAAAAATAAAATTCCAAGCTGAGACTTAAATACGCTTTCACCAACATGAGAGCATACTTGTTTTTTTGTGGGGGGAGTGGGGAGCGATGAATCTTCTGAGTACGTGTTAAGAGTTTGTTTTACGATGAATATTTATATGAAGCCGCTGCCAGTCTGTGTAGACAATACTGAGCGAGATGGACCTATGGTCTGACTCAGTATATGGCAGCTTCCTATGTTCCTATATCCTGCCTTTTCCCCATCATGGAACTCAAAGTGCTATACATGGCATTCTCAAGTGATCACTCATCCAGACACTGACTAGACCTAGATCAGTTTCACTTACACTTGAGAAAGATGGTTGTATATCATGTGTCCCTATGCCATACCCAACAATTTATTGCATTTTTGCTTTCTAATGTCTCATATTTTTAAAATGACTTAAGGTAGGGGAGGGGAAGCATTCCAGTATCATTAAAAGCAAATGAAGACCTTTTCATTACACTTTTATTTTTTTAAAGTTCCGGACATAGAATGGGAGATATGATCTATGCATATTCATCTGGAATTTACTCCTCCTTTCCATGCTCGCCACTCTCTCTACCTTCTTACTCCTTGGGATCTGCCACAAAGACAGACATTCTCTATGCAGTGACATCTCTGGATTTGTATTTATTTATTTACGGTCTTTGACCAAATAATACAAAACATTTACAATTACAAAAAAGAAGACAAAGCATTCTTACAGTAAATTCAGAACATTAAATAACAACCAATTGATCATTTAAAATGGAGTACATCTACAAATTGTAGCTTCCCAGAAGCCTTAGAAAAACTATTCCTTTGAGGGCCGTAATCTTAAGGCCACATAACAAAACTTGGCCACTGTGGCAGAAGTTGATGTATCCTTATCATCTAATAAGTGCATTACCACAAGGTCATCAGCTTTTCTATTCAGATCTTTTAATAATGGACCAATTAATTGATGCCTTAGCCTTATGTCCTGATATATAGGACATTTCAATAAAATGCGGGCCATAGTTTCGACCGCCTGATCGCAAAGGCATTTCCTTTCTTCATAAGGTAATTTTGCGTATTTCCCATACAGTAAAGCCGATGGGAAAATGTTAAACCTAGCCCTAGAAAAGGCCCATCTAAATTTGCTTAAGGTGATTGTGAATAGGGGTGTGCACGGAACCGCCACATTGCGGTCCGGCACTGGGGTGGGGGGTACCTTTAAGAGCGGTGGGAAGGTTTACTTACCCCTCCCTCTGCTTTCCTGCTCTGGCGCCGTAATCTTCAAAGTAATTGGGGCGGCAGGATACCTCCCTGCCGCCCCTTCCCCACCGCTGTCTGCAAACCTTCCAGAAGTGCTTTGCGCACGCATGCGCAAAAAAAGAGAGATGTGCGCGTGCAAAGCACTCCTGGGAGGTTTGCAGACAGCAGTGGGGGAGGGGCGGCAGGGAGGTATCCTGCCGGCCCAATTACTTTGAAGATTACGGCGCCAGAGCGGGAAAGCAGCAGGACGGGTAAGTAAACCCTCCCGCCGCTCTTAAAGGTACCCCCCACCCCCGAACTGGACTGCCCAGGTCCGGACCGGTCCGGAGGCTATTTCAATGGCCTTCAGACCGGTCCGGGCCCATCCCTAATTGTGAATAAGTACGCTGCCGGAATGAAATCCGCCTTAGCATAGCTTGATTCATAGAAAAGCGGTAAGCTGGCCTTCTCAGTTTGTAAATCTTTGTCAGTCAATCTCTGTCTCACCAATCTAAGGGCCATGCTTTCGCCGGCCTCCAGCATTAGGGTAGGAGATAGTCTGCTTTGGCAAAATTTATCTGTTCTCTTCCTACTCCAGGATGCTTGCGGCTCAACCGATAAAAATTTAGGAATTAGTCCCGTTGGGTGAAGGTATAGTATAATCCAGTAAAATATTCTTATTAGCCATGCCCTGGATTCCAGTTTGAGTAGGCCCACCTCCCAGTGGACCGCCACATTGGGCAGTGACATCTCTGGGTCCTGGGGCTGGCTACTCTCCATGGGTGGCCATGCAATTATGGCATCAGCTTCCTACGGAGGTACACCAGGCTGCCTCATTGTTCACATTCAAACATGGAGTAAAATCTATTTTATGTGCTTTTAAAATGATTTTAATGTGTTCTTTTGGCTTCCAGTTTTACAGTAGCTATTTCATGGTATGACTTTTAATTTGTTGCACGGTGCCTGGGCTGCTTTTAGCAGCAAGGTAATGTCTTTAAAATACAGACATAACTAGGGAGAGGGAGCCCCGTTCACCCTTTTTTTTGGTGGCCCCTTGGAGTGAGGGAGATAATGATGAAAATAGGGAGGGGTGGAGCCGAGGGGGCCCTCGGGAGCTCAGGGGCCGGGTTCTTTGAACCCATCTGCTCAATTATAGCTACATCCCTGTACATACCAACCGTTCTTGCCGAACAAAACCCTTACTTCAGCCACAGAGCTAATTAGAAAGTGGAATGCCACACGCATATTTTTCTCATCATTCAAGAGAAAACTGTGAAAAGCAAGTTCGCCTGGCACTAGTGACTTTGTATATCTGCTTCCATCCTCTTTCCTATCATTTGAATGAGGGAGTGAGTTTCCATCCAAAGTAGGTGTGTTCCATGGAGTGCCTGTAGCAGCAACATGTCTAGCGCGGGCTGGGAAAGTATTGCATGCACGCTGCTGACCGGTGTCAGCATATATCACGTGTTCATTGTCATCAAGATTTTGCAGTGTGTGTGAATAACGAGTGCGGGGAAGCACAATATGGAAAAAGGAGCTTGTGACGCGCGCGTGTCGCTGGGGACGGGGCTGCAGGCACCGCGGCCGAGACAGTGGCGTGCCAGCCGGCACCTGAGGTCCCGGTGCAAGCCGGCAGGGCGGGGCGGCGCTGCGGAGGCTGGAGCTGATGTCAGGCTGATGCTGATGCTGCTGCGCGCGGTGCATTGTGGGCGAATCCCGCTACCAGTGCCGCCGCCGCCGCCTCCTACCTTCTCCCTCCTGCCGCCGCGGACCCATCCCGAGGCCGGTGCGGGAGGGGGGGAGGATGCTCCCCGGGCGGCCCCCGCAGGAGCAGGCACAGCCACGGGCGAAGCGCCAGGCGGTCCAGGGCAGGGCAAGGAGCTACGCGCCGGTGCCGCACTGACTGAGAGCAGCGGGGAGGGGATGCGCCGCCCTCACCAACGGCTGCGGCAGGGACCAGGTGAGCGCGCGCGAGGCAGGGAGGGGCGGGCCCGCGGAGCGGGGAATAGCGGGGCGGGAGGGCGCGACCACCCCTCAACTTAACACTCGGGGGCCGGGTGGAATAAGGGGAGAGAAGGGGGCCCTGCGGGAAGGGCCCTCCTCGGACCCCTCAGCTGAGTGTGGCCTGGTGGTGCATTGTGGGAGTTGTAGTCCTTTAACCCACCCCCCCGCACCTCATCGCATGGAGGGGGTTGGAAACAGAAACGACGAGTCTGGGCGCAGGGACTTAATCTCCCAGGATGCCCCGGGGCGGGATTGACGGGACGTTTGGCCGGTCGCGAGGAAGAGCATTCGGTGGGTGGGGAAACCAAGGGGCCGAAACAGGAGGCGAGTTTAAAACAAGCTGCAGTGCAGGGAGAGGAAGGAGGGGGCGGAGCTTCTTTGGGGCGGGCCTCGCGCCTTACCTGAGGGACCGAGGGGGAGGGGCTCTGGCGGTTGGTTTCTCTGCCTTCCTCAGGGGATTGGTCAGTTGAGGAGGTGGGAACGCCCTGGAGAGCTGCGAGTGGTGTAATTGGGGCGTAATAGGTAGAAAGATACGTCGGGGTCGGGGGGATTAAATGTTTCTGTGAGCAACCCGTGGGGTTTGGCTCAGGGCTCCACCCGCCAGGAGTCATCTAGTAATCCAAACTAAGACCTTTTCTAGTAGACCTTCCTGACCACCGGGTCCAGCTTCTCCCCAAATGTATCCCTAATCTGAAATAGCTTTCCATTACAGCTTCCTAATAAGGGTTACGAGCTTGGGTTCTTTTTGGAGCAGGATATATTTTCCCTGAAGGCAGCTGAGGTAAAGGGGTGCATGCTTCACATGATGATGGGTGACTTTCCCTTGAGTTTATGCAAGAGGCGTGGCCTTCCTTGTGATGAGAGCTATGTAGCTGGGTCTTCTTTTAGGATAGCTTCACATGGGGTGCCCACACTCAGCTCCCTCTGTTTTTGGTTCTGGTCCATTCAGTTTAATGCTTAGAGGGAAATTCAGGTGATGGAGCCACACTGCCTGTACATCTCCCCTGTGTGAGGTCCTCAGGTGTTTCTGTGGAAGGTCGAAAAGTGAGGCACGTGTTTTGTCGTCATTTCTTAAAACGTATCAAGGATGGAAGCTTGTTGGAACACAACAAGAGAGAGGAAAAACCCTTTAGGGTGCACACAATACTTGCTGACATCCTGACTAAGTTATTCAATGGAAGTCCCATTAAAATTAATATGGCAAGTTAGTTATGCCACTTAATGGCGCAGTGGGGAAATGACTTGACTAGCAAGCCAGAGGTTGCTGGTTTTAATCTCTGCTGGTAACCTTTATCGGGCAGCAGCAATATAGGAAGATGCTGAAAGGCAACGTCTCATACTCTGTGGGAGATGGCAATGGTAAACTTCTGTATAATACTAAAAGACAACCACAAGGCTCTGTGGTCTCCAGGAGTCGACACCAACTCGATGGCACACTTTACTAAATTCCAGTGGGACTTCAGCTGAGTAATGTAGTCAGGATGTCAGCCATTGATTTATTTTGCTGATTTTATTATATTAAAAAATATTGAAACATTTTGATGTCCTGGGCATCCTAGAGGTTTTCTTCTCTCTCCGCTCCCCACCCTTTTAAAATATAAATAATTCCTTGAATTTTTTCATGTGAAGATTAAAAAAAATTGAATGTATATCTTGGGTTTCCAAGAATGTATTCTAATAGTACTAAATACATGTTTAAGAAATAGACATTAAAGGGTTACTACTTGGTTGGTCTGCAGTAGAAGGATGGGTTGGTTATTAGGACCTCATTGAAGAGGTTGTCCTAGAGGAGTAGGAGAGGAAGGATCCTAATGAGTAAACAATTTCAAGTGCTTATGATAGAAAACAGGAAAACTGGAACTGGAAAAGATGCAGGTCAGACAAGCTCAGTTTAGACCAGGCATCCCCAAACTGCGGCTCTTTAGAGGTTGCTGAACTACAACTCCCAGCATCCCTAGACACAATTTTTTGTGGTTGGGTATGCTGGAAGTTGTAGTTCAGCAACATCTGGAGGGCCGCAGTTTGGGGATGCCTGGTTTAGACTGAGATACCTTACTATGTAGCAAAAGATGAAATCATAAGAACAGCCCTGCTGGATCAGGCCCATAGCCTATCTCGTTCAGCATCCTGTTTCGCAGTACTTCTTCATAGCGCATAATTAATCTATGGAATTCTTTGCCATGGGATATGGTGATGGCCACCAGTGGCTTGGATGGCTTTAAAAGGGGCTTAGACAAATTTATGGAGGAGAGGTCTATCTATGGCTACTATTGTGATGGCTGTGGGCCATCTCCAGCCTCAGAGGCACGCCTCTCAATACCAGTTGCAGGGGAGCAACAGCAGGAGAGAGGGCATGCACTTACTTCTTGCCTGTGGGCTCCCCAGAAGCATCTGGTGGGCTACTGTATGAAACAGGATGCTGGACTAGATAAGCCTCGCAGAGGGCATTGGCGCATGCACGGCGGCTGCGCGCTCATACGGAGGCCCGAAAGGGCCGAAAATGCTCAGTTACCCGGCTGCGGCAGGCCGCGGCGGTGATGAGGAAGGCCGGCGGGGGGGAGAGGGAATCCGCGCGGACACACACACCCCGCAGCTTCAGCAAGCCCCCCGAAGGGGCTAAAGGTACTTAAAATATACTTAATTTTAAAAAAATTCACGGGCCGGTCTGTGACCGGACCAGACCGGGATGGGGGTTCGATGGGGGGCCGGACCAAACTGGCCCGGTTCTGTTCGAGGCCAGTCCGGCCTCGAACCAAACCAAGCCAGACGGTTCCATGCACACCCCTATTTGCTTACATTGAACCACATTTGCCATTGTGTCTCCCACTCCACCAGTTTGGAGAGAACTTTTTGGAGCTCCTCACAGTCTGTTGTGGATTTCACGTCCCTAAATAGTTTAGCATTATCTGCAAATTTGGCCACTTCGCTGCTTACCCCAACTCCTCACCCCTGCTAACTTGGCAAAGAGGCACCTTTTAATGTGGTGATTCATTCATTTGATTTCTATACCGCCCTTCCAAAAATGGCTCAGGGAGAAATACATGGAGAAATGTTGCAAAGCAAAGAGGAGGAAGTGCCACACATTGAGTTGGACTAGAGAGACCCCTTTGGTGCAACCAGCCACAGCAGAAGCAAGTGGCAAGTTAGCAGCCCCTGCTAACTTGGCAAAGAGGCACCTTTTAACGTGCTGATTCTCTTTATTTAGCAGCGGGAGAGTAACTGGCCCTATCCACCCCAGCACAGTACCTGCAGTGACTGTTGCTGGTGTCTATCTTGTGTTTCTTTTTAGATTGTGAGCCCTTTGGGGACAGGGATCCATCTAACAACAACAATAATAATTAATAATAGATCATTTATGAACAAGTTAAGGAACACTGTTCCCAGTACTGATCCCTGGGGCACCCCACTTCCTACTTCCCTCCATTTTGAAAACTGTTCATTTATTCCTACCCTTTGTTTCCTGTCCTTCAACCAGTTACCAGGACATGAACCTGACCACTTATCCCATGACTGTTAAGTTTGCTCAAGAGCCTTTGGTGGGGACCTTTGTCAAATGCTTTCTGGAAGTCCAAGTATATAATGTCAACTGGATCACCTTTATCCACATGACTGTTGACACTCTCAAAGAACTCTAAAAGGTTAGTGAGGCAAGACTTGCACTTGCAGAAGACATGCTGGCTCTCCTTCAGCAAGGCCTTTTCTTCTATATATTGAACATTTTTTCCCTTAAGCATACTTTCCATCAACTTACTTGGCACTGGTTAAACTGACTGACCTGTAATTTCTCAGATCCCCCACCCCCCATCCCTTTTTGAAAACTCGAGTTGCATTAGCTACTTTCCAGTCCTCTGGTACGGAGCCTGATTATAGGGACAAGTTACATATTTTTGCTAGGAGATCAGAAATTTCACATTTGAGTTCCTTCAAAACTCTTGGGTGGATGCTACCTGGCCCTGGTAATTTGTTAAATTTTATTTTTTCAAGACTGTTAGGGTCTTCCCTTGTCACCTCAAATTGTCCCAGTTCTTTAGCCTCTAAACCTGAGAAGTTCAATTCCAGAGAGGGTATATGGTCAGTATCCTTCTCTGTGAAGGCATATGCAAAGGACTAATTCAGCTTCTCTGCAGTCTCTATATTCCCCTTAATCTTTTCACACCCTCATCATCTAAGGCAGGGGTGGGGAACCTTGGCCCTCCAGCTGTTTTTGAACTACAACTCCCACCATCCCCAGCCAGAGTTGTAGTTCAACAACAGCTGGAGGGCCAAGGTTCCCCACCCCTGATCTAAGGGATCAACCACCTCCCTGGCAGGTTTTTTATTTCTGATATATTTAAAGAAGTTCTTGTTATTCCCCTTAAGACTTCTAGCTATGTGCTCCTCATACTCTCTTTTTGCATCCCTTAATACATAAATGTGAGACGGCCATGTAGTTGTCTCAAGTGACCAAGCTACAAGTAGTTTGGTTTGGAAGCAGCAATGTCTTTGAGATGAGGAGACAAAGTGCCTTGTTACAGTGTGTATCCTGTAATACTGAGTATTAAGCAATTTGGGGTTTATCTCTTAGGTTATGTTTTTTTACATTGTCAAATTTACAGTAATAATGGAAAAAACAAACACTGATCGAACTTTTTCTTGAAAAAATCATGTTAAGCTCACAAGGCCCACAACATTTTAGATTGATCTACTGCTCTTATAAATTTGATCTTCCTTCCTCTGCATTTTATTCTAGATCTCTCTTTTGTACTTTAAAACCATTACTGTATCTTTGTTTTCTTGGTCTAGCTACATTCAGTTCTTCCACATGACTGCCTTTTACAAATTATTATTCTTATGGTTTTACTATTTTGAGTGTTCTCTGATTTGCCGCATCCTCCTTGAAATGTGACACCCCAAAGCAAATATACTGTAGATTATATCTCTATAGTCCCTTCATTAGTGTTGAGAGTCATGCTTTTGCTTTTCCACTCTTATTTCTGGACATTAGATTCAGCTAAATGTTGCCCTTGGTGGCTAAATTCAAATGTCTCATGGCACATCCTATTGGTCTAGTGATTTGTAAGAACATTGTTGGATCGGACCAATGGTCTGTCCAGCTCAGTGTCCTGTTATGCTAAATTTGGGGATTGGGTGAAGTTTCAACAACTTGGGGAACTAACAATATTTTCACTTCTTGCCTTTCACTTCTTGCAGCTGATAGTCTTATGTATTAGGGGCATTGGGATATTTGAATGGATGTTTTGATAATCCTATGTAATAGTTTAGTATCTATCTGTCTGTCATTTCATTTGGTCCCTTTTTTAGCATTTCATATTAATAACCCAATGCTACTTTTAGTGAACAGAAGCAGTAGTGAGTACTTGCCAATGAGGTTTGTCAATGCAAGCAAAGTTCTGTCACCCCTGCTAACTGAGCAAAGAGGCACCTTTTTAAAGTGGTGATTCTGTTTATTTAGCGGGGGAGAGCAATTGGCCCTATCCATCCCCAGCACAACATCCTTCTAGTGGCTGTTGCTAGTATCTATGTTATGTTTCTTTTTTAGATTGTGAGCCCTTTGGGGTCAGAGCCATTTTGTTTATTTATTGATATCTATGTAAATCGCTTTGGGAAATTTTGTTGAAAAGCGATATATAAATATGTGTCGTATTGTTATTCATTGTGACAAGAATGGATTCTTGACACAGACTTCAGTAAGACCAACATGGAAAGCAGTTGAAAATTGTCATAGTGTTACTGCACAATTGTAATTGTCTTAGTGTTACTACACAATTCTGTGGACATTACATTTAGAGTAGTGGTCAACATCCACACTGACATTCCATGCTAGGAATCATTAGGAAGGGGACTGAAAATAAAAATGCTAATATTATAATGCCCTTATACAAATCTATGGTGTGGCCACATCTGGAGTACTGCGTACAGCTTTGGTCACTGTATCTTAAGAAGAATATTGTAGAACAGGAAAAGGCGCAGAAGAGGGCAACCAAAATGATTAGGGGCCTGGAGCACCTTCCTTATGAGGCTAGGCTACAGCATCTGGGTCTCTTTAGCTTGGAAAAGAGGTGACTAAGGGGAGACATGATCAAGGTGTATAAAATTATGCATGGAGTGGCGAGAGTGGACAGAGAGAAATTTTTCTCCCTATCTCACAGCACTAGAACCAGGGGTCATCCCATGAAACTGAAGGCCGGGAAATTTAGGACCAACAAGAGGAAGTACTTCTTCACACAGCACATAATTAATCTATGGAATTCTTTGCCATGGGATAAGGTGATGGCCACCAGCTTGGATGCCTTTAGACAGATTCATGGTGGACAGGTCTATCAATGGCTACTAGTGTGGTGGCTGTGGGTCATCTCCAGCTTCAGAGGCACAATGCCTCTCAATACCAGTTGCAGGGGAGCAACAGCAGGAGAGAGGGCATGCACTTACCTCTTGCCTGTGGGCTCCCCAGAGGCATCTGGTGGGCCACTGTGTGAGATGCTGGACTAGATGGGCCTTTTGCCTGATCCAGCAGGGCTGTTCTTATGTTCTTGTCTCTCCCTCTCAAAATAAGAGCCCAAGCAATATAACGGATTGGTAGTTAAACAAAAGGAAATGCTTCTTTACACAATGCATAATTAACACCTCAAATTCACTGTCACTTTGTATTGGTCATTAATATAGATTGATGACTTGAAAAGGGATTAGACAAATTTGTGGAGTATAGGTCTGTTATAGAGCAAGGTGCTCTAATGAAGTAATTAGCCTACTTCTTGTCTAGGAACCTGGGCATAGAACCTTTTAATTTGGAACAGAAAGGGAATTCACTTTACTATTGAATCTAATCCTAATTCAAAATCAGTTGCTACAACCCCACCAAATCTTTATTAATACCCCAGGCAGGCAGATGTTGTTGTTGTTTGACATAGGTACACACTGCTTTTCAAGAACAAAAAGCTCTCAAGGTGGTTTACATGGCCAACTGAATTGAAATATTATTCTTGTCTAAAAAGGACTCACAATCTAAAAGGAAACACAAGGTAAACGCCAGCAATAGCCACTGGAGAAATGCTGTGCTGGGGCTGAATAGGGACAGTAGCTCCACATCACTACCACTGTTAAAATAAGAGCAACCACTCCAATAGGTGTTTCCTTGTCCAGTTACCAGGTGTATGCCATGTCTTGTACATGATCTAAGAATTAGTTATCAAGGCTTTTCAGTTCCTTGGGTATTTTTTTTAAAACTGCTATCAGATCATGCTATTGGGCCTTTAAAGTTGTCACCCTTAGGTTGTAGAACACGCTCCCCATGGACATGAGGGGGTTATCTTCATTGGAGGCTTTCAAGAGAGCCTTAGACCCATCTTTTTAGCCTGCCTTTTAATGATATCTAATTTTAGTTTTAATTTTAATCTGGTTTAAATGTTTTTTTTAATTGATTGTTTTATTACATGTTTTTTATTTTAATGTAAACCACCCTGAGCCATTTTAGGAAGGGTGATATATAAATTGAATAAATAAATAAATGTTAGCTTTAGACCTGCCTCTGTGTAAAACCACCTGGAAATTTGAGACTGCTGGCTTCCTTTAGTTTACAGTTTCTGATTACATGAAAGATGTCATTAATTGCTCTGCTTGCTTTCCTGTTTTAATGTTAGATAACGATTTTTCTGGGGGTGTGTGGTTTGCAAATAATGTCGGGAATTAAATCTTACAGAAGGAAAAAAAATTGAAAAAACTATTTCCAGCAAACATAAACACACTTGGTTGCTTGTATAGGATATTAGGAGTTGCCTTAACATGAGTTGTACCAACGATCCATATAGCTCAGTACTAGTGACAGCTCCCCAGGGTATTAGATGTAGTGTTTTACCCAGAACTGCTATGTGAGCTATTTTAATTGAAGATTCTGGAGACTGAATGGGCTTGAAATTCACTGTGTCACTAACCTGACTGTTGGAAGCAGCAGGAATTCAGTATATGATCACCTTCTAACAAGGTGTCAGTCTTAATCTGAGAAACAAAAACTTTATAGCAACCCAGTTAATCCATATCATATGTAAAATAGCATTTGTATATGATCACTAGCCATAATGGTCAACAATGACCCTCTCTGTATTCAGAAACTATACCTCATGTTATTGGATTCAAGGCACATGCAACAAGGGTTGGTTATTGCCATAGAGCCATAGCTCAGTGGCAGAGCATTTACTTTGTATGCAGAAGATCCCAGGTTCAATCTCTGGCATCGTCAGTTAGGGCTGAGAGAGAATTCTTCCTGAAACTTTGGAGAGTCACTGTCAGTCACTTTAGACAATACTGAGCCAGATAGGCCAATGTTCTGACTCTCTATAAGGCAGCTTCCTGTTTGTGAACTTTCCTGGGAGTGCTTGATTGGCTGGCATCAATGACAGGGTTAAGTGAATCTTTGGTCTGACAGCATACGATATTTCCTTTAACATGCCACCATCAGTCAGCTTTATAAGGCCTTTGTGCAGAAATAATGTGACTATGATAGAGTAATTGCCAGAAGAGGGAGTCATTATGTTCTCAGTGACGTTGACTATGGGCAGACTATTTTAAGTGACAGAGTAGCTAAGCAGAGGATTGGGGGGATTTGTCTTTCAGTTTAGTTTGCTGACAGTCTTTGAGGGAGGGGATCGGAATAGGTAGTTCTTGCAAGGACCTGGAGTTTTGCTGCTTTATGTGCTAATATGTTTTGTGGCCACTTCCTTCAATGTGTTCACAGTTCTTAAAGTGTTTCTGATGCTACCAATGGGGGCTCTTCAGTGAGTCATTTGCCCAAAGCTTTTAAATTTCATCTCTTGTCTATAAACAGTATTGTTCACTCGAGAAACCAGAACAGAGGAATATTTTCTGCAGTGGAATGTATATTTTCTTACCATAAATTGAAAGGAGTATATCAGCCTATCAAAAGTTTGGGATGGAGATAAAGAGGAACATTTTCCTCCTTTTAAAGTTGTAAGTAGATGAAATTGCCTTTGTGGGGGGTACTTGGATGAGGAGAGACCTCTTTTCTTCTTCTTCTTGAGGAATTATTTGAGTACTCCTAAATGTACAAATCTTGGCTGTCCCTAATAGGCTAAACACTTGGATGGTATTTGAGCAGTTACTCCCCATTTGCAGGGGAGTAACAGCAGGAGGGAGGGCATGCCCTCAACTCCTGCCTGTGGCTTCCAGCGGCATCTGGTGGGCCACTGTGCGAAACAGGATGCTGGACTAGATGGGCCTTGGGCTTGATTCAGCAGGGCTGTTCTTATGTTCTTATGAGCAGTACCTCCCCCTCCCTGAGACTAAAATTCTGCATCCAGTTTTGAGAAAGGCTGAATTCTGCCACATAGGCCAAACTAGACATGACATAGAGATCCATGATCAGGATTTCCCACTCTTTTTGTTTTTGTTTAATTAATAAGCTGCCCCACATGGTTGGTTGCTAGGAAATTGGCACTGGAGGAGGAGGAGGAGCAGGTAACCCTTTCCCCCTGCACCATTTCCCCAGTTGAAGTGACCTCCTCTGGTGACTGCATGAGGGTCCTGTAAATTATTATTATTATTATTACATTTTATATCCCGCTCTTCCTCCAAGGAGCCCAGAGCGGTTTACTACATAATTAGGTTTCTCCTCACAACAACCCTGTGAAGTAGGTTAGGCTGAGAGAGAAGTGACTGGCCCAGAGTCACCCAGCTAGTTTCATGGCTGAATGGGGATTTGAACTTGGGTCTCCCCGGTCCTAGTCCAGCACTCTAACCACTACACCATGCTGAGGGTCTACCAACTGCATCTGGTGTGGTTTAGATCAGGGGGTGGCACAAAGGGGAAATGGTTAACTTCTCTTTCTCCAGAGCCACTTCCCCAGCCTTCAGAGCAACTGCATGGAGTTGCACTTACTAAGAGAGATCATCATCACAAGTCATATTAAGTTTGGTCTCCAGGTAAATCATGCAAATTAAGCGAATGTTCGTAATTTTTCTTACACTGAAAAATTCTGAAATGTTGCATACAATTTTGCATACTTTATTCTGATTTTGCTAGTTGTGGGGAGGGACAGAGACTTTGAAGCCACTGGAAATCTTATTCAGCCAGCCCTCTGGCTTCTGAAATGTCAGCGGTTCTTGCTCATGCATTTCAAGTATATCTTTGTAGACACAAGGGCTAGAAATGTGGCCTTTCAGTTCTATCATATTTTTATACCGCCTAAAACTTGAATCTCTGGACAGTTTAAAAATTGAAAGCTGTGATTCTCAGGAAACTGAATTTTGTGCCTAGTACTAAATTCTGTACTTCCCCTGTACTCCCATGGAATCCCAGACTGCTCCTCCACTAGCTATAAACTTCTAGTTCCACATACAATGGTGGTCTTTTTCTTTAACTGGCTACTGTTTTTTGTTGAATTTATTTGTTTTCTGAATTTTTACTGTTTTTATACTGTTTTTATATTTGTTGTGTTTTCTAACTTTGTACACTGCCTAGAGATGCATATATCAGGCGATAGAGAAATATGATAATAAATAAATAAATAAATAAATAAATACTGTCTGAACAGCTTGTAAGGTTATATAGTCCATGAGCTAGGCCCATAAATTTTTGCCCATCGATACCATCTCAGGGGATGAATGCTCATAGTGATAATCTGACAACATCTGTCCCCTATATTTATATTTATATTTATATTTAAAACTTGCATCTCTGGGTGATTTACAATTAAAATCATTTAACCATTAAAAGGATTAACATTCAAATCATTAAAAACCCAACATTAAAAGTATTAAAACTATAAATCTAATTAAATGCCTGGGTGAATAAATATGTCTTCAGTGCCGTAGAGATGGAAAAGAGGTGATAGCATTGTTGCACTTACAGGTTTCTCTGTGTTATCATACCTTCTTATTCCCTACCCACATACAGTTAGGGTAAAATTGCATTCATTTTTGCACAACGGAAAGGGTTAGAATTAGGGTAGGGTCAGGGTTAGGATAACAATTAACCAATTATTGTTTTCTGGAGTAATAGTTGGTTTTGAAGAAATCCAGTGTGTGTATACTGTATTGCAATTTGTTTGATCCATATTCACACAAGCAGTGTGACGACTTCCAGTCATATTTATTTATTTATTTATTTGCTTTCTATTCCACCTATCCAAAAATGGCTCAGGGCGATTTACATAGAGAAATAATAAATAAATAAGATAAGATGGCTCCCTGTCCCCAAATGATGTGAACATGGTTCGTCCCTGCGTCCGCCTCTTAGTCAATCAAACAGACTCAGTGGGAATCATTTAGAGGCTTTATTGCTTCTGCAGTTTAGCAATAGGTAATCAATAGGCTAACGCTCTCAAACCTATTACAGTTTGGTTACAGGTGCATCTTACATTTATACAAACAAGCTGAATGATGCTGACACCCTAGACACAGTATACGTGGCAATAAAGTGGTGGTCTAAGTGTCTAGTACGCATGCGAATGATTCATTGTTCATCTGGTGATTACTCCTTATTTGGTTATATCCTGTTTTCTGGCCTGGGAAGCTTAGCTGTCTTAGCAAATTTCATAGATACATTTTAGCTGGATAGAGATAATGACGCCAATCATGAGAGGCAGTGATGTCCCTGAGCTGGGCCAGGTTACTTTAAGTTAGAATGAGGTATTCTGGGCAAACATGGAGTTTCTTTGGTTTTCTAAACACATCAGTTGGGCTCACAATCTAAAAAGAAACACAAGATAGACACCAGCAACAGTCACTGGAGGTACTGTGCTGGGGGTAGATAGGGCCAGTTACTCTCCCCCTGCTAAATAAAGAGAATCACCATGTTAAAAGGTGCCTCTTTGCCAAGTTAGCAGGGGTTAACCGGAAGACGAGGGTAATGGGGCAGCAGGGAGGTACGCTCCTGCCCTGATGGGCTTTTAAAAAAAACTGACGCCAGCAGGAGGAAAAGCAGTGTGTGTGTGGGGGGGGTAAGTGCACCCTCCCCCCGCTCTTAAAGGGAGACTCCTGCTGCCTTTGAACTGGTTTGGAGGCCCATAAAGGGCCTCTGAACCGGTTCCATGCGCATTCCTACTGCTGTTAACAACGGGATAATATATTTAGATAAAACTTTCAGGTGTCATTTTCTCTAGCTTTGGTACAAAATCTGTTTTACTAGGATTGATTTTTAAAGAGCTTTTTTATTATCCCAATGAAAATCCTTGGTCAGTAAGCACAACCTTGTTTGTGGACAGAATCCTTAATACTGTAGGTCATGCTGTAATATTTGATTTCTCGTAGCAGCGTTTAAGGGTAAGAGTGGTTACTGAAGTAGGAAACAGCTGTAATATAAGACCAAAGGGATTAAGTAGCAAGGCAGAGTCTGGTCTATGTTCAGCTGTCTGCAAAACATTCCTGAGGGACTTTGGCAAGAATCTGGAGCAAAGCATATAGGACAATTTAACAAATCGAAACATGGGTCATATGCAACCATTCACCTGCTCTGAAGGGCTGTTAGAAGGTTCAACTGGCACTGGTCAGTGGTCTCACTTTTCATTGTCTGGTAAGCCCTGTTGTTAAAGCAAACAATCCCAGCAGATCCAAATACGAGTGAATGTGTCTGAAACAACATTTTCAGAATCATTAGGGCAAGAAAAAACAAAACCAACCAGATGAACACAGATCCTGGTTTTTTGTTTAATCAGGTTGTGTTGCACGTTCTTCTTTGGAGTTGTTTGAGGTTGGTCTGTTCCAGAAATTCTTCCTTGTTATTGCTAATTCTGTGTTTATTAATGGAACAAATTCAAGCAAAATGTTGTCATACTTATGTATTTACTATTTTACCCAATTAGTTCATTTAGTTTGGTTCAGGAAGGACTAGACATATGCTTGGCTGGTATGTATAGAGCTTATTGGTTCTATCACCCCTTGTTTATTTTGCTCCTAACATTTTAGCAGAATGTTCTCAGCTCGTCAGCTGTGATTCTTAAGATTTTAGTTCGCCATCTTAGTACAAAGTAAAATGACCACATCCCTATTCAGATTATTTTTTATTTTACTTATTATTTGTATTTTACTTATTTCTGCTGTATCTTCTGTCTTTGGAAGGTGGGTTTTAGATAGATAGATAGATAGATAGATAGATAGATAGATAGATAGATAGATAGATAGTACTAGAACTGGAGGGGCCTTATATGCTATTTAATCCAACTCCCTGCTCAGTGCAGGAAATCCAGAGCTAGAACATCTGCAACAGATGACTGTCCAGTCTCTGCTTGAAGAATTCCAGCGAGGGAATGTCCTCCCCCTGCATTCCAGTAATTGGTTCCATTGTCCATAACTTCTCCTACTGTTAAGAATATGAGCCTCTTCCCCCTTGAATCCAAATTTGGAACCATCGGTTACCCACTGCGATACCTTTAATGATATTTTTGTGGGGAAAACTCTCGGATTCGGGCCAAACTGGATTTTACAATTAGGGTAGAGTCTGTTAGGTATGCATCCAGCAACTCCTCTTGTGTGGTCAGACTGGATCACTTTCAGTTTGTGACTCCTGAGAATGTGGACAAGCTGTTTTGGACTGTGCATCCTACACCTGCTCTCTTGACCTTTGCCCAACTTGGCTTATTTTAACAATCAGATTACACACAATAGCACACACTTGCGTGCACACACACACACACACACAGAGAAATGGAGGCTTCTATTATTTGTGTGGCGGGAATCTCTCTCTCTCTCTCTCTCTCTCTCTCTCTCTCTCTCTCACACACACACACACACACACACACACACACACACACACACACACACACACATTCCAGACCAGGGAGGGAAGTCGGAGTGGAAGAAAAAACACAAGCAAATTGCCTTTCAAATGCACACAGGCACATACAGCCCAGGAGGAAAGAAGCATATGCAATAAATCAATTGAAATTTTCAAGTGGGAGGCTTCTCCCACATTTGCACACACACGGTCCATACATGGTGGGGGAAGTCCATACATGGTGGGGGAAGAAGGGGGAATCCTCCCCTTGCTTAAGCCACACAGTGGCTTAAGCAAGGGGAGGATTGCTGGTCTTGTGGTAGCAAGCATGACTTGTCCCCTTAGTTAAGCAGGGTCTTCCCTAGTTGACTACATGTGTGAGCACTTTAAGATATTCCCCTTAAGGGATGAAGCCACTCTGAGAAGAGCATCTAGGTTCCCAGTTCCCTCCCTGACATCTCCAAGATAGGGCTGAGAGAGACTACTGCCTGCAACCTTGGAGTAGCCGCTGCCAGCCTGTGTAGACAATACTGAGCTAGATGGACCAATGGTCTGACTCAGTATATGGCAGATTCCTATGTTCCTAAGGGGAACAAATCAAATAAAACAGATATAAGCGTGGTGGTGGTTCTGTTTTACTTCCCTTGAGAGAGACAAGTTCAGCCAGCCTAGCTTCATCCACTTCCCATTCATGCTGCAGAAGAATGCAGCTGAACCAGTTAGGCTCCTGCTAGGAGAGGTCAAGTCTAAGGCAGAAAGGAAGTTAACCCTTTTAAAAAAGCCCCATATTACTGCTGATCTCGCTACTCTGCTACTGCTGCCATGTTGATCTCCTTCCAAATTAATAGGGACTATTCAGGACTAGAATCAGCTGAGCGGGGTGGTGGTGGTGAGACTTTTCTGCACGTGTGTGCAGCCACTTAGCTTAGAGGGAACAATGCTTGGGAGTACTCCTGGATCCAAAACTCTCTCTGGTTTCTCAGGTTGGTGCAATGGCCAAGAATGCTTTTTAGGTAAATTACCTTTAAACGCTAGTATATATGATGGTGACCTCCGGGCTTGACTTCTGTAATGCATTCTATGTGGGGCTGCCTTTGTATGTAGTTTGGAAGCTACAACTAGTACAGAATGCAACAGCCAGGTTGGTCTCTGGGACAACACAAAAGGATCATATAACACCGATTCTGAAAGAATTGCACTAGCTGCTGATATGTTTCCAAGTGAAATACAAAGTGCTGGTTATTACCCATAAGGTCCTGAATGGCTTAGGTCCAGGGTATTTAAGAGATTGACTTATTTTGGATTATGTATATATCAGGTGGTATATATAAAAATAAGTTTCTGCTAATGTTCAGTGGAAATCTGCCCTTCTTTAACATAAGTCCCTTAGATATAATCCTGCCCTCTGGGCAGTAGAGAACATGTCTTTGCTGTCTTCTATATGGTCTCTCTCAGCCTTTTCTTCCCCTTACTAAACATATCCAATTCCTTCAATCTTTCCCCATATGGCTTGTCTTCAATAATCCCTATTGCTTCTCATGACTTGGAAAAGAAAAGAGAGATAAAATAGTCTGGCAGGATTTATTCTTGACAATTCTATTCTGCTTTCTACTAATCACTGCAGTGTTATCAAGCTACTTATAGACTGACTGATTTATAATCTGTTCTGGTATCTTCCCTAATATCAGACTATGCAGTTGCTTGGATCCTCATACTTTCCCTGTTCAAAGACTGGGACAATATTAATCCATCTCTAGTATTGTGGCATCTTGTAAATTCTCCAGGATTTCTCAGAGAAGATAGACATATTTATTTATTTGTGAATGAATGTTTATACCTTGTTCCTCTAGTACACTACTACTCAGGGTGGCTCACAACATTAATAAAATAGATACAATTTGAAGCAGTAAAAACTTATTTTTTAAAAAAAAATCAGGCTAAAACCATATTTAAAAGTTTCAGATTTTAAAAGTTTCAAATTAAAAGTTATAAGTAAAAAGCTAAAAACTAAGAAACTTACCAGCTATAAGCAGTGGATAAAGCATTTAAATCTTTCCGAAAAAGATGTGCATTTAATTTTTTTAAAATAAACCCTGAGGAAGGAAGCATGGCAAAGCACTTCTGGGAGGGTGTTCCAAAGTCAAAGGGCCACATCCGAAAAGGCCGTCTCTAGTCCCTGCCAACCGAATCTCTGTTAGTGGTAGGGCCATGAGCAGGGCCTGGGATGCCAAACGGAGGACTCGGGCAGATTCATATGGGTGAATGCAGTCATACAGGTACCCCAGCTCCAAACTGGGGCTGTATACTGTTATACTATACTAATACAGCAATATTATATGTATTAAAACTGGTTAATGCACATTTTAAAAAAAAAACATGGGGAAGATTCTACTTGCATTGCACTGCAATTGATTTGTGAGCCAGTGCTGTTCAGTACATTTTTCATCAATGTTGCATGAGAAACTAACAGCATGGGCTGTAATCCTGCACACAGTAACATGTGCATAAAGCCCATTGAATTCAATTGGATTTCATCATTGACTTACAACTGTGTGAGGATTATAATCCTGTATGCAGGATTACTTTATCTCTCTACTGGTGGGGCTGTAAAATTTAGGTCAGTTATATGAAACTGGGAAAACCTGGTGTGCGAATTGAAGGATAGGAAGTGTTGAATTAGAGCCAATGTTCTCAAAGCCCAAGATGATTTGTAAGGAAAAGCAGTTTCCCCCCTTTCCAGACCTCCTCTATAAAGCGTTCCTTCCTAGCCTTTGTTTGTCTTGATTAGCCCACTAGGTGGAAGGTGATTTCCTGTCCAAATCGAAGAGTGCACAGTTAATCCCTCCAAGGGTCCCCTTGACAACTCCAGAATGCTGCATCACTACTTTAACCATAGAAAGGCATTTTTGGCAAGTGTTTAGCCTAGCCATTATCTTTTAAACTCCTTTTTCTCTCCACAAGCTCACTCTTTCTGTATCATCACAGGTCTATTAACTGTAGGGATGTGCACGAACCGGTTCGGATGCCATGTTGGAGGCCTCTGAACCGGTTCGGAAACGGACCGGTCCGGCGGTCCGGCACTGGAGGGGGGTCTACCTTTAAGGGCGGGGGGGTAGAACTTACCCCTCCCGCCGCTCTTCCCCCTCTGGTGCTGCGTTTTAAATTGAAGTTTCCGGGGCGGCGGCGTTCCTCCCTGCCACCCCTGCCCCCGTCGTTGCCTGGAAGAAGGAGTAAGACGATCACGCATGCGTGCGTCGCGGCGCGCGCCTGTTGCCGCCGTGCGCACGGCGGCGACAGGCGTGCGTGTGCCGCGATGCGCGCATGCGTGATCGTCTTACTCCTTCTTCCGGGCAACGACGGGGGCAGGGGCGGCAGGGAGGAATGCTGCTGCCCCGAAAACTTCAATTTAAAACGCAGCGCCGGAGGGGGAAGAGCGGCGGGAGGGGTAAGTTCTACCCCCCCCGCCCTTAAAGGTAGACCCCCCCTCAGTGCCAGACCGCGCCGTGTGGTTCCGTGCACATCTCTAATTAACTGTACTGAGCTGGGAGAACACTGCTTAACTAGGAATAACTCCAGTTGTTAACTAGGAGTAACTAGAAACTATTCATTAGTATAAACTGCCTGGAAACATCTGGGGCAAAAACATAGCCTGGAAGCTTTTCACACAGGGCTTTTGAAGCCCTTTAACGTGCATCTCCTTCAGAATGGAGGGGGTGTGTTCACATATCACCTAGATTTAGCCTGAAGTCTCTGAGAGTTATCGGGGAGCAGTTCTTACACATTTGGTGTTTTTCATTGCATGTTACAGTGTAAAGGTAAGGTAAAGTGTGCCATCAAGTCAATTTCGACTCCTGGTGCCAACAGAGCCCTGTGGTTTTCTTTGGTAGAATACAGGAGGGGTTTACCATTGCCTCCTGCGCAGTTTGTGATCGTGCCTTTCAGCATCTTCCTATATCGCTGCTGCCTGATACAATATCACATTATAGTGTAGCCCAATTTATATCCGGGGTTAAAAAATCCACTATTTGTGGCATTTTCAGGGGGACAACTTCGAATCTGCAGTAAAGCCTCCACGTAAACTCGTGGTAAAACCTGCTGTGCACAAAAGTCCCTGGTGCAATACAAAACAACCAACACGTAGCTCACTCCTGAATACTTGAGATAATGAAGCAATATTATTGAATCAGTGCTACAGAAGTGCTGTAAAAGTGCTGGCATAAAATATTGCTGCAGCTGCAAATTCCAGCAAGGCACCTCCTTTATCTCAATTTTTTTGTTTTTGCTCTGTTTCTCTTCTGCCCCTGTGACCATTCTTGTCTTTCCTTCTCCTTGCAGAGCCCAGTGGCAAGGATTTGGGTAGGCCATGCAGGATGGCCCCCACAAGTCCTGCTATGCTGCCTCATCATGGTGTGTGTGTGTGTGTGTTCCTGGGACAGATGAGCGAAGTATGCCGAGAGATATACTCCCAGTAGGGTCACCCAAAGCGCAAAGGTCATCCCAGCTGCCCAGCTAAAGCAAGCAGGCACCTGTATTGGGCAGCAGCAATATAAGAAGGTGATGGAGGCGGGCAATCACTTCAGTGACAATGACAAAGGCATTTCATACTGCGCGGGAGAAGGCAGTGGTAAACCACTCCTGTATTTTACCAAGAAAACCACATGGATAGACAGAATAGAATGATTGTTGATGTAGTACCGGATGATGGGCCCCTCAGGTTGGATGGTACTCAACATACTACTGAAGAAAAGCTGAAGATCTCTCAGAGTACCCATGGTGTTTATGACACAGTTCGATTAAAGCCTTTTGGACGTCTAGCGGCTGATGTTGCCATGTGAGAAAAGAAAATCCGAAGCTGCAAAGTCAGAATTACAATGGGAACATGGAACATAAGAAGCATGAATATGGGAAAGCTTGACACAGTGAAAGATGAAATGAATTGACTACAGATAGAACATCTTGGGCATCAGTGAATTAAAATTGACTGGAATTGCACACTCAGTCAGAAAAACCTACCATTTACTACTCAGGACATGAAAAACAAAAATGGAATGGTGTTGCTTTCATAGTCAGGAAGGATATAGCAATGACAGTACTTGGGTACAATGTGGTCAGTGACCAACTAATATCAGTTAGATTTCGTGGACAACCCTTTAACATGACAGTTTTTCAAGTCTGTGCCCCAATGACTGATGCAGAAGAAGAGGAATTTGATGAGTTTCATGCTCAAGTTCAGTCTGAAATTGACAGAACATGCAAGCAAGATATGCTGGTGGTGGTTGGAGACTTGAATGCCAAAGTTGGAAATGGTAAGAAGGAAAACACAGTCAGACCGTATGGCCTAGGAAACAGAAATGAAGCAGGAGAATGACTTTTTATTTTCTGCCAAGCCAGTGATCTCTTCATTGCTAACACATTCTTCAAACAACCAAAGCAGCACCTATACACATGGACATCACCAGATGGAGTACACAGAAATAAAATTGATTACATTATTGGTGCAAGGAGGTGGAAGAGCTGTTATAACAACAAAAACATGGCAGGGGGCCGATTGTGGAACCGATTACGAACTGTTTATGTGCAAGTTCCAAGTCAAGCTAAAGTGGAGAAACAAAGCTATCCAGTTTAAATGATATAATCTTGAGAATGTACTCACCATTTTCAAAGAGAACATCAGGAACCACTTTGAAGTTCTGAGCCTCATTGATAGAGAACCAGAGGAACTGTGGAATGAAATCAAAGAAGTTGTTAAGGATGAATGTGAAAAGAGACTGCCAAAGACCAAGAAAACGAAGAAAGCAAAATGAATGTCAGAACAGACAGTAGAAATTGCCAAGAAGAGGAGAGAAGCCAGAGTCAAGAAAGATAAAGACCTCAGGAAGGAACTTAATAGGGAATTTCAGAAAGTTGTTAGAAGAGACAAGGAGCAGTACTACAATGGCATCTGTAAAGACCTTGAGGATGGAAATAGACATGGAAAAAAATGAGGAAAGTTTTCCAAAAGATCTCTGAACTCAGAAGGTTGTTCCAACTGCAAATTGGTATGTTAAGGGATGGCAAAGGACAGAAAGTAACTGACTCAAAGAAGATCAAACAGAGATGGAAGGAGTATACTGAAAATCTGTACAGCAGGGATGTCAATATCCAAGATACTCTCTAGAAGATATTCCCCACTTGCCGGAACCTCTAGTATGGGAAGATGAAGTTAGATCAGCACTCCTGTCATTGCCAAATCGGAAGGCTACAGGAATTGATGGAATAGCTACAGAAATATGGCAGGCAACAGAAGAAGAATCAGTCAAGGCTCTAACCAACCTATGCCAGCAAAACTGGAGAACGACACAATGGCCAACAGATTAGAAGAGGTCAGTCTACATATCCATACCAAAGAAAGGAGACTTAACAGATTGTGCAAACCATTGCACAATATCCTTAATTTCATATGCTAGCAAAATAATGCTCAGGATCATCCAACGCAGATCAGAGCCCTATGTGGAAAGGGAAATGCTGGATGTTCAAGCTGGTTTCAGAAAAGGCTGAGGAACGAGAGACCTCATTGCTGATGCATGGTGGATAGTTGAGAAAGCCAAAGAATACCAGAAAGAAGTCAATATGTGCTTTATTGACTACAGAAAAGCCTTAGATTGTGTCTACTATGTCAGGTTGTGGAATATCCTTAGGAAAATGGGTGTCTTGGAACATCCCATTGTTCTCATGAGAAACCTATACACAGGACAGGGAACCACAGTCCAGACAGAACATGGTGAAACAGACTGGTTTCAGATCGGCAAAAGAGAGAAGCTGGATTGGAAGAAGATGAACATAGTTTTAAAGTTGGAGGAAGAAACATCAATAACCTGCACTACACTGATGACACTACTCTGATAGCTGAGAATGCGGATGATCTGCAAGCTCTAGTAATGAAAATAAAGGAGCATAGTGAAAAAATGGGACTACGACTAAATGTAAAGAAGTCTAAACTAATGACAAGGGGTACAGCAACCAGCCTCAGAACAGATAATGAATACATTGAAGTGGTGAATAGTTTCTGCCTTTCCCAACAGTAAAGGATCCAGCAATCAAGAAATATGCCGCAGACTAGCACTTGCAATGAAGGCCTTGGAAAGGATATTTAGATGACATGATGTATCTATACCTACAAAGATTAGAATAATTCGGACAATGGTTTTCCCCGTGATACTCTATGGATGTGGAAGCTGGACTTTGAAGAAGCAAGATAGAAAAAGTATTGACGCTTTTGAACTTTGGTGCTGGAGAAGACTTTTGAGGATACCATGGACAGCCAGGAAAACAAATAAATGGATCATAGAACAAATCAATCCAGAATTTTCACTCAAGGCACAAATGACCAGGCTCAGACTATCATACTTTGGATACATTATGTGAAAACCCAGCTCCCTTGAGAAGTCCATAATACTGGGAAAAGTTGAAGGAAAAAGAAGAAGAGGACGACCAGCAGCAAGGTGGATGGACTCGATTATGACAGCAATGAATGCACCACTGAGAGACCTTCAAGGCCAAGTTGAAGACAGATCGTCCTGGAGAGAATCTATCCATGTGGTCACTAAGAGTCAATACTGACTTGACAGCACTTAATCAATCAATGCAGGATGGCTGCTTGGAAAAACAAGCACTCATTCCACTATATGTCCATCTGAATCTTGGGGCAGGAGGAACAAGACAGAACATATCATAGCTATTTCTCATCCCCCAGTCCACTACTGACAGACCTTTGTGACCCATTTCCCCATGAAATAGATGGGAAGAGTTTGCTGATAGTCTCCAGCATTTCATTGATTAAAAATAGGGGCATGCCTTGAATGTGTAGGGGATGTGGCCAAAGCAGTTTTGGTGGCTTGGAATAGGTTTCTAACAAGCATGCCACAAATAGAAAGCACATAATAAAGAGCATGCAGAGTACATGATTCCAGATTACCAAAGCAAATGAACCAAGCCTATATTCTCCAGTATTTCACAGAATAAAATAGGGTTGTGCACGAACCTGTATGGAGGCCCTTTTATGGGCCTCTGAACAGGTTCGAACACTGGCCGGTTTGAAGAGCTTGACAGCAGGGGTGGGATGACTTTAAGGGCAGGGGAGGGTGCATTTCCCCCTCCCTTCACTTTCCCCCCGCTGGCTCTGGCTGGTCCGGTGGGATGGCAGCGTTCCTCTCTGCCACTCCATCCACTCTTTGGACCAGAAGTAGGTGGAAGTAGCATGTGTGCATGCGCACGTTGTTCTCGTCTCATGTGTCCATATGTGCATGAGTTACTTCCACCTACTTATGGTCTGAAGAGCGGACAGGGCAGCAGGGAGGTACGCTGCCGCCGCCCCCGACTGGTTTTCCAGCAAGCTGCAGGGGGGAAGTGCAGGGAGGGGTAAGTGCACCCTCCCCTGCCCTAGTGGGTAAGTTATCCCACCCCTTTCGTCGACCTGGCCCCTGCCGGATCCATGTACATCCCTAGAAGAAAACAGGGATATGCTTGTAACAACCAGTTCTCATTTCAAGGATCACTGCTCAAGTCTAACCACCCTTTCTAGTGTTACACGGTACAGAAGACTGCATTCCACGCACTGTGCACTGCATAATACCTTAGAGTTGTGTACCTATTTATGTGCAGATGCACTAAAGAGACATGACCCATCCACCCACACGCTTGGAGACTGAATTCCTAAAGACTCTGGAGAGAGAGCTGAATCCTGAAGGATATGAACTCTAGCAACTCACATGGGGAAAAGAGTGAACAAGGCATCCCTAAGAGGCAAAAATAGGGACAATAATTTACCAGGATGTCAGAAAACAGGGACTATCCCTGGTAAATAGGGAGAGTTTGGAGCCTACGTAATAGGTGTTTGGACTTGCCTCAGGGAGCTGCAAATAATGACGGGGGAGGCTGCAATCTGCTCACAGGCTTGATGGTATGCAAGCCTGCCCTAATCAGTGCAAGAAGAAGCATTAATTAGCCTTAATTAATTAGTTTAAACACTGGGAGCCAGGGAAGCAATCTATAATTCCTCTCTGACTTTTTTTTTCCTGTGCCCTTTTTGTAAGAAATTTAAATTACACAATATTTTTCTTCCTGAGCACCATCAGCTTATGCTTTCTGTCTTTTCTTGGTATTCCCAAACACTCCTTTCCCCTTGATTTTGAGAAGCTTGTTTTGGTGCAGTGGGAATTTTTGGATAGATGCCAAGAAAGAAACTGTATAGCCCAATAGACCTAGATGCTGCTGCTAAAATAATTATAAGAGAACAATTTTTATTTATTTTTTAAAGTACATATATGATCCATTTACATAATAAAAATCTCATCCTTTTTTCCTTTTCCAAAGCAGTCTAAATGAGTGTAACTGTTAAAAATAAAATATACAGTTTTGCTGTTCTGTAAGTTAGGCAATGAAATAAGCAGGTCTTTTATACAACTTAATCAGTTTCAACTACAGCACTGTTGTAAATTTCAAGCTCTGTATCTGGGCAGAGGTACTTTTTCAAGTGATGGCTACTGCTTTGCTTCTGAGCCACATTCAGAGTGGTGGTATTAACTTTTGAAGTCTTATATGGCTTGGAGTCACCCAAGAAGGACTGTCTGCAACCACAAAAACTTGCCCAGGCGTTAAGATCATCTTTGCAAGCCCTGCTTTTTGGCCTGCTAGTATCTCAAATTTGTATGGCAGTGAATAGAGACAAGGCTTTCTCGGTGGTGGTGCTGCATCTGTGGAATGGCTTCCCTGGGCAGATTCAAGAGGCTAGTTGGCTCATACTAGGGTTTGAGTACTCTGGCCTTGCAGGTACAGTGGTTTGCAAGCACCACACAAATGCATCAGCGATTATTAATGATGAAGAGCTGGAATAAACAAAGGAAAATAGATACAAACAGGGTTGCCTTATATGCTACTATGCATTGGATTTTTCTTGAATTGCCAACGTAGATGTTCATTCCTGTAATTGGTTTGATTTTGAGCTTCTCAGATGTGATGATGCCCACTACAGAACTTAAAACACTGAACAAAATTCAAACTGATGTGAAGGGGTGGGGAGGAATTAACACATTTACAGATCAGTTGCATGAAAACACTATCAGTTAATCATATATTAGTTTTGTTTTGGTCTCAGAAAAGTGTAATTTAAAAAGTGATCATCTTTTATTTTCCCCCTTCCTTGTTCCTAGATTTGTAGATTTTGGATATTTCACATAAAAGAGTTCCATGAGAGAAATGAACATGGAATAGTTTCTCTTACAATTTTTTTTTAAGGTTAGTCCAAATATGAAACTTGGTCTACTGGACTAGTAGTTTGCAGAATGCTTTGGCCCTCAAAGATGGGAGAGCTTGGTTCAGTGGCTGATGGAAAATGTATTTTCAAGCACTGCCATACTGCCTAATGAGAGGGGTGGATGTGATAAAGTCATTGTTTTACCTTTCCACCACAAGCTGGATCCTGGATTCATGTGGTGCCTGCACTAGTCTTCAAAGTGTTGTGGTCTTTGAGGAAGACTCGAGATGCTTTGCTATGCTTATTTTTAGTCTGGGCTAACAAAAGGAAAATAGATACATACAGGGTTGCCTTATATCTATTATGCATTGGATTTGATATGAGGTATATTGTTGAACAAAATATGTCAGAAAAGATGTGATTTATTTATTTTATTTTTTGGACACTGCACCCTGATCTGCCAAGCCTTGCCAAAACCTCAGGCTCTGCCCACAGACTTAGTGTTGAGCGGGCATTTTTATAATTGCAGGTTGGCAACTCCAGGTGCAGACTGAAAAAAGTCCCCAGATGGGGTCATGTGAATCAGTGTTCCCTCCAACAGGGATTCCCAGATGTTGACTATAATCCCCAAGCAAAGGCTATTATGGCTGGGGATGCTGGGAGTTGTATTCAACATCATCTGGGAATCCCTGTTGGAGGGAACTCTGGTCTCAACTCTTTCTTTACTATGGAAAAGAAAGTGATCACTCCTCACTGTTACTTCTAGTTTATTTAGTTTTCATGTATGGTTCTCTGATGACATTTGTGCCTCCTAATGTGCCTAAATGCGAGGAGTTCTGGTGGTTTGCTATACAGAATAGCAGTGGGAGACAGATCAGCAACTGACTGGATAATTGTGTGTTGTGTTTACATTCCATTGCCAGTGTCTTTGCCTGTACAAGTCGCAAGCGATTTGCTGTCCTGTCCCATCCTTTACTGCAGAGTCCTTGAAGTCTGGAGATCAACAACGGCAGTTGAGTGAGGCACAGTTCCAACCAAGAGGTGTGGCTCAGGCAGTCATGTGAGACGCAGGCAGCAGCCTAAGTAGCACTATGGACAGAGCCCTGGGACATGTTGATCCAACAGCAGGCAAAGGTCAACTGAGCCCAGTCTGCCGCTGCTAAGCTCCACCTTCCTGTTGAAAGAGCAACCTATTTAAAGGGGTAGTGTCCTTGCTTGAAGCTTGACACCACTCTAGCTGATCCTGCCTTGTCTGGCGCCTTGTCTGGCGCTGATGAGCCAGTATCGGAGGGGGTGATGGAGGAGGAGGAGGAACTGGTTCCTCTGGGTGCTTTGGCTCTGAGGCTGGTTTCTCAGGGTGTCACAAGGGGTCCCATCTCTAGAGCTCCCCCTTGCAGCACTGTTAACCTCTGGGACTCCCACAGATTCTGGGTTATTGCTGGCCAGAGTTTGGGTCTGATTTGGGCCCTGCCTTTTCCTGGTCAGACTCTGATACTTTGGTGAGGGTGAGGCTCCTGAGTTGCCACCATTTTACTGGACAGTCCAGCCATTCTGTGTGCCTTTGGGGCAAAATTAGTAGCCCATTAACAGGATTACTGAGAGCACAGTGTAATCAATAACTACTGTATATTATAAAAATAAAAGTTGTGCCGACAAGTTGGTGTCAACTCCTGGCAACCACAGAGCTATGTGGTTTTCTTTGGTAGAAAACAGGAGGGGTTTACTATTGCCATCTCCCACTATAGAGCTGGAAAACAGCTCATTATAGCTTTGCTGTTATGAGTAGGGTGCACTGACCACCTATCCAGGCATTCTGTTTTCCACAGGACTCACAGCTGTTATCTACTTTCTTTCTTTAAGACAGTGCAGTGCCCGGGAGGTTCTGGGAAATGAAATTCAAATTGTCATTAATCATTTAGGTGAAATTGGCTATTGCACTTATGAGATTTTTTTCTCATGAGAATACGGACAATTTCATTTACTATGGTCAATGCTCCTGAAATACAAGCAATCCACTAAAAACATTAGCAGCTGGCAATCTTATATCCTAAATATGAAGATAGCCAAAGGAATTTTGGGAATCTGAAGTTATTTTAGGCCACATTCTTTGAATACTAAGTCCTTACGTATAGCCATAGGCAGATTTAGGCAACAGTTGAAGGATTTCTGAGGGATTTATAATGGGGATTGAGGAATTGATAATGGGGGTAACTCAGATCCCCAAAAAGCTTATTCAAAAAGGTAATCTTTGTCAGTGCCTCACTTTGACAGGAGCATTTGGTATGTTATCTCAGGTTCGGTGGTGGTGGTGGAGGTGGTTATAGTATCCTTGGGTTAGTCTAAATTCTTAATGGCATGTAAATTTCCAGCTTTCTAGGAACAAACAGTATTCCCCAGATCCTTACATTTGATTTTTCTAGAACCTGGGTCCTGTGAAGGGTCAATAAAGAATTTCTAAGGGGGATTCTTTCTGATGAAAAGCAGACATCTCAGTGGAGAGGAGCCCAAACTGCAGAGGGAGGGACTGCTGCTGTCTCCTAAACAGGATCTTGCCATATGAGAAATACAAATAAGAAATATATTAAGACAGAAATGAGGGCTCACTAGCTTGCTGCTGTCCCCCTGCTTTAGTAGCATAAAGTAAATCCATTTGCAGTTTCTGCTGTTGCAGACTGTGACACTGAAGTTTCAAATGCAATTTCAGTATAGACTGTTTTGCTGTCTGCTTTACTATTGTATCATGCTTGTTACATTTATCTGAGGTGTTTTATATACTGTACTAGTATTTTTAAGCCCGTTATGATAACGGGCGCTAGCTTTCTATCCCGTCTTTTCTGTCTCTCTCTCTCTCTTTCTGTCTCTTTTTTTCCCCCTTGTCCCCTCTCTCTTTTTGTTGTTGTTGTTGTTGTTGTCTCTGTTTTTGTTCTTCCTTATTTTGCTTATACTTTTTTTGGGGGGGGGGTTGTGTGGATGAATAATGGACAAAATGGCCCATGAGAAGGTGGCCGCCCCCGCCTATCGCCCTCCCGCACACCCAGCTGCCGGAGCCCACCTTACCCGCTCCAGCCCGAAGGAGAAGAGAGGAACTCGGGAACAGAGCTATTCTCTGTGTTAAGCTGCTGCCCATACTGTCGCAATGGACGCAATAGGCGTCCTTTGCGTCCATAGCGGCAGTTTGAGCAGTGACTTAGCACAGAGAGGAGCTCTGCTCGTGAGCTCCTCTCTTTTCCCTCGGGCTGGAGCGGGTAAGGTGGTCTTCGGCAGCTGGGTGGGCGGGAGGGCGATAGGCGGGGGCGGCGACCTTCTCATGGGCCATTTTGGCCCTTAATCTTTTTTGGGGGGGAGCGGGGAAGGTGATTTTGGGCAGCTGGGAGGGAGGGTGAGCAGGCGGGGGCGACGGCTGTGAGCGGGCGGGGGCCTCGTTGGCGGCTTCGCCGCCACCTCGCCCAGCTTCCCTGTCCCCCGTCTCGGTCTTCCCCCGCCGCCATTGCCCTCGCCTTTTTCAGGGCGGCCGCTTCTGGTTGCCTCGGCCTCCTCTCGCCGTGCCGCAGCTCATGGCCGAGGCGGCGGCTCTGCCGCCGCCTCGGCCACTTTCCCCCGCCGCCACACACCGGCTAATGGCCGCCCGTGGCTGTGGGACACTGGTGTCTGCAGTCCTGTGTCCCTTGGGCTCTTCTGGGCCTGCGCTTCGCGCAGGCCCAGAACAGCCCAGGGAGGCAGGGACGCAGATCCCCAACGTTCCAAAGCCACGGCCACTCACTTAGCCTTTTATTATATAGGATGCCTACTAATTATTTTATTGAGAAAAAAATTGCAAAGACAGGGACAAAGAGAGAGGGAAAGAAAGCCCCGTGTTGATGCCAGAGACTGCTTTTAAAATGTGGATTTTCTGAATGTACCTGTAATACACATTGAGGGTCAGTGTGGCATAGTAGATAGAATGCTGGATTAGGGCTGCGGGAACTTGGACTCAAATCCCCACTCAGCTATGAGGTACACTAGATGACTTCGGGCCCAGGGGCATAGCTATAATTGAGCGAAAAGGTTCAAAGCCCCAGCTCCTGAGGGCCCTCCAGGTCCACCCCCCCTATTTTCTTCATTATCTCCTTCACTCTGGGGGGCCGCCAGAGAGAGGAATGAACACAGGCCCCCTCTCTCTTAGCTACGCCCCTGCTTGGGCCAGTTACACACTCTTTGCCTAACTTACAGGGTGATTGTGAAAAAGGAAAATGCAGCTCCTCATACAAATGTGGTGAAAGTCCTTGCTGTCATTAGATGTTTGGCTGGGGCCTGCCCACTGCATGCTAATTCCTCCTCTGCAGAGTAGGGTCTTTTCTTCGTTTCTTACTGCTCCACAGTTGTTTGGCTTTTGTTTCCAGTGTTGTGTATCTATTGCCTTCTTTCCTCTCTGCTCTGTCTTAGTGCAGAAGGCGTTTCTGCATATTAGATATACAAAAATGAGAATCCCAGCTTTCCAACCTTTTTACAACTTTCTTCCCTTGGCCCCCTTCCTGTTTTTAAGGGGGAATCAATACTCTCAAAATCCATTCAGCAAACTGGGAGTTCTCATACTACTCTACAGATAACTGAATCAAGTTTGTGCTTTCTCTTGAGTCATTTGTTTTCTTTTTCTTTTTTTTGTAATGAAAAATTCGCTCCTTATTTCACTAATGAGCCTTGCTGAGCCTTTCTTTGGGTGGGAAAATACTGAAAATCTGGGCGGTGGGGGGAGGGTGGGATGGGATGGGATGATGGTTGTTTCCAACGACTTGAATAAATGTTGCTTGTTCTAATTCATAGGCTTCCTGAGGTGAGGATGTATCCTGAGATAAACTGGGATATTGCAGTTCTTCAGCATTGAGCATAAGACACTTAAGTGTTTCCTGGGACCTTTAGTAAGATGGTGAGAGCCAGACTTCCATAGCTTTGTTCTGCTGAATGGAGACAATGCAGCATTCTGAAGAGATTTTGGATGTTACTTTTTACGTTTTGGCTGTGTTTGAGCAAATGCTGCTGCAGCAACCCTGAGCTGAGAGAGATTTAACATAGGAAAGGGGTGTTGAACATCTCCAATTCCATTTTTAAAACTTTTTATCCAGAAAATTTGCAAAATTGTTAAAGCTATGGTGGGGAATTTCTGCCCCCCCCCAAGCTTTTCTTAAGTCCTCCATGTGATCTATAGAACACTCTTCCTCAGCTGGACATGCATTTCTCTGCGATTTGAAAAAGCCCTATCATTATTTACCAACAGAAGTTGTAATCTAAACTGTTTAGCTTTCCTCTGTGTAGGGAGAAATCAGCTGATTGCTGGACTGAAAATAATCCTCTCCTACAAACTTTCTTAAAAATAAAAATGAGCTTCTTCCCTGCTGCCTGTTCTAGCTGATCGCTTGTTTTTAATCTACTTATTTCTGTTGTATATGAAGTTCCATTTTGAGTTTCAAAGAGACAACTGCTATTGATAGATAGCATCTGTCTTTTGCAAATCTAACTTAAAAGCAGGATAACTGTACTAATACTTAAGAACTCTTGTCTATGTCTGGCTGGATATAGTATATGGGCTGATGCCAGGCAGAGAGAGACTTCTGAGGATCAGTTCAGTTAGCTCTCATAAACAGAAAAAGGTAAAACTGTACTGAAGTCTTCCTGGGGTGATATTCTATGATAGGGGTGTGAAATAAGTTGGAGAGCCATGTTCTAGCAGATGCCAAAGGCTGCATCCATAATGTTTCACCTCCAAAGTTAATTCTACGCACATCAGTTCTCCAAAGTCTAATGCCCATTGCAACTGCTTCACTGTCTAGGGCATCTCCCAGGTAGAGAAACAAGGGCAGGAGAGAAAGAAGGTTTTAAATAAAGATCATTTGTCCAAGTCTTCTTTTTGAGGTTTGCCTGCTCAATGCAGGGATAACTATTCAGTTTGCAAGCTGGTTGCTTGAAATGGTAAACTGGGGAGTAAGCACCTAAGCCTACTCTTTGACGTAGCTGGATGCAGTGCTGGCAATAAGCTCACATGGGTTCTTTGCCAAGGGCTGTTGTGGACCCTTTAGTGGTGTGATTGGGCAGCTGTGCCTTGCATAATAATGAAATGTGTTCACCCCAGATGCAATGACAGGGACGAGCACAATGCCTTCTACTGCTACTACTGTAATTATTTATATAATGCTTTTCAGCAAAAGTGCTCAAAGTGGTTTACATAGGGGGAAAAATACAATGGTTCCCTGTCACCAAAGGGCTCTCATTTTAAGGTAGACACCAGCAACAACAACTGGAAGGATGCTGTGCTGGGGTTGAATAGGGACAGTTGTTCTCCCCCTCTTAATAAGAGAATCACAACTTTTAAAGATGCCTTTTTGCTCAGTTAGCAGGGGGAGACAAAGATGACAACCACCAGCAGTGCAGCTGTTGAAGAGGGCTCTGGGCTGCCACTGCCTCCTACAAGGGAGGCTTACCTTGGTAGTGGTGGCAACCTGGAGCACTCTTTGGCTGTTGGCACCTGCCATCTTTGGTTAGCTGTAATGCAGTGCTCTCTAGTTCCCATTGCTGCATTTAGTGATGCAACAGTCGGGACAAGTGCATTGCATTATATACCGTGCCAGCACAATATCACTCCTGTGACTGACTGCTGCTGGTGTCCTAGCTTATGTTTCTTTTTAGGCAGGGAAACATCTTACTTACTTGTTTGTTTTTTCTCTTTGTAAACCGCTTTGGGAACTTTTGTTGAAAAGTGGTTTATAAATAGTAGGTAAACAAAGATGGCAGGCACCAGCAGTTCAGCTGCTGAAGAACACTCTGGGCTGCCACTGCCTCCAGGGAAGTTTGTGGGAAGCTTACCATGATAGTTGTGGCAGTGGCTTGGGCCACTTCTCAGCAGCCTCATTAGTGGCCACTATCTTGTTTTCATAGGGGCTTAGGGATTGGTTCTGGGCCTTGGGCCCTTGGCCAATATGCCAGTTGACTGATCCTTGGTGCTGACCCTGCCTGGATGGGATACTTGCAAGAATGCACAAAGAGCAGTGTAGGAAAGGACAGGGGTGAGGAGGAGCGAAAAACCAATAAATAAACTGAGGAGTTTTGTTGAGGACACATTCCTGGCAGCAGGAATTTAACACAACACTGCACTTGCCACAACACTTGCCATTGTGCATTGCAACAATAAAAGAAATGAGAGAAGAGCTGGTGCTGTGCCATGTCTTAACAGCTATTGGCAAGTCAGCACCTTTGCCCTCTTAAGGGCATTCACTCCCTGACCCTGAAAATGATTGAATTTTTTAGTGTCCAGTAGGAATGCCCAGGGCCATATCAGAGACCCCAAAGGGCCTGATAAGATTTCAGAGCCTGATAGTCAACACACAATAGTCATAGAAGACGCAGGGATGGTGTTGGGAATGTGCTGGACTGTGTCACTTCTCAAGTTTAGTTCAGAGAAAAGGGCTTACTTCCTTAACTGTTAGAACCAGCTGACAGAGAGGGGCTGGACTTCTTTTTGAGCTCAAGCTCACATTCCCAAATAGCTTGAATGTGCACACAGCATACTATTTCTGTAATTTGTTTGCCACAAGCACAGAACTGATATGTGAGCATGTGTGAATGCAAAAGGCTGTGTGGGTTTTTCACAGATCTCACAGTGTGCATGCTGATGACTGATACTTATGGCAGCCAGTTCTCATGAGTGATTCTCCGTGTGGATCAGTCAGTGCACAAAAAATCCCAAACCCACAGTCTCATGTTTGGAAATAACTCCCCAAATTGATTGGGTGAACATTTTTTATTTATTTACTGCTTTCATCCTATTTACCCCCTCCACCCACTTTGTCAATGGCAAGCAGATCTGAATGCTACTTTCCCACTTTGCAGGGACGGAGCCACCATTGGGTGAACGGGTTCAAAAAACCTGGGCCACCACCAATCAGGGGCCGTGATCTTGGCCTCAGACACGACCCCCATGTCTCACATCAGACGCGGGGGCATTATTTCAATCCAAAAAAGGGCTGCGCGGCCTCATTTGAAGCGGAAATCAGCCCATGCTACATTGATGTCAGACATGGGGGACATGGTCTCCCTCCCAAACAGGGCCACACGGCCCTGTTTGGAAGGGAGAGTGGCCCGCGCTGCATTGGTCTTGTAGGGACCTGGTCTTGCTGCCAATGCAGTGGGGCCGATCGATCTCCCTCCCAAACAGGGCTGTGCAGCCCCATTTAGGAGAGAGATTGGCCCTGCCTTTAAGGCAGGGAGAGTCACTCTAGCCCACGCTGCCCAATGCAACGCGGGCTGATCTCCCTTCCAAACGGGGCCACGTGGCCCTGTTTGGGAAGAATACCATGCCCCCCGCGTCTGACATCAGACGCAGGGGCGTGGCTAGCCAGGCCCCTGCATCTGACATCAGGCATGGGGGTTGAGCCCAGGGGGCTACAGCGGTGGTCACACACGAGCCGCTGCCAGCCTCCCTACACTGTTGCCACTTTGTGTATCTCTGATGTAGGCAGCAAACATCGTGTTAACCTCCTTTTTAAATATGAGGTCAGTTTGGGTCTTGCAGTATGAAGGTAGGATCTGCTGTCTTGTTAGCAAAAATGTCTGATGATCATACTTAATGGGGCAAGAGAGACAATTTTACATAATATAATTCTATCTTGTAAACTGGTAATATTTTGGAGCAAAAGTAAAGATAAAGTGTGTCGTCAAGTTGATTTCGACTCCTGGCGCCCAAAGAGCCTGTAGTTTTCTTTGGTAGAATACAGGAGGGGTTCACTATTGCCTTCTCCTGCACAGTATGAGATGATGCCTTTCAGCTTCTTCTTATATCTGTGCTTCCCAATATAAGTGTTTCCCGTAGTCTGGGAAACATACCAGCGGGGATTCAAACCAGCAACCTTCTGCTTGTTAGTCAAGCATTTGCCTGCTGCACCATTATGTGGCTTAATATTTTGGAGCAGGGCTTGAGAAATCTCAGGTGCCAGAGAGCCATGATGCCTAGAAATTTAACTGTGGCACGTAGACTAGACTAGGTGGAATAATTTAATAAAAACTTTATTTGTCCCAGGCAGCCCTGTTTTTCTTTTAAGTATAACTGTGCTCCCTTTACAGAACAAATAACAGCAAATGTTTTCCTACTGCTCACTTAACTTCCTTGACAATTCAGAAAATGTTTTCCTTCAAGATGAAGCTCACTTCTTGAGTTAGGGCTGGCAGACTCTCTGCTTTTCTATTTAAGAAAATAAATCCCATCCCAACAATTCTAGATTATTTGGTGGATGATTTTTTTGGGATGATTTTTCTCCTGTTCCCCCTGAAAATATGTCTCTGAGAGTTGGGGGACACTCAGGAGCAGATTTTCAGGGGGTTCATATGGGCAACAGATGGAAGGAGGGATCATTGCATATTGCCCTTTCCCCCATGTGTGAGCGGAACTTGCAGTAGTACTAGTCTGCATACCTAATGTATAAAACAGTATTAAAACTTTATGTATTGAAACTGTGTGTGTAAACAGGTCCTATTGCTGGCCCATGGAAGACAAGGGTAGACAAGGACAAGTTGTCCATAGTTAAAACCAGGAAATCTTTGTTAGTGTGTATTTGTCCAACAGACTGTGGCTCACCACCACTTCAATCCAACAATTGTTTGTGGGTGTGCCACTTTGTCCCCTATTAAGAATGTCCTAATTAATTTCAGTGAAGGGACCAAATCTGATCATGCAAGGAATGCATACATAGATCAGCTATCTCCCTTGAACTGAATAGAGAATCCCATATTCACCAGGGTTCTCCATGCACATCATAGTGCACATGGATTTCTGGATGAAGGATGGTCTATTTTTAAAAAAATAAAAGAATAAAACACCCAAATCTTCAAAACCAGAAAATGATTCTAGCAAACATTTTTTCTGTTGTATTCATTCTTGAGCCAGGTGTATTCATTCTTGAATGCTGGTGATTTTGTGGTAGAGAAAAAAAGTAGTATATGAGACTATACAAAAAATTCATTTTAAGCTGTTCTGTTTTTTTATTGCAAGGTATGTATTGCAATCTTTTTTTAGTCATACAAATTTCGCATTAAAATCCCTGATGTATCCAATTTCATATCATGATCATTCATGTTTTCATTCCACCCCCCTCTGAGGTCTTTCAGTGTGCGCGTGTGTGTGTGTGTGTGTACGCGTATGCATGCATGTGTACTTGGTTAAACAATTAACAGTTTTAAATAGAAAATGCAGTAATGACGAATTTTATATTCCAATCCAGCTGCAAGGCAAGATCCATTTCTTAGGAAAGGAAGGTAGAATGACTAGGGAAAAGTTTAATTCAAACTCCCCTTTCCTCTCAATTAATGAAATGTAGCAAAAAGGTCATAACGTAGGTTATCTGAGAAAACAAAGGAATAGTATTCTTAATTAAAATAAACAGATACTGATACCTTCAGGAACACTGACCTAAACAGGCATCCAAAAGTGAATACAGGTGGCTGGTTCTTTGGCAGGAAAATTGCTGTGACTTGCCCTAATTCTTTGGGTTGGGGTGGGCAATAAGAGACCATTACTCTGGACATGAGGAATGGTAACAGTAACAAAGATGGCAATCTTAAGCCAGCTTCCAAGGATGCAGCTCCAGCCAAAATCAATAGGACTTCTGAGTAAGCATAGCTAGAATCAGCCTTAAAACTCCTTTCTGTACATTATTTGACTTATTTGTTTGGTAAGGCCACCTATTCCAAATAGGACTAATTATGACTGAAACCCTTCGGAATGTATTCCTTTTTCTGCTTGGCTGTCTCACAGAAGTAGCTATTTTTAATCTTGGAACTCAAAAGAGCACTCTGGTCCCACTTGGATGCTTACTGTTTGTGGTACCTATCAGACTTTGGTGCATTGAGTGTTGGAAGTGGTTCTTGGAAGAGAAAGCGCTCTGTTTAATTCAGCAAGATCACTGATGCTCTTTGTAGAGTTACAGCTTTGTGCAGTTGTTTCTGTTGTCACCACTGTGATACTCCGGTAGTATCCAAGGAGTTGGCTTTGGCCCATCTTTAAGTTGCTGGCTTTCAGACCCCTGAGCACTGAAAACCCTGCATGGTGTAAGCCAGTAACTTATCACTACTTTGAGTTTGTGCTGCTGACTCACAGCATGGTTGCTTTTGCTAATTTTGTGCATGAAGGCAGCTGAGGATTTTGTAAAGAGGGCACTTGCTTGGGCCAGCAAGGCTTTACTGCAAGCTGCGCTGTGACCCCAAGGTGAGTTTGCCGCCTTTCCAGTGCTACTTTTTCTAAATTGGGTTTCATTCACCAGCATGATCTGCCTGTGATGACCTGCATTAATTCTTTTGTGTCCCCTCCCCCCTTTTCTTTCTAGATAAATGGCTCATTTAAATTGGGAGCTGCTACTAAAATATTCTCTGGCTGGCAAATGCAGTGCCTAGCAGCTGCTATCAAGGACGAACCAAACATGAGTGGGGGAGGGGAACAGGTCGACATTCTGCCGGCCAACTACGTGGTGAAGGACCGCTGGAAAGTGGTGAGTATAATTTCTCTCTCTCTCTCCCTCCCCCCCCCCTCCACCACCATTGGCCTTGGTAGCTACCAAAGTGGGATGGTGAAGTAGATAACCAAGTAGTGGGATAAAAATGTAATAAACACTAATGATGGCCACCCACTGCGCTTTTTAACCTAAGTCAGTTCTGATTTTTTTGAGTGTTGCCTTGGATGAATCATAGGCCTGACCCAAAGCTCCCCAGTGCCTGAGGTGGAATGGTGTGCTGGTACACAAAGTGTGCCTTGTAAATGCTCCTCCCTTCTTCCTCCACTGCCCCACGATGCACAGAGTATACCATGTGCCAATTTCCCTCCTGTACTCAATTCCATCCTTATGAATGTATGGTTTTGGGGACATGTGAGCTTTGTTTATTACATTTCTACTGACCACTTAGGTCAGTATTGTCTATGCTGACTTCCAGCAGCTTTCCTTTCTTTCAAACAGGAGGTCTCTCTATCAGCCCTATCTATAGATTCAAGGGATGGAACCTGAGACCTTCTGCATCCAAAGCAGGTGCTCTACCACTTAGCCATGGCGCTTCCTCTAATTTATATATACAATGGCCTGGTTTTCATGATCAAAGTGCTGCCAAACGTCTGCTGGAGGATGGAGGTGGAGAAGGGCATGTTCTCGATGCTCAATTGTCTGGGGGTGGGTGGGGAAATATTGATCAGAAGACTGGGGAGTGATTATGTCCAAGGTGCAATTATAATTGGTCAACATGGGCAGCTGACCTCCTCCACCATAGATAGGAACATAGGAAGCTGCCATATACCAAGTCAGACCATTGGTCTATCTAGCTCAATATTGTCTTCACAGACAGGCAGCGGCTTCTCCAAGGTTGCAGGCAGGAATCTCTCTCAGCCCTATCTTGGAGAAACCAGGGAGGGAACTTGGAACCTTCTGCTCTTCCCAGAGTGGCTCCATCCCCTAAGGGGAATATCTTACAGTGCTCACACTTCTAGTCTCCCATTCATATGCAACCAGGGCAGACCCTGCTTAGCTAAAGAGACAAGTCATGCTTGCTACCACAAGACCAGCTCTCCTCTCCTCGATCAAAACTAAGATTACCAATGTCAACTATAGCTGACTCCTTGCACATGATAACCTCCCAGTTCTCAGCCTGACATTTTCACCGTCCAGGCAGTTGAGTATCAGAAGCTCACATGCAGCCTCCTCTGCCAATTTTTGGCAGCACTTTGATTGGCAAAAATGTTGGGCAAGGGACCAGGAAGTGATAGTATACAAAGAGTCGATTGTAGTTGGTCAGGTAGTTGTCAATGTTGATCTTAGATTTGATTTAAGGTGGAACAGGTTGGCTGCCTGCACCAACCAACTACATTTGCTCCTTGCACAAAATCACTTCCTGGTCCTCCACCTGACATTTTTGCCACCCAGATGGGTGTGCATTCACCTTCTGCTCCCTCCTCCATCCAACCTTTGGAGGCATTTTAATCATGAGAACCCATGCAAAGACTCTGAAAGTGTGGGTTTCTCTTTACAAAGTCCTGTTAACTGGGCCCAGTGTATCTAAGAAACTGCGTCCTCCATTTCACCCACAATAATCTTTTAGGCTAATGTAGTGTACCCTCTTAATACGATCAGAGTGAGAAGTTAAGACAGTATGCCCATGCAGAGAGAATTATGGAACTACTTAATCTCTGCCTAATTATATCCCCGTTTGTTGGATTTTGATGACAGCAGCACCCTAATAATAATTGGCATTGATATTCTTAAGATGTATTGTTTTATTTTACTTATTTTATTTTATGAGAGCATTGTTGTTTTCCTCAGTTTATCAATTAAGTTATCCATATCTGTTCTTATGAGTAGATGTTTCTGTGTCCAAGACCTTCATTATGTTGCTGTGTGGAATGATGGATGATTGTTATTGTAACAATCAAGAGCGGGCAGAATAAAAAAAGTACAAAATCCCTCCTCTGGCTGTGAGGAGTCCCAGGTAGGCTGCCACCATTCACTTTTTTATAGGAGCAGGTTCACCCTTCCAAGGGAATGTTCTGGGAGAGTAAAGTGCAAAACCCCTCCCTACAAAAAAAGGCTTGAGCAGTCTTAGGTCTTCAAGAGGGTATGACTAGGGCAGGAGGACCCAATAAGGAGTGACACTCCAACAACAAGAAGGATTTATTAATAATTGGATGATAAAGAAAACTATAAAAGGATCACAATAACTGCTTCCATTCAAGTGAAACCCTTCCCCAGGAACTAGAAGAACCATGCAGTCAGATCTAAGCACTTACATAAAAATAAATTCTCTGACGTGTCTAGCTAAACTGGTCCTTATCCTTCCTACTTAGTTCCAGGTAAGGAACTCCCACTTGATTCCCAGCCCAAGGCTGTTAGTCTCTCTGTGTCCTGCAGTAGTTGCTGATCAGACCTCTTTCAGAGGCCCCCAGAGAAGAACTGAACTCTACACACTCCTCCCCTACTTCTCTATAGACTGTTGTCCTGTAAACCCTTCCCCACTCTGGATTGGGCCACAGAGATTTGACTCTCCCGGGCTTTCTTCCTTATTTGGAGAAGCCCACCTTCTAAGCAATTACTCTGATTGAGGACTAGTCTTCCCTCAAGCCTGACTTTCACTACAGTTATGGTTCACTTAAATTCCCCCAGCCTTGTTGCTGATTCCGTCTGGAGAACTTGACTTGGAGGAAAGTGCCCCACTATCATTGCTCTAGTGGATCACCTTTGTTTCTCTTAACCACTATATGTAAGTAATCCTTCTGCTGAAGACCTCCAATAGGAATGCATCATGGCAAGCTTGAGATTGTATATGAAAGAGATACAGAGCTGCAAACGACAATAGCAAGAAAAAAGGAACTCCTTTTTTGCTATTTGAATTTTTGCCCTTTTTCATTCACCGCTGTTAGAGTTGTATTCATTATACCATATTCAGCCAGTTGAAGATTTGCCATAGTACCTGCTTTGTGAGCATGTGAGCTCATGTTTCCCAGTTAACAGCCATATTTAAGAGAGTGCCTTCTGCTTCAGGACCCCTATCTTTAATTAAGATCTTTGGGAGAGGTCCACCTCTGGTTGTCCGCAGCTTCTCAGGGTTGGGTCTTTTCTAAAGCTGCCCTGAGGCTCTGGAACAAACTCCTGGCTGTTGTAAGAGCTTCCCCATCTCTAGCAGATTTTAAAAGAGCGCTCAATATGCATTTATTTAATCAAGCCTTCAATCAGCTGTAAGTTTGGTTTTTATGGTTGTTACAGCTGTTGAATTGGTTGTTTAAATTTTTTAACTGTTTTAATGTTTGGCTTTAATTCTGGTTTTATCATTTATTTTGTAAACTGCCATGAGACATTTGTATGAGGTGGTATATAAATGCAATAAATAAATGAGGAGGCACATTTTCAGTTGGTGTATTGTGAGAAAATAGTAGAGCTAGCTGCTCCTTTCTAAACAGGAAGAAAAAGTTACTGTGCATTCATAATGCACTTTTTACCCAACTGAACTCTGCTGGTAGGGCTGACAGGGTGATAGATCACATGCAAAGTGACTTCGCAGTATGTAGTATGGACTGCAGAGTTTAGCTTGGTGCACCATTCTTTTATTCCATTTTTGGCAATGTATTTCAGGAGGCCTCTATTCTGTCCACTAGGCATACAGACCTTGTTACTCGCGGTTCTGAGATCTGTGTATCTGCAGTAGGGAAATTGACACCTGACCTCGGTATATGTGGTAAATAAAAGGGTTTAAAACTGTTTCTGTGGTTCCTAGGGGGCCGGAAATGACCTCCAAGGTAATTTTTTTGGCTCTTTTTTTAGGCGGGGGGAATTTTCCCCACAATTCTTCGTGGGGAAATGGCATAATTTGTCATGAACCCCACCGCCCATTGAGATAATCAGGAGAGGTCTGTCTGCTTCTGCCACCAGCTCGTCTGGTGGCTACTCAGGGACGGGCTTCTCCGTGGCTGCCCCGAGGCTTTGGAATGCACTCCCTAGTGAAACAAGAGCCTCCCCATCTCTGACAATTTTTAAAAAGTCTCTAAAGACACATCTGTTCAACCAGGCTTTTAACTTTTATTGTTTTAATTGTTTTAATGTTGTTTTTAGAATATTGTTTTTAAAATTGTTTTTAAATTGCTGTGTTTTAAGTTTTTGTTTTTTTTTAACTAACGTTTTATCTTTGTTTTTATCTGGTTGTGAACCGCCCAGAGACGTAAGCTTTGGGCGGTATAAAAATATGTATGTATGTATGTATGTATGTATAGATAGATAGATAGATAGACAGACAGATAGATAGATAGATAAATAATTAATTGTGGCTTAGGCGGTGGGTATTGCTGGAGACCTGTAGAGCACAATATGGCACTTGGTTTCTCTTATTCCTTTAGTTTTGAGCAGTTTTTTAAGCCTCCAGGAACCTAACCACCCGATTCTCAATGCCTCGTTATCCATGGTTTCGCTATCCGCCGATTCAGCCGGGAATGGAACCATTGTGGATAATGAGGTCCACCTGTATCTGTAATGCAAATAATATGCACAGTCTCACTTTAGAGTTGCAGGTATTTGGTACTTTATGCAGGTTTGCCTGCAGCAGGGTAATTAGTAGCTGTGTTTGCTTTTCTTCCATGCTGTTTGTGCTGCTTCAGAATACGTGAACTGCAGCTGAGGAGGTCAACTGCTAATGTGGTTTTCATGCTTGCTGTGTTCTGAAGTGCTTGGCACACAGCCAGCCAGACCAGCCTCTGTTATATTCATCCATTCAGTGGCACACTGAATTAAACATAATATTTTTGCAGATAAAGGCTGAATATTCTAAACATGAGATCCTTGTCCTTACGAATAGTGTATTCAAAGGACATTGGCTTTCCCCAATACTTTTGTGAAGGTGCAGTGCTTTATGTCATAATCTCCTTTTCTGTCTAATTGTATCATGTCAGTACTTGGGTTGGGCAGGGGAATTTTTTAAATGATCTGAGCAGTGTTTAATTTTAAGTTATCTCCTTAAGTTGTAAATTCTTAGGGCCTGTGTTCAGACATGAGATGAAATGGGTGCATGTTTTAGCTTTATTTTAATCAATTGAAAGAACTTCTATTGCAAAATGCAGCTAGCTAGTTCTAGCAAAGGGTTCCTTAGATCTCACAGGGGTTTTGTTTTTGAAAAAATATTGGCTGTTTTAGAATTATAGATTTTTGTTTTCCCAGTTAGATATAAGAACTGTCAAAATACTGTATCATCTTCCAGCTTATGCTAATGAACATTCTTCACTCATAGTGTTTAATAAAAGCCTTTTGTTGAGGGAGCCACAATTTCCTTGTTTGCTCACCAGAGCAAGCTTCGTTGCAAAATATATGTGAGAGAGACTGCTTGATACCATGCAATTGAAAACATAAGCTTATATTGTAATTTCCTTCCTAGCTTATCAAGGAAGTAGCCCTACTGTGCAGGAAATACTAGAATTTTTCTTACAGTTTCCCTTGAGTTTTGGATATTAACTGAAGCAAGCCTTTTGCTGGCTCCTTGAAAGATGCTTCAAGGAATTTGCTGTTATTGGTCAAGCCCCAAGATAGAGTATGTTGAAGGAGAAGATTTAAGAACTGACTGATTTCCCCTGGGAGTCTCCTATTATGAAGCTGTCTTGTAATGAAACATGTCATTGGTCCGCCCAGCCCACTATTGTCTTTTCTGGCTAACAGTGGCTCTTCACGGTCTCCATCAGTAATCTTTCTCATCCCCTAATAGTTGATACTTTTAAAGCTGGAGATGCCACGGATTGATCCTGGGACCTTTTGCATGTGAAGCATATGTATTCTACTACTGAGCTACAGCCTCTCTTCTATTTCCCTTCTGCTGCTTTTAATTGCGCCTATATACTGGAGGCAAATGAATGTGGTCCATCTTCAGAGTGGTCCATTGTTTTGATTGGATTGCTCCTTTGGAGCTGTTCAATCATGGAAGGTTCTGAATTGCTTTGAGTAGTTGGTTGCTTTGAGTGGTGGTCTTCCACCTTAACCTGATGATGTAAGATCGTACTTCAGAAGTAAAATCCATTATTCTGCAAACTGTTAAGCTAATGCCAGTCCACTCATCAATGAATGAATTAATATGTGAAGGAAACACACATATAGCTTGTTTAACAATTCCTAATTTTGGCTGTGTGTATAAACCAATGCATTTTGGAATTTTTGCTTTTTAATTTTAGAGTGGGAGTAGCATTGCAGTTACCTACATAATACCTAACCTACATCTTTTGTGCTGCTAAAGAGTCATAACTCACTGGAGTGTCTAGGAGATCTGAAGTGGTAAAGGGTGTGCCTTTTAGAGAAGGCTATGTCCCTAAAGTACCATTGTAAGTAGATTGTTACTCCCAGCAAGCAGCCAGTCTGGAGTTCCTATTTTTTTCTGTGATTGTTATTATCGCTCTGCTGTTGCTTGTTTGGAAGTGGAAAGGCAAGGCAGAGCTACTCTTAAATAAAGGGCTGCTGGTGGCAGTGGAATCTGGTGAAGTTTTGTATTGCACACTCATTATGGTGATGCATTAGGGAACATCTAAGCTTAGAATTGAGGAAGCAATACCCCTAACCCGGGTTTCTTTCTCCTGCACATCCCAAATACCCTAACATGACTTCAAAAGTAAAGCATAAGGCCAATGTGTTGTTTGATTCTATTTTGCATTGTCCTGTCTAGAAAGTGGTAGTTAAAAATCCCTATTTTTATTTCATATTAAATCTCAGAACACATTGTACATAAAATGGGATTTTTCAAACATCCAAAATAATGGTTAATGGGAGCATGCAGTTATGCATCAGGCTTAGACTACATATACCGTATGTGCTGACAGCTATGTACACTTGCAGCTGTGGATACAATATGTACAGGACATGCACATTGAGTAGTCCGTTTCATTTTCTGAGTTTCTGTGCATGTTAATTCTGGCCTTCTAGATGACCAGCAAGTAATGGGAGAGCTCCAAGTGCATAGGAAGCCTGCAGCATCATGGGTACCCTAGCCATGCCTCCTGTGTCTGCACCGTCAGGCGCAGGGGGAGTGGCTAGGTTGGATGGGACAGTTCCATAAGGAGTGGAGGCCAGGTTCTTTGGACCCATCCACCCAATGGTGGCTCCGTCCCTGGAGAGCTCCAAAGTACTTCCATACTTTCCTGCCACTGTGCTGTATGTGTTACTGGAAGGCTTCATGGAAAAGGTGAGGGATTTGACGGGAAAAAAAGAAAGAGTTGGCATCATGCTGATGTTCCAGAAGGCACTTCCAGGACATCCACGTGACTTCCTAACTTCCTTTTCTCAGCCAGTTATTCGAGCCACATGACCCTTTGGAGTAATCTGAAGATCACAAAAGAGAGGAAAACCAAATTCATCTGTCTTTAGGAGAAATCTACAAGAATGTCCTGGGATCCTAATGGATGAGAGCTTCTTTGCCATTTGCTTGTCAATATAGTTTTGCCCATACTTCTGTAACTGTAGCTGGCTGGCTGTTACTAAAACAGAAAAAGCTCTTTTGGAAGCAGACATATGAAACAGGGAAGGGGGTGCTTAGACCCTCCTCCAAGTCACTCCCACAAGTGGCTCCCCCAATGGTGTTTCAAATGCTTGTTTGTCCTTGTTAAACTAGTATACCTATCTGCATCATATGAACCTGCTTTCTATTGAATCAGACCTTTAGTACATTTCGGTCAGTATTTATACTGACTGGCAGCAGCTCTACCACTGAGCCCCAACCTCTCTCAGAGAACCACATGGTGGAAAATAGCTTGCTGGAGGATGATTTAGATTGGAGAAACAGTGACTGGGGAAACAGGGTAAAGTGCCCACTGCCAGCCATCATCATCAATTTTATTACGGCCATTGGCCAGCAGAAATAGGAGTAACAAATATACTCAATACAACGATCAATAAAACAATGCTCAAACACAATATAACAGAATACAATCACTCATAATAAATTACTTAAAAACAATAGACAGCCTAACTTTCCCATTTGTAAAAGAGTCGTCAGGCTGCAGTTATACTTGTTTGCATGCAACATGTAGTTTAGCCCCATGTTAGCTATCTTAAAGCTAAATTCAAAGAAATAGAATGCAAATTATCAGTCTGCCTGTGGTCATTAAACTTTGTCTTTCTGAACAATGTCTCATGTTTTGAGTCAGGCCCAGGAATGTCTAAGCTATGAATCCCTAAAGTAGCCAGGAAGAAATAATTAAAACGAATAACAGCTATGCAGCAGATGGTTGCTGAGCAGGTGATTTTAGTTGAACTCGTGATTGATAGTCCAGAAGGGAAGGATTGCCGCCGGGAAAGGAGATGTGTCACAAAAAATGTTTCAAAGGAAATCTGATGTACAATTTGGGAATAAAAAGGTGGCATGTGCTCAAACGGAATATGTTAACCTCTCCATGCTTTAAAGGGGAAAAAACCCTTTGAAATAGCACTGCTTATATCCTATAGGGCTTTGCATTTGCAAAACATGTTCCCAGTGAGCTTCATATATAGGGCTGGCTCAATGTTATTTGGGAGCTCTTGAGTGGTGTAAGCAGAAGAACTTTCTCACAGGTCCTGTTGTCGGCCTTGCTTTTGCAACTCCAAATCTCTTCCTCCATTAATCATGCCAGTCTAGTACCTCCACTTCCCAACTGAAGCTATGCCCATTCATCAAAGAAACTGTTTTAAGATACAATAAAGGCATGCAAAAAGGTGCCTTTTCTCACTGCCGAACACCTGCAGCCTGTCTCTATGTACTTTGACTAAAGCTGTAGGGCTTCCACACCCTACTTGAGCATGGTAGCTCTTAATGATGCCTCCATCATCCTTATTTTATTTATTTTTGTATTTGATTTGTAATGACAACATTCCACAGATATGGGGACAGTGATTCAAGTTAGGACTCCATATGACTGATCTAACGTATTGTATTACCTGCAGCACTGACTTGCTGCTATTTGCCACCCTGCTCCTTGGGCTGGAGTCAATGAAGACGCCACCCACACTGCTCCCTCACTGGCTCACTTCACCACCCCAACATCACCCTCTTTTCCCCTTGCTGCTGGACTTCTAGAGCAGGAGAGGAGAGCTGGTGCAGTGGTAGCAAGCATGACTTGTCCCCTTAGCTAAGCAGGATCTGCCTTGGTTGCATTTGAATGGGAGACTAGAAGTGTGAGCACTGGAAGATACTTCCCTTAGGGGATGGAGCCGCTTTGGGCAAAGCAGAAGGTTCCAAGTTCCCTCCTGGCAGCATCTCCAAGATAGGACTGAGAGAGATTCCTGCCTGCAACCTTGGAGAAGCCACTGCCAGTCCGTGAAGACAATACTGAGCTAGATAGACCAGTGGTCTGACTCAGTATGTGGCAGCTTCCTATATCATTGCTTTTTGCACAACGGCAAGGCAGTGAGGAGTGTGCATTCAGCAGCAGCAGCAGCCCCTTCACCAGTTGGTCTCTTATTGCCACTGTGATGGTGTGCAAGCATCATGCTCTCACTCTTTCTCCACAGTTGTGGATGCTGGAGGAGAGGGTGCGTACGCACAGCACTGGTGCTTGCACAGCATCGCAGTGGCAATGAGTGGTTAGCAGGAGCTGTTGCCACCTTGTCAGTGTGCAAGCAGCAGCAGCAGCTCCTTCATCAGTTGACCTCTCATTGCCATTTCAGCACTGTGCAAGCACCAGCGCTGCACACTTGGTGCTGGGGTGGGGAGAAAAGGAGAGAGCACTGCTGGATGCACACTCCACACTGCTGCAGTGGTGTACCCCAGAGGGTGGCATTTGGGCCAGTGAGGTTGGGGGTGAGATGATGAGAGAGGCAGGGGATGGAGCCAGCAATGGGGCTGGGGGAGGAAACCCATAGTCAGGGGCAATGACACTAGGAAGATGGGTGATGGGTGTGGTGCCTGCACTCACTGCCCGGTAGTGCACTCACCACCTGAGGGCTGTTGCCTCACCTTGCCTCATGGGGGAGCCACCCCGGGTACTGGGTTACACAATTCTTTCATCCATTGATAGTTATTTATTGGCAATATAAATATATACAATTTCATTACTGAGGGCAACAAAGAGCATCTCAGCTACTCTCTTGTGTTATCTTTGTTTCCTCCTCCCTCTAGTCTTCAAAGTCGTAGGAGAACAGCAGGAAGGTTACAGTAAGGAGTTTTTGTTTTAAATTAAAGATCTCACTCTTCCTCCAGGGAGCTCAGGTCAGTGTATGTGGTTTCCCCCCTTCCCATGTTATCCTCACAAGAGCCCTGTGAGATGCTTAGGCTGAGAGAGAGTGACTGGCCCAAGGTCACTCAGTGACCTTCATGGTTGAGTCGTGATTTGTACCTGGGCCTCCCTGGCCCTAGTCTGATATTCTGACCCCAGCACACCCTGTTAGGCCCAGAGACCCAGACGTTTATTCCTATGTATTCCCGTGACTTTTATTCAATCCTTTTATTCCTTTTTCTTCTTTCCTGCTGTTCTCTCCATGCTCCCTTGGTAGCAGTCTGGTCCTGCTGGGTGCTGGAGCCAGTTGTGCTAATACTGTATTTACCCAAATAGACGATGACTCTGAATTTAAGGCTAGCCCCTTAAAAATAGAGGTTAAATACAGGTCATATCTGTATATACCTGAAAAGAAGAGTACTTTAAATTTAAGCTGTCCTTCTGATTTCTAACATCCAAGAACTTGGGGGAAAACTAGTTTTGGATTAAAGTAAATACGAAATATTTAACTGTGAGGAAATGTGCTCACTAAGGGACCATCCACATGCTGTGACTTGAGTGCCATGGTGCTTTTTGAGGAACACAAAAAGTATGCTGGGGGAGGACCTGTCATTTTCCTTAGCACCCCCTCTTTTTTTAAAATCCACATTTAATGTTGGAGTCCAGTTATGTGGGCTACAGAGCCGGTGCTGATCCTGTATGAAAATTTGGCAGCATGGACCTGCAGAAACCACACAGGGAGAATTGTCTTGCCCACTGTAATTTGCATTTGATCCCCAAAACCGAGGTTCTACAGACATAGTCCCAAATACTTTCATAAATGTGCCCTTTGCATCATGACTGGCTCTGACTTGGACTCCTCCTTGAACCTTTTAAATACTTAGACCTGGCACTATGCCAACAGTGAAACAAAAAAAAAATTAGATCAATTTAATACATCTTTCAAGCTATTTCCCCCAAGATATTACAGGCTGTCAGTACTTTGACAAATGGAGATGTTAGTTCTTCTCATTTAACAGGGTGACAGTTCAATTTCCAGTCACTTTCTAACCATTTGATGTTCAGATTGCTGACAGCAGAGACTGGCAATTTAAAAAGAGAGAGTGAGAGAGATGGGAAATATCATACATTTACCTTCTACTTAAAATAAGGACCAAATAATTTTTGCTTTTGAATCTAGTGATAATTCCCTTTCAGTACCCACTGGAAAATGCTTTCTGACTTGTGGTCTGTGGCAGCCTCTCCCCTCAGCAAATTATTTGTGTGCCCTCACAGAATCAAAATTAATGCATTATATAACATCAATGTTATATAAGGGTGCCACTCTAAGACTAGAGATTGTCAAAGCTGAAATTTAGTAAATGTTAACACAAACTTGCTTTGTTAACATTGTTCCTACATTTCACTGTTGACAATCCGATGTTTGGTCTAAGGCTGCTCCTCACCATTCTGTTGCATTCCCCGAAAGTCTGTTTTAGGCCCATTTTACAGATTGTGCTTGAATAGGGGTCAGTTCCAGTGCCCTGAGCATGATACATTTGATGTCATATGTCTGTGTGTTGCATTCAAAGTTTAGATGTTTAAGTGTATACTTTAAAACCTACATAGGGAAAAAAATAAAATCTGAGGTGAGAAGCAGTCTCCACTCCCAACATGCAGAAGGAACATCTAGTTTTGTTTCTGTTTGATGTGTGGCACCTGCTGCTTGCTACAAGGAGGAGCTGCTGTGTTAGTGAACTTAGAGCAGCTGCACCATTTCCTGTGTCTGTCTGTCTGTTGATAAAGTACTCCTGGCTTTGTAAATTAAATAAGCAATGTAATGACTATTTATTTATTTATTATTTATTTTATTCGATTTCTATACCGCCCTTCCAAAAATGGCTCAGGGCGGTTTACACAGAGAAATAATAAATAAATAAGACGGCTCCCTGTTCCCAAAGGGCTCACAATCTAAAAAGAAACACAAGATAGACACAAGCAACAGTCACTGGAGGTACTGTGCTGGGCGTGGATAGGGCCAGTTACTCTCCCCTTGCTAAATAAAGAGAATCATCGTGTTAAATGGTGCCTCTTTGCGAAGTTAGCAAGGGTTTATGATTATGAAACAGATATATGACAGTCCATTGTCCAATGGCCACTCTAGCTCATATGAGGTGGGTATGTTAAGATTCAAAGAGAGCTTTAGCATGCTTCAGGCCATCCAATATTGCCTTCCGTGGCTATGCACAATGTCTTAGAACATAAGAACAGCCCTGCTGGATCAGGCCCAAGGCCCATCTAGTTCAGCATCCTGTTTCGCACAGTGGCCCACCAGATGCCGCTGGAAGCCTGCAGGCAGGAGTTGAGGGCATGTCCTCTCTCCTGCTGTTACTCCCCTGCAACTGGAACTTAGAGGCATTCTGCCTTTGAGGCTGGAGGTGGCCTATAGCCCTCCGACTAGAAACCGATGATAGACCTCTCCTCCATGAAGTTATCCAAACCCCTCTTAAAGCCATCCAGGTTGTTGGCTGTCACCACATCTTGTGGCAGAGAATTCCACAAGTTGATTATGCGCTGTGTGAAAAAGTACTTCTGTTTGTTGGCCCTAGACTTCCTGGCAATCAATTTCATGGGATGACCCCTGGTTCTAGTGTTATGTGAGAGGGAGAAGAATTTCTCTCTATCCACTTTCTCCACATCATGCATGATTTTAATAGACATCTATCATGTCTCCCTGCAGTTGTCTTTTTTCTAAACTAAATAGCCCCAGGTGTTGTAGCCTTGCCTCATAAGAAAGGTGCTCTAGGCCCATCTTGGTTGCCCTCTTCTGCACCTTTTCCAGTTCTACAATGTCCTTTTTTAGATGTAGTGACCAGAATTGTACGCAATACTCCAGGTGTGGCCGCACCATAGTTTTGTATAAAGGTATTATAATATTAGCAGTTTTATTTTCAGTCCCCTTCCTAATGATCCCTAGCATGGAATTGGCCTATTTCACAGCTGCCCCACATTGCGTCAACACTTTCAACGAGCTCTCCACCATGACCCCAAAATCCCTCTCCTGTTCAGTCACTGAGTTCAGATCCCATCAATGTATACTTGAAGTTGGGGGTTTTCATTCTGATGTGCATTACTTTACACTTGCCAAAACTGAACCACATTTGCCATTTTGTCACCCACTCCCCCAGTTTGGAGAGATTCTTTTGGAGCTCGTCACAATCAGTTTTGGCCACCTTGCTGCTTACCCCTACTTCTAGATCCTTTATGAATAAATTTAAAAGCACTGGTCCCAGTACAGATCCCTAGGGGACTCCACTTCTTTCTTCCCTCCATTGTGAAAACTCTTCGTTTATACCTACTCTGTTTCCTGTCTTTCAACCAGTTAGCAATCCACACATGTACTTGTCCGCTTATCCCATGACTGCTAAGTTTCCTCAGGAGTCTTTGATGAGGAACTCTTACAGCAACAACGTTTAGCTGTGTGTTGTGATTATGAGGTTTATATTGTCAGGGTGTGTGTTTGTTTTGCTGCTGCTTTCCGTTCCATCTTCATTGATTTCTCTCCATGATGTGTCTCTGGCAATATTCCCCAAATCGCCATCTGCTCAATGCTTTGCAGTACTTTCATCGATCTTTCTACCCCTATAGTTGCGCTTGAACTTATTTTTAGAAAGTCATCCATCTTTGATTAAAAAAACACCACCACCACAAAGTATCGGAGATGTACTGTAGTCATTAATACTTGAGCTAAACATCTACATCATCTTGCTTGTTTGAAGTTGACAGACTTCAGCTTCCAGATATTGGGCATGAAGACAAGTCAATTCTGCTTTTAACACATGTAATTCTAGTGCAGTCCTGAACGTTGTCACTCCCAAAGTACTTTTGGTGGTTTATAGTTCACCTGCTCCTGAGTCTGATCTGGATTGTCTTTTTCTATCGTGTCTACATGCCTCAGGGTCAGTGTCAGTATAACAGAGCTGCCCCAAGAATGCTAACTATTCTAGCACATGTTTCTTTTAAAACTTCTCTTGAGAAAACAGGCACATGATTGAAAATACTCTGCACCAAAAATGTACTTCTTCACCAAATTTCTTTCAAAATAAAAGACAGATTTTGCCACTGACTATATTATGCAGCATTGCATATATTTTTCCCTGACTTTGGTTAGATATATGTGAAGGGCAAAGGGTAATCAAAAATACTGAAACCTAATCCCTAATTTCTGAATCCCCTCTGTATTTTGAGGTGTCCTTAATCTCCAGTCCACTGGGGATGTGCGTGGAACCGGTTGGGCCAGCTCGGTTCGAATCTGAACCAGTCTGGTCTGGTTCTGGGATTGGTCGAACCAGGTCTGGCTTGGCTCAACCCTCAAGCCTATCCAAACTGGCTTGTGGCCCAGCTCAGGTATATTAATAAAGTACAAGATTACAAAGTTTACAAGTAAAGGGGCATCTCTAACCTAAATTTTTCTAAAGGTGCGGTGGGTGGGAGGGGGAGAGAAAGTGGCCTCTGTACCTTTTAGGGAGGCTACAGGATAGGCGGCATAGGTGGACTACGAGGTGGCAGGGGAGGGGAGCGGGGCTCCTGCAAGCCCCCCGCCAAACTCCCAAATGACAGCCCTGCCTGGTTTGGACCTCTGTGCACGTGCAGAGGCCCAAACTGGGCTGCAGCTGGTCCAGGCTGTCATTTGGGAGGCCGGCAGGGGGCTTGGAGGAGCCCTGTATCTCCTCTGATGCTTCACCACCATCTCGCCACCTGCCTATGCTGCCTACTCTTCAACCTCCCTAAAGGTATGGAGGCTGGTTTGTCTCACTGCCCCACCCCCACCTTTAGGGAAGCTTAGGTTAGAGATGCTTAGGAATCCCTCAAGGATTCCCTTTTACAAGTATATCCGAGCCCGTCTGCGAGCCGGTTCTTTGAACCAGGGTCTAGTCTGGTTCGAACTCGAACCGGCACCCCCCTTTGGGGGGTTGGAGCAGTTCAAATTTGGACCAGCCGAACCGGGCCAGCTCAGTGTCGAGCATGTCTTGAAGCAAGGTGGCTTACACATCTCAGCAGTCCACATGTTTGCAAGCTTAATCCTTGCAAATCCTTGCCGTCAGGATAAAAATACGTTTTGTTGTGTGCTTTTTAAACATGGATGCCAAGATTCTTGGAATTCTATACCTGATACTGAATTCTGTGCTTGTGCAGTGTGACTGTTGGGCATATTAAATACACCCTATCCTGAAAATGGTTGATTTCCACCATACTGGAATAGAGTTAGTGAAGCTCATTCACACAAACGATTTATACAATTTATTTCACAGCAAACACCCCTGAAACCAGTCTCGGTCTCTCAAACTATTTGCTGGGTGGAAAGCAGTATTTTAAGGAATGCTGAGCTCATGCGTGAAATACCTGCTTGATTTGGGGACTTATCTTGTGTATTATGCTTTTGTTGCTTTAGTATATATCCAGTTTTGTCCATGTTGTAAACTGCCTTGTGGATTCTTTAGCTCAAAAAAGTAGAAGACATATATTCTCAAAAGATATAAAATCTAGAGCAGAGAAAAGACAGAGTGCCCTGTCTGAGTTTAGGGCAGAAAACTTAAACACACTTCTTGGGGACTAACTTCCCTTCAGTTCTCTGATATTTATTTCCAGGTACACATGTCAGGCAGTAAGCCACCCATCAACAATCTTCATAGTCAGCAGGATTGAGGCATGAAGCTTACTGTGAGACATATGATTCAATGTGGCTTAATATATCCTGATAATCAACTCAATTGTCCAGTACAAAGATGAGAATGAACATGTCCGTAGTAGTTTTTTTTGGTACTGAACAAATAATTGGTCTCTATACTTTGCCAGCAGACCATGGAACACTACTTTTTAGCATTCACTGCCTCAGCTGCGATTACTTCATCAGTACCATAATTGGTACTGATGCATGCTGTTGTCTTTGGAACTAGGAACCCTGTCCAAACACGTTGCCTTTTCCATTGCATAGTCTTGTGATATTTCACATGGGCTCATCTCATGATGAGGGAGCTTAACGGGGTTGAGTTTCTAGACATGTGAGAACATTTTCTCATACTTTATTTTTTCTGGTGGAAAAATTTCCATTTGTAAAATTTCATTGACTGACATCCAGACTATCATTGTGAATATCCTGCAATGCAAGTTTCAGACTACCACTGTGTTGCTGCTTGAGCAGGGGAAGGGATTATTTTGGCCAATCTTCCCTTCTCTCTCAAGCCTACTGTGCATCACCAAAATATGTCCCTGAAGTGTGTATGATCCCTGGGGGCATATTTTGGTGATGTACAGTGGACTTCAGAGGGAAGGGAAGAATGGCAAAAATCACCCCTTCCCCTGCTCAAACAACAGTGCAGCTGTACTCTGGAACTCTCACTGCTAGTCTGGATATCCAGCCAGGGGCGTAGCAAGGTTGGAGTGGGCCTGGAGACGAGATTTTAAAATGGGCCCCTCACTGCTGATTAACAAAGGAGACTTTCAACCATTCAGTGCAGTCCTATGTATGTTTTCTTATAAATCCTAACAAATTCAGAACAGTTTGCTTCCAGGTAAGTGTGTAGAGAATTGCAGCCTCAGGCAGCAAATCTAACCACATTTAGCTGGAAGTACATTTCACTGAAAGCTAAAGGACTTTGTAATTTTTTGTCATGAAGCACGCCACTTATAGGACTTTTTTGATGGTTTTTTAAATTTAAAAAATATTAAAAACCAACAATTTGTCCAACCCACTTCAGTTTAAATATACATATTCATCCCACATCTCTCTGCTCAAAACCAAAGCCCTATGCCCAGTCATTCCAGGTGATCTAAAGACTGGGGCTGAAATGGTTTGTGTGTTGTTGTTTTTTAAATGAAAGCAAAGGGCAGATTCTTCCAAATTGGGGTGGAACTACTTAAAAAAAAAGTTTTGTTTTTTGTTTTTAAAATTAAACCAGCAAATTCCTCAATCTCGGAATTAAATATTCAGAGTCATTTCAAGCTGCCCTATGACACCCCCCCCATATTAAAACTCTATGGCAAGCAATCCCTAAATATCCGGGCGGGGGGGGAACCACAAAAAGGAAACAACATCCTACCTCCATTACTAAACCTGAGGAGTCAAAAGCTGGGCAGAGCTGTGGTGGGCAAGGGCAGCCAGTGCTGGCCACCCTCCCTCCCTCCTTCCTTGCTGTCTGTCTGCCTGCCTGCCTGCCTGCCTGCCTGCCGGCACTCGAGTTCAGGCTTCAGGGAGGCCTGCATGGAGTCCTCTCTGGAAGCCCCGCCCACCCTCCGAACAGCTGAGAGGCGGAGCCTGAAGGGGTTGAAGCCACTGGCAGGCTGCTTCACTTCCCTGGCCAGAGCAGGAGGGCTAGCAAGAGAGGGGGCCAGTAGGTAAAGCAAGGGGGACTGGCTAAGGGGCCTTGGGGGGCCCTCCAGGCCTGTGGGCCTAGAGACATTTGTATCCCCTTGCACTATAGAACTTACGCCCCTGTGTCCAACATTGTTTCATAAAATTCATTAGTAACAATGAATGGATGCCAATGCAATATTAGGCAAGTTCAGCAATTTCAAAGTTACAGTTAATGTTTTTAAGGTGGTTATACCTAGTAAGTGTGTGAGAGAGTACATATGTGTTTTTGATTTATTGAGTATTCATTTTAAAAAAGGTTATATCCACATAAAGCTTTGAATTTATTCCAGTATCTATATACTTATTTATCTTAGCTGCCATGCATGTCCTTAAGAATTTGGTTGCAGAACACTCACGTTGCGAGAGTTCCAGCCTGGCTTGGGCGCACTCCACCCCGCCCCCAAATATTTCAGTTTAACTACTTGGGTTACAGGTTACTGACCTAAGTGACAGGATGGTTGTAATGATGACCATTCAGATAACTAATGTATGTGAAGCACTTACTTTCTGAAGCAATATACAAATTCTAGGTGGTATCTATTTAGAAAGCAGGTACGGATTGCAAGGAAATGCACATAGATGTGGGTCTTCTGGAAATTTTTGAATTGGAATTCCCCCCCATGCAAATTTTCCCCTCATTTGCATAAAGTTTGTATTTGTTTCTTTAAAAATTACTAGACAATTTTTTCTGATGCCTTAAATAGATTATGATCAGATTTGGCAGCGGGATCTAAAATTAAGTGCTAACTTGGCAAAGAGGCATCTTTTAATGTGGTGATTCTCTATTTAGCAGGGGGAGAGTAGTAACTGGCGCTATCCACTCGCAGCACAGTACCTCCAGTGACTGTTGCTGGTGTCTATCTTATGTTTCTTTTTAGATTGTGAGCCCTTTGGGGACAGGGAACCATCTTATTTATTTATTATTTCTCTGTGTAAACCGCCCTGAGTCATTTTTGGAAGGGCAGTATAGAAATTGAATAAATAATAATAATAAATAATATTTATACAGTAAGAAAAACACACATTCCATCATATTAATTTCCCGTACTGTATCTCTAAAAGTTTTTCAAGTAGCGAAGTAATTAAACCTGAGTCTTGGTCATATACCTGAAGGAGCACCTACTTCCATGTGTGACCAACTACATTCCTGCTGCAGTTGCCAGTCCCTTTGGAGGCTAGATTGACTTTGGCAATAAAAATAGCCTTGTCTGTTGTGGCTCTGCATTTATGGAACTCATTATTACCTGAGGTTTGTTTTGTCTGCTTAGATGGACTCCGAAGGTCTTTTCCCACTCTTACTTTTAAAGCAAGCTTTGAACCGCCAAGGGCAACAGTATTTAGCTTGGATTTGTTTTGTTCTCCATTCTGCTAAGCTAGCGCTGCTGATTCAATTTGCACTGGCTGTTTTGATATTTAGTTTATATTTTTAGTTTTCAGTACTCCTTCCCCTCATAGAGAACTCACATGTGCTGAAAAGTGAATGGTAAAGCCTTTACATACATACATACATACATACATACATACATACATACATACATACAATTTAAATTAAATTAAATGTTAATGAGGAGGGCTGCTTCTCATCATGGCAATCATGCATTCTTTGTAACAGGCAGTTTGAGCCCAAGTGATTATATCAGCATGCTGCAGGTAGCTTCAACATTTGTCTTTTGTGTGTCTGTTTTTGTCATTCAGAAGACCTCCAGCTCAGGAACCAGAAAAGATGCTCTAATGGGGCATTGACTTGGTTTATAACACACCATACATCTATCTCTGAGATGGCAAAGCGATCTGATGATTGCTGTCTTCAGTTGTCCATATGATTTATGCCATGTTTGAAATTAGGAATATAATATTGTCTATCCTAGTCAGATTTGACTCAGCTAAAGATGTTTTTCTCCCCCGACCCACCACAATCTTAGATGCCACAGCTAGAGGGGTCCTCTCTGATTGTGTCTCTTCTTAACCATTGAACTGGTTTATTAGTATAAGTCAGTGGACATAAGGTAATCCTTAGCAGAAATGCAGTCACAGACTTCGGCAGGGTTATTCAGCATTCCAGATTCCCCGCCCCCACCATCTTCCCTGCTGCTTATGTGGGCACTTTTAAAAGCAGCAGGGAGGTGGTTCAACGATCAATAGTTCTTGAAGTCTGCTTGGTCACTTCTTTTTTCCCTTTTCTTTTTTTGTCAGTCCGACTGGATGTGATTGACACCATTCAGGCACACTATTGGTATTTGGTACAGTGTAGTCAGTTGTTCACAGTTCACCAGTTTTGGCAGTCATGAAGTGCATTAACAGATGCTCCATGTCAGGTACAGGTTCTATGACAGACCTGTATAAAAGGTGAAATGAGGTTAAGCAAGAAGCTGGCTGTGAGCATAAAGGCAATCTTGGGCAGGTGACTAGCCTAATTATCTAAGACTTAATATGAATCACAGCACTATGTAATCGGTGTGTTTGAGGGGCGCTCAGCCTAGAGGCCCTTTGCTGGAGGGAAGAGGGTTACCACCACTCTGGTTTTTCTCTTCTGAGATTTCTGGCTCCATTTTTGACCATGAGAAGGCATAAATGCAATTTTAACGAACTGCTCCATGTTTATGTAAACTCAGTGTATACAGCGATGTACCCACCGGCACCTGCATACGTGCATTCAGCGGAATGTTAGAAAGGGCCTGTGTACGTACAGCTGTACATGCATAAGCTCTGTGCTATTAGGAGCTCCTAATTACATAGTATATGTGTGTGTGTGAGCGGGGGTGTAGCAGTGTTCCCTCTCATTTTTTTCATCTGTGTACATAATGAGATTTGTTCTGGGCAACAGTATCAAGGCAGTGTGTACACACGTACATTCAGAATGTGACCTTCCTGATTCAACGTGAGCGGGAACTAAAATCAACTGAACGGACATTTAAAAACTTGTGTGCACTCACACATGTGCACACCTTAGAGGGAGCACTTGTGGAGGGGGGAGGGTTCATTGTAATTGGACTAGAGTGTTCCTCCTTCCTTTGCTTTTCTCCAGTGGTGTAGAAAGTTGGTGGCAGCCTAAACACAGCCACCATGTCACCAGCCTCCTTTCTTATCTGCCACCCTGGACTTGGACTCTGACCCCGAGGCTGACTGTGTGGCAGATTACCTCTCCCACTGCCAGGGAGAGGTGATCCGCCACAACTGTGGAGGCCACTCGCTAATTGTCGTCTCTCTACCCGCAGTTCCCCGCTGTTTTGCCACCATCAGGTGCTGGGCCATGACATCTTTATATTGTTAGTGGCCAGGCAAAGGAGCTGTCACTGTGGTTTAGGAGCCACTGTGGAGTGGCAAGACAGCAGGGAACTGGGGGATTAGGTGGGAGAGAGGCAGCAGGTGAGTAGCCCCTGGTTGTGAGTGGCACCTGTTCCTAAGACACTCTGCTCAATTGTAGTTCTAAACACACTTACTAAGGAGTAAGCCCCATTGAGCACACTGAGATTTGCTTCCAAGTAAACATGCATAGGATTATTATTATTATCTTGTTTACACAGTCAGACAGGTGTTATTGACTGGTTTGTTTTATCCAGACATCGAGTCCTTCCCAAGGATCTGGGATGGCTGGATTTTATTGTCAATGTTGTTGCTGTTGTTATAGATATCGTCGCAGAATATAGGCTGTTCCCAGTAAAGCTGCTTTTTGTAATTGGCTGATGGTGATTTCTGTGGCCCTTATGGTGTTGAGGAGCTCTTCAAGGTCTTTTGGAACTGCACCCAGGGCGCCAATTGCCACTGGGATTATTTTGGTCTTTTTCTGCCACAGACTTTCAATTTCCATTTGTAGATCTTTGTATTTTGTGATTTTTTCTATTTCTTTTTCTTCTATTCTGCTATCCCCTGGTATTGCTATGTCGATTATTTTAACTTGTTTTTCTTTCTTCTCAACTACAGTTATATCTGGTGTATTGTGTGGCAGATGTTTGTTATTGTTGTTATTATTAATTCGATTCCACTGGAAGTTGTGCTTTGATAGTTTTATAAATTAGCTCTTGAAGACACCTGGGATACTGTAGAAGGACGTGACGTTTCAGAATGGTTGGTGAGGCTCTGATAGTATCTGAACTCTTTAAACTCATAGTCATTCAGAGGAAATGTGCAGAGGTCACTGAATTTAGTGCTTGTAATAGAGGTCAACAACAAATAACCCATGGGCAACATCCGTTCCCTGAGAGCTGCCACTTCTCTCCACAGTTGCCAACTGTGATGCAAAAGAAGAGTCTGGAGGGAGCGGTTGCCGTGAAGAATTATCAATAGACCACTCTGAAACTTGAGATTGCAACTTTCCCCCTTCTGCTTTCAATCTCATCTCCCTCTTCTCTCTCATATTTAGCAACTGGAGAGCAACCAGCCCTATCCAACTCCAGCATATCATCCTTCCAATGGCAGTTAATGGTGTCTCCTCTGGTTGTTGGGGTTTTGTTTGTTTGTTTGTTTGTTTGTTTGTTTGTTTTGCCTTAGATTGTGAGCCCTTTGGAGATAGGGAACCTCCTCCTTTTCTGTGTAAACCACTTTAACAACTTCTTCTTCTTCTTCTTCTTCTTCTTCTTCTTCTTCTTCTTCTTCTTCTTCTTCTTCTTCTTCTTCTTCTTCTTCTTCTTCTTCTTCTTCTTCTTCACTTTGTCCTAAGCTACTCATGGGAGAGCACACCCCAAAGTGTGCATTCTAGTAGACGGCTAGAGCAGCCACCTCTGTTGTTTTTGTCTAAGCACAGCGGTCTTAGTCTCGGTAGTCCCGGGTAACCTCCTGGGCTACCTTTATTAGGGGAGGAGTTGACTGCCCTCCCTGCCTTTTCTGGTAGAAGATAAACCTAACAGAATTTCTTAGCCTAATCTAGAGGTTATTGCACACGCGCACACACGTGCACACACACCCAGGGAAGGGAAGGGGGAATTGGGGAGAAGAGGAAATTCCCGAGAGAGGAGGAGGGAGAGGGAGGCTCCCTGTACTACCAGTCCAATGTGAAGGAAGTGGGGAGCCTGGGATCCTCAGGTGTGACAGTGGGGTGCAATGGTGAATAAGCAGAGGGTCACAATCTCCAGAATGGATCCCAGAGACTGTGCTGTTTGGAGGCTTTGGGCTTACTATCTTTATAGAGAAAGAAGATGCTTTGTGTACTGAAGTTACATGCAGAATTAGTGCCCCTCTGGGTTAATGGTTCCTGGGGATGAAGCCCAGCAGAGAACAATGAATTTGCTGTAGTTAGACATAAAGATGGGATTTCCTTGGGACAGAGGTAGAGTGTTGACTCTAGGGATATTGGCTTGTTGATTCTGGGGATTTGGACGATCTGAGAGGCATGACTTTAGTGGCATTGGTGCTGAGGTCAGGAGTGCAACATCGTGAGTGTGTGAAGGGGGAATCAGGGCTGCCTTGCCCTAGAGTCTCAGGACCACCAAAGGTTTCATAGAGGAAAAGTCCTTTTTAGGTTGTTGGGGTACTGGGCTACTAAAGCGGGGAACTGCAGCTGCACTCCCTTTGTGGCTAGTCTCCCTATGCAGCTTTTAACCATAGTGCTAAACACTCTCTAATTCTTGGACCCTCCTTTGGGTAGGCAGGTCCAGACTGTGTGCCTCTTTAGGGGTGCACAGGGGTGCACAGTAATGGACTTCCTAACAATATGAAGTGCCTAAATACAGATATCTTTTAAGCTTCTACAGAAAATTTTCAGGTAGGCCCATTCTCTTCAGCCATTGCCCGTAAACCATCTTCCCTTGGTGTCCTTCAGTCATTTATCAACTCTACCCCTTTTGTTTGTGCTGAAATGATCTTGGGTGTATTGCAGAAGTGGACACATATTTTACTGCAAGACTGCAATATCCAGTGTAAGATTGTATTGGAGACAAGGTATAGATCACTTTTACCTTGCTGTAAAGAGTTGAGCTCAGCACTATATCCTGAATTGCAGTTGGCCTGTGCATAGTAAAAGCAGCCTCAGTGTTATCCATCTTTTCAGTAGGGTTTGACATGATATAACATTTTCAAGTCATTGTAGTATAAAGTGCACCACTAGTTTTAGGTGAGAGGCAACACCTTTATTAGCATTTTTCCTTCCTTGTTATGTGACAGTATAACATGAAACTGTAAGTTCTATTCAAACCAATGGCATAAAATAGTTGCTTGTTCTCTTGCTTTCAATGGGACTTTGCTGTCTTCCATATTCGTGTCCTTTACACAGTTGAGGCATTTCTTTTCTGGAAGTGGAAACAGTGAAGTTCCTCACAGCTTTTACTATAGTGCCTTTTTAACAAGCAATGCTCTTTCTCATGGCTAAGTTCCTGATAATGTCCATTTTTAAGTAAGTTCTATTTCCAGTGTTAATTCAAAGTTTTCTAATTGCATTTTGTTGGTTTAACCCACTGATTTTAATGATTCCACCCATTTTATTGCTCTCTTGTTCAGCTTGGCAGAGACAGGGGGATGGTTCAGTGCTGAATCCTTTATTCAGTCAGATTTTCTTCACTGGAGGGAGAGAGAGTGTTTTGAATTACTGACTTCTTTCAGGTTTTTCCTTTTCTTTCCAGGATAGCAAAATAGAACACATTAAAGGACACATCTATTTCTATAAATGCCACAACTAACTTTTGCTGGATTGTGCCCATGTTTATCATGCTACTCTTGTTGAGTATGATAGATCAATCCTAGTTAAGAGGAGGATACACAGGTATGCATGCAAAAAAGATAGGAAAGTAAAGGAAACTGAGCCGAAGGAAAATAAAGGGCAATCAAATGGAAAAAAACAATCGGAATATTGAAATGCAAATTAGGCAGAGATGGTGTCAAAGAATTAGAAGGAAAATGACATTAAAATCAGGGCATCAATACTTAATCAGATTAAACAGAAGATTAATTTGCTAAACTTTTAGGGCATAATTTAGCCAAAGGTGAGTGCATCCAAATCTCACTGACTTCAATAACTCTTTATGTCTGAAAGTCATTTTTTAGCCTACTTTCCAGTAGGCTTTTGAGATAATCCAGCATTCTGTGTGTGTGTCTGTTCATGTGTGTATCCCCCTGGCCGCCATCAACTTCGCAATGCTTGGACAAATATGAACCAAATCAGGTACAGTTGTAGGTACACATAGAGAAATCTCAATGGTATAGTTTGTGATGATGTAATCCACCCCAAATTAAGATGGCAGACATGTAAACGTTTGAGGCACAAGTGGGCTAACTTATGAACCGCCTAACCAACTTAAACCAAAGTTGCTACAGGTGTAGGGGCACTTCAGTGGCATAGTTCGTGATGATGTCATCCACCTCGATTCAAGATGGTGGATGCATTAATGTTTTGAGGCTTAAGTGGGCTAACTTGTGAACCATCCAACCAATTTGAACCAAACTTGGTACAGTTGTAGTGAGTGACACATAGGGACATCTCAGTGGTGTAGTTTGTAATGATGTCATCCACCCCAGTTCAAGATGACAGACGCGTGAACATTTGAGGCACAAGAGGGCTAACCTGTGGACTGCCTAAACAATTTGAACCAGATTTGGTACACTTGTAGTGAGTGACACACATGGACACCCCTATGGCATGGTTTGTGATGATGTTATCCACTCAAATTCAAGATAGCAGACGGGCTACATTTGAGGCGCAATTGGGCTAACTTGTGAACTGCCTAACTGATTTGAACCACATTTGCTACAGGTATAGGGACACCTCAAGGGCATAGTTTGTAATGATGTCATCCACCCTGATTCAAGATGGAAGACACATGAATATTTGAGGTACAAGTGGGAATTGGTTTGGACCAAATTTGGTACAGTTATATGGACACATAGGGACACCTCAAACACATAGAAGCTATTCTCACAACGAGCAAGAACTGGGCTAAGGGAGCCCAGCCTGGTTCTTGCTGGTTGTGAGAACTGCTGGGAGCCATGGCAGCAAGCCTGCTTACAGAGCCCACCGCTTAACATGGGTTCTGGGTGCGAGCATACACACAAAAAGTGGTTTTGTTTTGTTTGCTCCATTTATATGCAGCCTTTCTGCCAAATCATTAAATGTGGTTTGAAATTTAAAAGAATAAAGCAATAAAAATATTTGTCTTAGGATGATGGTGATGACAAGAACTTCCTAGACTAGGGCTGCCTATAGGCATAACATGAAACCGGAGGTAAACATGGCAGAGGTTTGAGTTTGTGGTCATCCAAATGCGTGAAGCCACAGTTTTGTCACCCAACCATGGCTCTGTTTTCACTTCCAAACCAGGATTTGAACCTTCGGTTTGTAGTGAGTTTTGCAGCCAAAACCTCAGGTTCCAAAGGGCCATTGTTTTATCTGAATTCTGCTGGATTTTGTACTCTACACCCAGTACTCTAGCTCCTCCTGAAACCATAGAGGGGGTGGCTCAGAGCAGCCCAGAAATGGGTTAGCTCTATGCCAGCATCATTTCTCACTGGCCACTTCTCAGAGCTGATGCTCTGTCCTTTACCTGCTGAGAGTGGGCGATCAGTGCCAAAAAGGCACGAATGCACTGGGCATGCCTACTCAAAGATCATGGCCAATGGTTGCCGCTTTACTGAGTTCTGATGCCTTGCCCACAGTCTGGCAATGCACATGGTATGGAACTTGCTGGGATACAGCCCTGGCAGACCAGGAAGAGAAAGGGGTCACTCTGCCCAGAAGCCAGTGGTTGCGAAACCGCAGTTGAACTGTGGAATGATTTCCGGTTTAACAGATTAACCACAGGTTTGTCTACCTGATGTTTCACACTATGGGGCTATTCCCACGATCAGCCAAAATTGGGCTAGGGGAGCCTAGCCCAATTTTGACTGATCATGGGAGCCACCGGGCTCGCAAGCCTAAATACCCCTCCCCTAAAACCAGGTTTGCAGAGCGAGTGCTCCACAAACCCAGTTTTTTTAAATCGTGAGTAGCCGCACCGCGCCACGGCTACTCATGAGGAGACCCCCAGAGGGAAGGCGAAAAGCCGCCTTCCAGCTCCGGGGATCTCGCCAGCATGACCTGCGTGCTCACGCAGGGCATGCTGGAGCTTCCGGGGCCCCCCCCAGCCCCTGCCGGCTCCGTCATGGAGCTGGCAATCGTGTGGGCGGTCAATCCGGCTGCCCAGGGCTTCCTCCCCACTCAGCGCACCAAACTGGGTCTCACTGATTGTGAGACCCAGCTCTATGTCTTAATGGGCCCTAGGTTTCTTTTCTTTTACTTCCCCCTGAAAACAGAGTTTAAGGTAGAGGCTGTCCCAGCTGAATTCTCAAGGACCATTGTTGGTCTCTTCAGGAATTGACAGTATGAATGTCTTCGCCTGATTTGACATCTGCTGTTGGCTGGTTGGTATCTTGTTGTGCAACAGAATTCACATTTAATTCACTGAGTTTAACAGCAACAAGAAAGATATGGCAAGAATGCAAAAAAAATATTTTCCTTGTAGCGTTCTTCCTCTAGCTCCTGTTGAGAAGGCCCTACAATATGTGTTGGATTAAATAAACAGATCAAATATTAAGCAGGATCTCCAAACCCCATTTTAATGGGCAGAGAGGTGTGGGAAATATGTATAGGTTGGTATGTGGGACTCAAACTGAATGGGGGCACTGTAGATCAACATCAGTATCTTGAATTGGAAGCTAGCAGCTAATCTATATCATCGTCATAAGTCACAGAGTTGTGTATTCTGCAAGGATATTAAGCCGTTTAATGTAAAATAGCAATTTTGGATGTGCATGTAAACTCCTAACCTTATTTCCATGAATGTTGTATCAGTTCTCTATAGGAAATCGATGTAATATCACATTTGTAGCAATGTTTTCCATGTTTATTGTCTGGTCACAGAAGATATAACCACAGCTCTCTAGGGATTTTTTTGGAATAATCCAGTAGCAAGTGGGGCAAGGGGGAAGAGAAGAAAATGAACTGTTGGAGAATCTAGTCATGTAAAGGATTTTCAAGCAGACTGTAGTGTCCTCTTTGGACATGCAAATTCTAGATTCAAAATGTACAAATATTTTTGGCTAACTTCTAATGCCATGAAGTCGGTCCAAGTTCACTAGATCTGGAAGGTTTGCAACATCCCTTGTGATTCAGAAATATTTTGAAATGATCGCTTGACTAATTATATGGGGAACTTGCCATGTTCTTATAATATTGTCAGGTAAAGCTAGGTTGCCTAGACAGGAGAACATTCTGCCCCAAACTGGGTAGCTTTTATTCTGTTCATATGAAGACATGAAGCAGAGATCTATAGTGAATGGTCAGCGTATATTTATTTACCTATTTTAATTCTATCCCATTTTACTCAGTTTTATCTCTGAGAAAGCAATTTTTTCTTTGTGTTTGCTTTTGTGGAGCCACTTGTTTTGTTGACATAAATTTGAGGATAATCTTCCAAAGATGCATGTTCTGATATTATCCTTCAGATCTCTTTGACACAAATGTCTCTCTTGAACTGGCCCTCAATGTTATGACAAAGGCCAATTTCTAGTGTGGATCAGTTGCAGGGGCGTACTGTTAGTTAGGCAAGGGGAGACAGTTGTCTCTTGGCCTGCTGCCTCAAAGGGCCCCCCAGAGGCAAGTCACATGATCCTGACTCCCCAGTGCCGTTTCCTGGGAATCAGGAGATGGATACATTTTGGTAAAGAAAAGGAGTGACAAGAAATCTGTTGCCCTCTTGCTTACGTTCTGTTCTCTCATTGATCAGAGGTCAGAATTGTGCATTTTCATTGGGCAGTGTCCAAAGAGCTAACCCAGAAGTAGCTCCCTGGATCCTCAGAATGAGCATTCACACACCTCACACTGTCCTGGAGAAGAGGTGTGCGCGTAGCCCCGGCTGCCGAGCTCTTTGTGGGTTGTCGTCCTTATGAGCTCCCGGGCAGTTGCGGCAGCTGGTAGGCTCTTCTCCATCCTGATGTGGTGCTTTGCACAAGCTGAACCTTCCCATTGGGCGCCCATACACCCTCCCCACCCCCAGCCAGCTGCTCACTCTGCTCACCTGCTTGCAAACATAGCCGCCACAGCCCACAGAAGAAGAACTTTCTCTTTTGTTGCCAACTTCTACCTTGTCCTGCCTCAGTCCGGCACTGCTGCTGGAGGGAGAGCTGAGGAAAGGCAGGTGGTGGCCAGCGACCCAGTGCAGAGGCAGCCGGCTTGTTGGGACACTCGCCCCTCTCCCTTGCTCCCTGCAACCTGGTAGTGAAATTGCAAATAGCTGGCTCCAGGAAAGAGAGGCTGAGTTTGGAGAGAGCTGTCGCGTCCCCCTCAGGCAATGGGGGTGGGGGCAAAAGGTCAAAACTTTCTTGCTCTTCCTTTTCATGCCTGTGTTCATTCTTTCTTAGCAGACAGGGCGTGCAAAGGCAGCTACCTGGCTCTGCTCTTCTGCTGCAGATGTCCATTGAGATGACCAGAATAGTCCCCTCCCACCCCAAACCCTGTTAATTAACTGGTGCAACGCGTCCTGCAAACAGAAGGGAGGAGGCTATTCCCTTGAGCTAGGGTAACGGTGCTTTTTTTAACACGTGCCCCCTAATTTTTTTCTCCCCCAGCACCCTCCTGCTCCCCTTGTAAGGGCGCCGGGGGCCCTGCCCGCCTTTCCTCCCTCCTGCTTTAGCTGTGCTCCTGACCCCGGCTTCACTCCCTCCTTATTGCACATGGCCGTGAAGATTTCACGCTGGGGTAACTGTGTGCACTTGCGCGTGCCTCTCTTTTTCTCTAGCCTTGGCAGCAAGCCTCATTTTTATTGTTACTACTTTGCCTCCTCCCGGAAAGGGGAAACCTCCTCCACATCACCCTCCTTACTAGCGAGGAGGGGAAGCAGATAGGGTGCCACTGCAGACAGGTTCTCAAGTGCTGCATCTCAGAAGTACTAAACAAAAGGATTGCACTGCAAGCCAGACTTTTAGTAATGAGACCAATTCTGAACAAGTTGCTTTGTCAGAATGATTACCTTTTGCTACTCCTGTGTCTAAATGGGAAGATTATCAGAAAGCAATAGCTGAACACCTCTGATGCAGACATGCATTTGGAACTCCACAGGTTAGGGGAAAGTGGCATCGGCAAACTTATTCAGAGAGAGAAAGCAGCCAGTGGGGAAAGGACTGTGCACTCTCACATCTGAATTTGCTTTTCTGTTTTATTTTCTTAAAGGATAATAAAAGAAAGAATAATGTTTTTTAAAAGGGGGTGCTTTGGGTAGTAGAGAGAATCTGAGGATTCGCTGTTGTAAAGGTGGTGGTTGCCCACCTGTTTCCTCATGCGCCAGTCACCTTTTGACATTCCCCACTGCTGTACTTCAATATTTGGTGTTTCAGCCTTCGTTTGCCCTTGTAAATTCCGCCTTTGTCTTTTTAAAATATACGTTTGTAAAAAGAGATAATGAGGTCAAGAGCATCATCCACTATATAAGATTTATTTATTAAAAAAATTCTTTCCCACCTTTCCATTTTCAAAACAGATTACCCAGAAGAGCTAACAGACACCCATAACATACTAAAACAATGGAAGCATGCATATCCAAAGAGTTTATAATGCTAATTTGCTAGCTATTGGGGTGTTTAGAAGACTGTTTACAATCTGTCATTTTCTGTTTACTCAGCACATATTTATATGTGGCTTAATTGCTTTTGTGATTTTGAGTATAAAAGCAGGGAAGCAGTGCCAATTCAAGAATATTGAATTAATGCTGAATAAAAGATAGAGTTCTTGTAAAGTATGCATTCACACAAAAATGCATTCTTAATGCAGAGACTGTCATGATTTCAGCTTCTTTTATGCTATTGTAGGAATATGGGATATAACTAATGTAGGTTTTATGTTTGAACTGTAGGTACAGGATGTGTTTTTACCTCAGTCTGTGAAAGCACACTGAGACAATCCTCTCCATTATTTTTATTTTATGGCAGGTATATTAAATACTGTTTTTTTTGGTGTTCAGAAATAATGTCTTAAAAGTCAGGAAACCCATTTTAAAATCTTGTCTCTTGGCCCACTCCAACCTTGGTCCGCCCCTGATCAGTTGGATGGAATCAGCTCTGAATCAGTTGGATGGAATCTCTCCAGTTGTCAAATATGATACTGTTCTGTCTCCTACTTAGCTGAAGAAGATTGGTGGTGGCGGCTTTGGGGAGATTTATGAGGCAATGGATCTTTTGACCCGTGAGAATGTGGCCCTGAAGGTGGAGTCAGCTCAGCAGCCAAAGCAAGTTCTTAAGATGGAAGTGGCCGTTTTAAAAAAGTTACAAGGTGAGAGGAAAATATTTTCTGGAAGGTGTACATTTCTAGAGCTTGTGTTTGGTCATCTTACCTACCATCTACATCCTATTTTATGCTAAATATTTTTTTGCAAAAAAGGGGGCAAAGCACAAAATATTATTACATTCTATACAGCAGACTGTTTCTCTCTTGAGGCATATCTACATTTCAACCTCATATGAACTGCATGCTAGATTAACTGTCATGGCTTTTCTCCAAATGATCCTGTGTAGTTTAGTGAGGTTGCTAAGTATGCTCTGTGGAGATCCATAGCTTCTCTCCCAGAACTCCTATTCCCTTATTCCAGAGAGGGAATAACTATTAAACTAGTTTAAATCTAGAGTGTAGATATGCCCTCTAAGTAAGGAGGATAGAGAAGGGAGAGTGGGCCTGTGTCCAATACACAGCCGGCCTCCCCTCTCCCTATGGCAAATTCTCAGTGGCAGCATGCACGCTTACTCACACAGTACACCCCACTCACACAGCTCTACCCATCCTTCTCCCATCACTGGGTTGCAGCTGGGAGCCTGACCAATGGAAGGAGGAGGTGCAGAGCCAGGCCAGCCATGGAAGGAGGTGGAGGCGGTGGCAGGAGCCCCAGCCATGGGAGCTCGGCAGCATCCTCCAGATGCTCTGAGGCTCCTCAACACAGAGCATGACTGGTTCTTTGAACCCATCTGCTCTGTTACAGCTCCGCCCCGTTGTAAGTCTTCCAGCCAAGAATTCTGCAAACTTCTGTTCAGCAAGCCATACAAGTTGGGTTCAATTTTAGTTCAGATTCATTAGTATTTTTTAACTCTCTGGTTCAGACACAAACTTAAAAGTGGGTTCAGTAACTGATCGAGTCCCTTTGAACTAGTTTAAATACCTCTCATGCAGAATAATATCTTTTTTTGCTTGAAATCGAACTCTATACAATAAATTCAATTTAAATACAATTTCATTTCATATGTTAGAAAATTTTTATAACTGTTTATTTTGAAAAAAAAAATTAAAGGTTTTTAGAAACAACATACAGTATGTGCAACAAGATTTTTAAAAAACATGCAAGAAAAACCATGAATCATTCAATTCAGGTTCAAGGCAACCAAAATATTTTAGATGTGGGTTCCTTACTTGTGATTAAATATAAAGGGCATGCTTTAGTTGTAGCAGAACTAATGACATCTAAAAGATAACATATGGAGGAAAGCTATGCATCTCTGCTCCAGCTGTCAAATGCTAGCTGCACCATACCTGGCACAGAATTAGTTTTGGGTTGTAGCAGCACCAAGAGTTTAAGGCTGTTCTGATAGCCCTAAGATTTCCATGCATGGTGGTGTTGCCAGGTCTGGGATATATAATGCATTTACTGTGGTGCTGGATGACCCAGTCCTGGCAAGAGGGGGACATATTGTATTCTTATGCTATTACTGGCACTCTTGTGCTTGATCTCATAAACTATGATATTCCTGCATTGGAATGGACCATCAGTTCAGCTTTTCCTCCCCTCTACATCACATTGTGTGAGTAAAAACAGTCATGGAGAAGGTTGCCTTGAACCAGCAAATGTCTATCCCTAAATAAGGATTCGGATGTGTCTGACCAAGCTCCAAAGTCTGGTATGACTTTTATTGCCAAGTTGGACCCAGAAAATAAAGCATCTGGATGAGGAAAAGTGCTTTTGTTTCTTGAGCCAATTTTTAGAAGGGGAAAGTGTTCATTATAGAACTCAGGAAGCCTGTATAAGCTTATGTTAGCAAACATTCCTTCAATAAGATACCAGTTATCTATTTGGTCTCGCAGGTCCAAATGATCAGGCTAACCTGCTACTTCCTGGCATGCATCTTCAGTTTCTGCCTCCCAGACAGGATGAGTGCTTCAGCAATCATTGGTTGCCACTGATATAAAAATTACTGTGTGGAATCAGGGCATGATCCATCTGGTCCAATGTTCTGTTCCAACAGTGGCCAGCCAGATATATCCCACTTGGGAGCTTCCTAGAGACAGTGGCTCACATCCTGACTAATGTAGCACTTGAAGAATTACTTGCCACTTTCACAAGGAGAATAGCAATTTTTGGCTGTTCTTCCTTCACTCTGCTGCCCCCCATGTCCCCCCTCACATGTCCTTGAGAGCTGAATAACCTTCAGGGACATTTTCAGGGGGCATCAAAAGCAGCAAAAGAAAAGGGGAGAATTGGCAAGAATTGTTCTGTATGCAAGTGGAAAGTACTTCCATAAGTGTGACATTAGTAAGGATGTGAGCCACAGTAAATAGGCATGACCTTTTGTTTCCCATCAGCATCTGGTGCAGAGGCATACTGCTTTCGAATATGCTTCTATTTAACGATTATGGCTAATAGCATTGATAGTCCTCCATGAATTTGACTAATCCCTTTTGAAGACTACCAGGGGTGTTGGGCATCATTATACTTGTTGTGGTGTTGAATTATTTAGGTTTATCATGCATTCATAAACACCTTCTACTTTTTCAATTCTGAACTTACTGCTAATTAGTTTCAGTGGATGACTGGGAATCTAGTGTCTTACCTAATGCTCCAGAGTACTGAGATGTAAAGTAACAGTTTGTGTAAATTGGTTTGTAGATATTCCTCTAAAATAGTGCATGTGATGTTATGCTTCATTGAGGGATCTCAGGGATTCCCAATAAGAGCTTTAAAATCATTGGCCCAGTGGGATTATGGCCACAAGCAAACTTGATTCTGATTGTCATGTGTCTTTATTCTTTGCAGGAAAAGATCATGTTTGCAGATTTATTGGTTGTGGAAGGAATGAGAAGTTTAACTATGTTGTTATGCAGCTTCAGGTGAGCTTTTCTTCATTCTACACATTCAGGCTTTTGCAAATACAGACATTAGGTCACCACTGGTGACCTAGAATTTTTTGTTGATGACCATATCTGTGGCTCTCCCCTTCCCAGAGAATATCACAGAAAATTCACAAGTGGGTTCTCTCTCTCCATGTTGAGTGGGAGAAATAAACCCCACTCTTCCTCTGGCACATACAGAAGACCTGTGAGAAGCAGTCAGCATTTACTTGCTTCAGGTTGGGAGATACTTAGGATTGGTTCAGATGTCACATGGAACCAAGATCAAACCTTGGCTTCCCACACCATCTCTCAGTCGCAGGAATACATGATCTGGAGTGTAATCCGTTACATTCATAAGGAAAGGGCAACCAGGAGCCGGGAATTGGCATTGTGGCGCAATGCAACTGACACCCGCCCACACTCCACTTATGTCTCCTGCGCTAACCCCACGGGGCTAGTATCGGATGAACGACTTTTTAGATTTTGGAAAGACAGCACAAGACCAGTTATCGCTTGATCCTAAGATGAAAACAGATTTGTTAGCAATGCTGGATTCGACTGATACCACACCGTCGGGGTCGAATCCAGCATTGCTAACAAATCTGTTTTCATTTTAGGATCAAGCGATACCTGGTCTTGTGCCGTCTTTCCAAAAGCTAAAAAGTTGTCCGTCCGATACTGCCCCTGTGGGGTCAGCGCAGGAGACACGAGTGTGGGCGGGTGTCAGTTGCATTGCACCACAATGCCAATTCCCGGCCCCTGGTTGCCCTTTCCTTATGAATACAACGGATTACCTCCAGATCATCTGTTACAGGTAAGCAACCTGTTTTTCCTCACTCCCCTATCTATGTATGAGCTGGAAGAATTCTACTTCCAGTTGTGATTGGAAACAAGCTGGGTTCAGTCATGATGTTTGAACTGACGAATCCTGGCTTATTCTAATCAAAGTGTTTGGAATAAACCACGCTCTGAAAATAAACCATTGACCTACTGACTCAGATAAAATTCAAAAATTCATTAAACATAGCCTGATTGCCTGATTGTTTTGTGGGTTGGATGGTAGATAGGTAGGGTCTTACCCTGATACCCAACCCACTTTGGTGTCCCTAGAACCTACCATGGGTAACAGTGGGGTGATTCATGTTTCCCATTGATCTCTAGGGCCTAAAAAAAGTGGAATTCACACATTTTGCAGCCCTGCTTTGAAAAACAACACTGCAGAACAGAAGCACACAGATTCCCTTCCAACACAGAACAGAACACTACATTTTGCCAAACAAACAGACAGTCCCAAGATGGCCAAAAAAGAATCACTGACCCAAAATCCACTGCTAGCCACAGTGCCTGCCTGCGCTGGTGCACAAGTTGCGCTCTCACACAATTATGACTCTATCCTCAGCAACAGCTGCCACAGCACAGCAGCACCCTTAGCAACCAGCAGGCATAGCCATAAGCTCAACTAGAATGTCTTCACTCAGTCACATTTTGAATGAGCAAGTACACCTTGCAATGCAGATTGCAGAGCTCAGCGGACCAGAGCAGTGCGTGAAGCACAAGTTACCCTCAAGGCCTGACACTGAGATAATCTCTTACCATGAAAAGAAGTCTTCTTTCTTCTCTTCTTCTCCAGTGTAAGCGTATATGTCTTCCTGCCTGCCTTTGTTTGGATAACACACCATGGTCTCAGATTGGTGCTAGACCCTGGCTGACAGCCTGACACATGGGTCAGGGCACCAGTCCATATCTCATCATTGGCTATGGCGGTGGTGTGTGTGTGTGTATGTGTCAGCAGCATTAACAGGCAAACTGTGACACATCTTGGTTTGGGGTCGACCAGGATGGGGCGATCTGCCAGTGGTGTTGGAGTGGGTGGGGGTAACCATGAGTTACTCACAGTCCATGGCCAGCTCTGCGTAGCCCAGCAGGGGGAGGTTGGCATTGAGGAAGACCAGCCACTCCATCATATCAGCATCAAAGCATGAGCAATGGGGTATCACCATGCCCCCAGCCATGGAGAACACCCTCTTGCTCTGCATGCTGGTTGGCGGGCATGAGAGGAACTGTCTGGCAACCGACATCAAGTCCGGCCAAATTTGCATTGTCCAAAACTAGATCGGCTCCACCTCCCAGCCTGCCACTGGCTCCTGCAGGTACTGCAGAACACACTTCTCTGCACTATTGCAGGGCTTAGTGGGTTCCTCCCATATCCCTGGGAAGGCACCAAAGAACCCCTCCATGAACCACCGGGTGGAATGTGGAGACAGCCGACTTGACCCTGCCAGGGGCACTACGCTTCTAGACATCTAGAGAGCCAGCGTGGTGTAGTGGTTAGAGTGCTGGACTAGGCCCGGGGAGACCAGAGTTCAAATCCCCATTCAGCCATGATATTAGCTGGGTGACTTTGGGCCAGTCACTTCTCTCTCAGCCTATCCTACTTCATAGGGTTGTTGTGAGGAGAAACCTAAGTATGTAGTACACCACTCTGGGCTCCTTGGAGGAAAAGCGGGATATAAATGTAATAATAATAATAGACTGGGAAGTGGCAGCGATAGTAGTACTGTTCTTGGTGGACTGCGCACTAGCAGTAGGTGCTCCAGCACTCTCCTCCTGGTTGTGCCCTTGCTTCCTCTCCTCTACTTGTGTAACTTCTGCAAGCAGGAGGTACCTCCACATGGGCAGCTAGTCAGGGGTGACTACTTTACCCTTTATCCTTCAGCCACATAGGCAGGACAAAACATGCTCTTCCAATTTACTCAAAGGTGCCCTGAGCCGATCCACCACTCCATTCCTCAGTTGACATGCCAAGGCAATGCCTTCCTCAGTGGTCAGAGTGATCTGGAGCTCACCCACCATCTTCTCAAGGAGAAGTGTGTTGGGCAAAGCCTGGCTCAGTGTTGCTGTCTCGGCATACAAGATGTTCAACATAGAATGACTCGAGTCCCAAGACAACCTTGGAAAGCAGTGCCCAGTCCTGGTTGGATAGGTCTCACACTTCCAAGCTGCACCTCCTTGCCAGGACGTGGATGGCCAGCTCTTGCTCCTGCAGGCACTGAATCAAGAGAAAGGTGGAGTTCTTCTGGGTCTGAACATCCTAACGGATCAGGTGTTCAGGTAGGCCCAGTTCAAGCTGCCACTCCCTGAGCCTACTCCCACCCTTTTCACTCCGATGGAAGAAAGCTTCATTTTTGCTGCACTTCTCCACAAGAGCAGCTGTGGCAGCAGCAGGATGACACCAAGCGCCTACAGCAGGGATGTCTTGCCTGGCTACAGCCCCAGAAAGGCCAAGCACACCCTGCACGAGCAGGTTCAGAGTGTGCACCACACAACGGGTGGACACAAACTGACCCTTCTAGGCTGCATTTTTGATGTTGGTAGCATTGTCGGTGACCATGAACCCTCGGCGAAGGTTTGGATTCAGGGCTGTTGATAGCTCAACTACCTTGTGCTCAGTGTCCAGCACCTCCACATGCAGCACAGCCCACCTGTTATTCGCTGCATGGGAGGGGCTGGCCACGCCACCAGCTATTCCCTCACTCTCCTGCCCCCACCAGTGCACCGTGAGGGACAGGAAAGTAGCATATCTCCCACTGGGACTAGTCTGCAGATCTGCAGTGACGTGCACGCTGGTGTCAGGTGCTGCTGCATGCATCAGCCTTGACATGGCCTCCCTGTATGACTGGTCCTGCCTGCAGAAGGTGATGCGTGAGGGGATCTTGTAATTGGGGGCAAGCAGCTGGCAGAAGCCAGCATGCACCACTTGGAATGGCTGGTCGTCCAAAGTGATCACCTCCCAATGGCCTGGGTCACACGATGAAGCTCTGGGTGACCAGATCACTTGTCCACCTACTGCACTGACTGTGCAGGCTACTTCCCCTGTTTGAAAACAGGAGCAGATGCCTTTCTGCTAGCTACGGACACACCATGCCTATGGCTGCCAGCAAGAGCAGGGAACCCCTGGAGGTGCTGTCTCAGATGTTGCAGCATCGCCATCATCCCAAGATGCTTGGGGTCCTTACACCTGCTGACACTTGTCCTGCAATGGGTGCAGAAAGCATGGCATGGGTCACTGGGGCAGTACTCAAAGTGGTCCCGCACCATGGAAAAATAAGCAACTTTAAGGGGATGTGGGGTTGGGGATGGTCTATTTATGTTCTGTGTGCCACACACAGATCTGTCTATAGTGCAGTGGTGCACACAGGGATGGTCTTCAGCTGGAGTCTTCCAGGTGTCACTCTCGGAGGCACGCTTGGGCTAAGCAGACACTGGGACTCAACAGCTGGGGGGAGGGCAGGTGGGCACCAGTCAGGCACCCAAGTGGTTCAAAAGTTAGCCCATTTGCACCTTATACGCCCGCCATCTTGAATCAATGTGGATGACATCATCACAAACTATTCCATTGAGGTGTCTCTGTGTGTCAGTCACTGAAACTGTACCCAATTTGGTTCAAATGGGTTAGGCAGTCCACAAATTAGCCCTCTGGCTCCTCAGATGCTCAAGCGGCTGCCATTTTGAACTGCAGTGCACATACACACATAGCACCCCAGTTATTAAAGTCACTGGGGGTGGTACTAGCTATCAAGAATAATAAAATAAAATTCCAAGTAGCACCCATTTAAAGGCACTGGTGCTGCTGGTACAAATAATAATTTTTAAAAGGTAGGGAGCAAAAATAAAGTAGTTGGCAGACACTGCAATTAAAAGGAGAAAGCGAGAGTGTGTGTTCAGGCACAGTCTCTCTGCTGTCTTCTTAATGCTGCTGCAGTCTCTCTCTGTCTCTGGTCCAAGTTATTTCCTCTCTTGAGGCACAAAACCAATGGTCTCTCTGCCTCCAAGCAGCCCCTTGTTTACCTTTTGAAACTCCCTCTTTTGGCTCCCAGCCAATGGGAGTACAGTTGCCCTGCTGACACTTGATTTGAAAGACAACAAGCCAACCAAGAAGCAAGGAGATCTCAAGCCAATCAGAAGGCAGCGCTAGGAGGCCAATCAGCGAAAAACATGGAGACAAAATGGTGTTTGCTAAGCGAATAGCACAAATCAATTCGCTACGAATTGCTGCCAATTCGATTCGTGATTGAATCACCCCTTTTATGATTTATGTAAGCCCCTTTATGTAAGGGTGATCCAATTAGTGAACAAATCAGTGAATCACTCCCAATTAACGGTGAATTGATTTGCTAGCAAATCGAATTGTATACCCCTAGTGAGACAACCACAAATAATGACTATTTGTCAAGTCCAGTCAAAATACATGGATCCCTGTGTTTTTCCAATTAGAACAGAAAAAACATTATTTCTCCCACTTTTTTCTTTTGCCTCCTTCCAGGGAAAAGAGAGGTTTTGTGTTATACTTGGAAACACATTTTGGGGCATTTGTTTGAAAATTAGAATGGCAGTGGTGTGTGAAAATCAATGACATGAGAGCACTTGCCTATTTTGGAGTTTTGACTTTGCACCTTAATCTCCTTTTGATTATAGTACTTTAACAAGTAATCGTGTGACATATATTGGGTTTAGATATTCTGTGCTGTGAGAAAAGTGTCGATAAAGATGAATGAAGTGCTAGGCCGTCTCTTAATGTGCTAAAGATCTCTGCTGGATTCCTGTGATAAGAACTCCTGAAGAGAAAATACTTTATTTTTGATGTTAATCCCATATTGGTTTCCTGTTTATAGCCTTTCCTCATATGGCTTGCCTTCTAGATTTGTAAGAATTTTTGAACTGTGAGACATTTGGAGTCAGGAAACCATATTATTAATTTATTATTATTATTATTATTAGTAGTAGTAGTAGTAGTAGTAGTAGTAGTAGTAGTAGTAAAACATTTTGTATTTTTGTTGTTGCATGGTAAATAGTAGTGACTCTCTTTTGAGTCACTTGGAGCATAATCTGGAACTGGACATGGTATTCTAAAGATGTTATGGCAAGGGTTCTAAACCATGGGGAGAAACGTTTCGTATTCAGTGACTATCCTCTGCACATAAGTGGTGAATGTGGGGTTCTCCAGGATTGTGGCCATGTGGTGTATGGCTAGCCAGCTCTGTGTGTGGGGGGGGGGCATGTCTAGCTTGAGTGTGCCCCTCTCATGTGTTGGCACTGAATGATGGCTGAAGCGGGCTTTAAGTTTCATTGATTTCATAGAGAAAGATTCCTGGGCAGATATGTGGAGGTTTTGCTGAGTATATGCTCTTCCTCTGTCCTATACAACAGTGTCAGTATTCTCAAACATAATAACTAATGTTCAGAGATTTTCCCAGGTAACTCTAATAGGCCCTCCTGACTGATGTAATGTAATAGATTTATATTAAAAATATTTACAAGCTTGCAAAGCTAGTAAACTGAAAAAGACAGGGAAATGTCAATTTCCCCCCGTCTCTTTACAGGAATTGCAAGGAGAACAAGTCACTCAAACAGAGCAGGAAAAGAGTTCTTGAGCAGATGATGTTCTCTATTTCTTTAAATTCAGCTCTATTCCCTTGACACTGTTAAAGGTTTACATTAATGTATGTAGCCAGCATGTTTCTGTGGTGGATGTGAAAATGGCATATTGACATTCTAATTGCATGGATTTGACTTCGGGGAATGAGAGCATTTTCCTATTTCTTTCAGTTATGGAAAGAATTGAATTGTCTTTCTAACTCTAGGTAGAGCCAAGGCAACAGTGTAATCTAGTTTCAGTGTTGTTGTTCTATTATTTATTTGTATATTACATGTTAAGAGACTTGTAGCAGATTTAATCCAGCCTTTGTCTTAGAGCAAGCTCACGTGAGCGGAAGAAAAATGCTGAATCATCCTCTCTCTTGCTTTCACCCACAAAGGCTGTTCCTTTTAAACTTTCCTGTTTCTTTAGGAACCTAATGGCTGCTGCCACCACCACCCAATTACTACAAAGTTTAAACACACACACAGACCCGGATTTGGGTGGAATTCCAGGGAGACTCTCCTTCTCTTTACCAATGGAAAAGTACAAAAACCTTCCACGTGCAGCCTACACGTGATGATAAAACTTGATAGAGTTGCTAAACAGTTAAACTTGAGCTGTGTGTTGCACCAGAGCTAGCCATTTTTCCTGTCCCCCTTTCCTGAGTTATAAATCCACTCAAGAGGCTTATCCAAAATTGCAAAGAATGAACTTTATTCAAAATACTACAGACTGCTTCTGAGGCTTTCTCAGTTTTTAGTTGCAAAAATAATCAGTAGGTTCCAATAATACTTTTAAAAAGCCACCCCAGTTCTAAAGAACAGGGCTGCAGGAACACACAAAAGCACCTTAGAAAGTGTACAGAGACTTTTGCAGCACCCTGGATGGATGGGCACAGGTGGTTGTTTCTTGGCTTAGTTATGTTACAGATAAAACACAATAGAACAGTTGCAAGGATTTGCAAGGCACACTGAAAGAAAATAAGTTTCTGATGCAAACTAACTAGCAAACTGTTCCCTAGGCTAAAACCCCTTTCCCTTGAAAACTCACCCCTCACCTGATGAGATTCAAGTATCCTGCCATCCTGTCTCTCAAGAATCTGCAGTTCCTTTTTGTAACTCCATGGCTACTACACATCCTGTTGCAAGCCCAGCCTGGCTTCAACTGCACAAATGGAGGCTCTTTTGCCGCCACATGGCCCTCTAGGTCCCACCCACCATGTGCTGAGTGGCCAATCCCTAAAGGTCACCCACCTGTCAGTCAAGACAGGGTTCACTTCCGGTTCACTCTTTAGAGGAAAGGAAAGGCTATTACTGCCTGATCGTTACAAGACCCAAATTCTTCTTGGATGTATTTTCCAACATACTCTGTGAGGTTGGTTAAGTCAAAGGAATAGTGACATGCCCAAGGCCACCCTAAATGTATTTATGACTGTGAGGCAGGGGCATAACTACAATTAGGCAGGGGGAGGCCGTTATCTCGGGGGCCCCCGCCTTGGGGGGGCGCCTCAGAGGCTCTCCCCCACCCAGCGCCTACCCGATCTTCCGCCGCCGAGGAGGCAGCCCTGGAAAGCTCATGGCAGGTTTTCAAAATCAAAGGACAGGAGCGTGCACAAGAGAGACGCCCCCGCCCAAGCCCAGGGAGAAGTGCAGAAGGCGGCTTCCTCTTCGGCGGGCTATGGCTTGTCTGGCATTTTTCTCTCCCGGGGAGAGGGGTGGAGTGCTTCGCGGCTGCTTTCCCTACGTTCCAAGGCTGAGCCTCTCTGCTCTCTAGCTTGTAACGAAGCAAACTTCCTTCTCCTGCCTTCTGCGACCGCTTTGTCGATACTGCGCGGTGCACGCTAGGCGAAGAGGCTGCAGCAGTAGCCGCGCCAAATTCCATGCGGAGGGGAAGCCCAGCCTTGTTTGCACAACCCTCAGCCAGCCAACCAGTCACGTGAAGCCCGTAGCCCGTAGCCCGCCTCTCCAGCCTTCCCCTTTTCTCTGAATGTGCGGTCCCCCTCCCTTTCCTTCAATGAATACACACAAGATTTCTCCTTAAAGCAACACTCCCCCATCAGTCAACATCAAACTCCTGCAACTTTTGGGGCCTGAAAACTGGGAGGGGGGAGAAGAAAATTAGCTAACGGTGGCGGCGGGTTGGAGGAGGAGGAAGACACACACGACTACAAAGATCGTGCATTCTTTCTTCAGGCAGAATTCTTTCTATACCCATTCTAAATCCTGCACAGCGGCGGGAGGGAAGGAGAGAATCCAATAACCAGGATGGGCATGTGTGAAATTGTACCCACGCGCAAACATCATTTAAGGCTTGTTAATGGAGCGGGGGAGATAATTGTGATTCAAACAGCAATTGGTATCAATACGCCATCACAAATCTGTTGTATTAGTTGGTTCTGCTTTCGTGTTCTCTGTACCTTGCAACTAGTTGGGATAGTTAGCAGAGACATCCGGCCAGAGGAAGGAGAGGTAAGCGGTGGCGGGGGGGGGGGCATTTAAGAATCTTGTCTCAGGGCCCACTCCAACCTAGTTATGCCCCTGCTGTGAGGGAATTCTGAATTGTGTTTCCTGCACCTACGCCCAGTTTTCAGTTCATTGCATGACATTGGGTGTGGGTTAGTAGACTAGTTACATAGGATACTGTCCACAGGAAGTCAGGCCCATTTAGCTAAGAATTGTCTACTCTGACTAGCTGCAACTCTCTAGGGTTTCAGACAGGTCTTTCCCAGCTCTACCTGGAGATGTTGGGAACTGAACCTGAGACCAGCTTCATGCAAAGCAGATGCTGCAGTCCAACTTCTAGAAGCAGCAGTTCTGTTTACATGCCCCAAGCTTGATGATGGAAAGAGGAGTGTGAGTCTGACCATGGCCTCCTATTCCTGACCATTGTAAGCCCACTAAGGACTCCAGGACCAGTTGACATGCACTTGCCCTACACGACTGGAGCACTGCATCTTCACCCTGAATGGCTACAAAGGGAGGTAGCTGGAATGGTCAACTCTATAAAGGTTGCCTGGAAGGAGGAAAAGAGAAAAGCCCAGCAATCAGAAGCAGAAGCAGAGTCGCATGCCTAGCAGCCAGCTGTCACTGCCTGTCTCTTTCTTGAGAAGCTGGCTGCCTGTGTGCTCTACAGCTGCTAGTCTGTTGCTTCTTCAAGCCAACTGTCTTTGCTACTACTCACAGCCAGCTGGCTTTGCTGCCCTCTGCTGGTGGTTGTTGCTTGAACCAGTCAACCAAGTCTACCTTTCAATTTGGCCACCTTGGGTCCTAAAAAAAAAAAAAAAATTCACCCTTACCATAGTTATTGCACTTAAAGAGCAGAATAGGAAACAAAGGCAGGTTCTCAGTGAAGGGGAGGAAATCCCTTCTCTGTAGCTCAAGAAGGAATAAATACTTCCCTTCAGATCAACCCTCTCCGTGCTATTGCTTCTTTGGGATCCTAAGAATTGGGACATAGGGATCCTGCTAACCACTGGGATATAAACACCAGTGGAATATATTATTAAATCCATCAATATGATCAAATTATATTTTCATACCACCTGTATGAAGCCACTGAAAACAGCACTGTGAATATCAGCATTTACCAAAAAGCTTAAAAATGAGAGGTTGTTCTTCAATGATGTGTGAAGGGATTGGCTTCCCAAAAAGAACCATTTAGCTTTTACTGGATCTCATACTGACCAAGGAATCTTTTGTGGAAAGATAAACTGAAAGGTCCAAGCTTGACATTAAGTGGGTGGTGAAATGGCTGCATTCTGTATTTGGTTCTGCATAAGTGGCTAGAGTGTGGAGGGAAAAAAGGAGAAAAAATATTTAGGACAGTTCCCATTTTCTCTCTATTTTTTGTCCAGAAGTTTTTAAAGGTTGTTTTGACTAAACTGTTTGTCAAAACATCCAAGAGAAACTTCCACAAGGAAAAGGGCTGCTCTGTAGTATTGGTGGTCACCGTTTTGGGAAATATCTTCACAACCAGTGTGAATAATGTCTTTTAGTCTGGAGAGGATCACTTACAAAAGTAGTTAAAATGGGATACAAAGTATTGTATGTTCTAACCCATGTATTATTTTTCCATTGAGTTTGCTGATATAGAGAATAGGAAAATGGGAAGCTGCCATTTACTGAGTCAGACCTTTGGTCCATCTAGCTCAGTATTATCTTCACAGACTGGTAGTGGCTTTTCCAAGGTTGCAGGCAGATGCCTAAAATGACCAAAATCTTAAGTAATGTATACAGATAACATTAGGAGCTTGGGTGGCTGGGCTAGTATGAGAGAGATCCAAATTCAAATCTCCACTCAGCCATGAAGCTCACTGGGTCACACTAGACATGATGTGGGAATTCTTCAATTGGATCTTCCAGTGTCATCTTCCTTTTGAAAAAGCAGCCGTGTTGGATCAGGCCCATGGCACAGAGAAAGAGGAGTTTGGGTTGTTGTTGTTTTAAAAACATGGAGGGTAGGTCTATCAGTGACTATTAGTCTGAGGGTTATAGGCCACCTCCAGCCTCAGAGGTAAGATGTCTCTGAATCTCTGAATATCGGTTGTAGGGGGAGCAACTGCAGGAGAGAAGTCAGGCTTTCATCTCTTGCCTGTGGGATTTCCAGAGGCTTCTGGTGGGTCGCTATGGACCAGGATGCTGGACTAGAAAAGTCTGGACTTGATCCAGTAGGGCTGTTCTTATATAGAAGGTAGAACCTTTTCTCCTTGCCGGGTATTAAATTGACTATGTTGTACCTGGTGCTGACATTTCTTACCAAAACAATGTGCAACTGTTTTAGGGCCGGAACCTTGCAGACCTCAGAAGAAGCCAGCCACGAGGAACCTTTACACTGAGCACAACCCTTCGATTAGGCAAGCAGATTCTAGAGTCCATAGAAGCCATTCACTCAGTGGGATTCCTGCACCGAGACATCAAGCCTGTAAGAAGTTTACATTGATCCTATTCTACCTATATATATGAATGACTCTTCTTGTGATTTTTGTTGCTGTTATCTTGTCTGTCAGACAGCCTCAGAGCTAAATGAAACCTACAAATCAGGGGAAATGCATCAAATGACATGGAAGGCCAGCCAGAACAGGATGGTCTTCATCAATTACTGAACAATTAAGAGGAAATGGGCTAGATGGCCCCTCAAGGGGAGGAATTCCAGAATTGAGTTGGCAGAGCTGATAAGGCCACGTTCCGTGTACTCCAAAAAGAAACTGTGAACACTGCTGGATAGGGAAAAACAAACTGGTGAAAACCTGGAGGAGCACAGGCTAGACTGTAGCCTGGGGACCTGTGTATTGATATTATCAAATAAGTAAAATAATACCCATAAACAAAATGCATACACCACCTCTCTTCTGGGCAGGGGTACTGTATTGGAAACAGTAAAATGAACACATGTCAATATCAAATATCATAACAAATTCTGTTAACAAACATACATATACTGAAAAAACATTCATATTTTCCCACAGTATCCTCCATTTGCGAAATAAGACCTAGAGACACATAGAAATAATAGTGAAGTAATGTTCTCCAAATGATGGGCCCCCATCACCATCTTGCTTGTAGTATTCTGCACCAAGTGCAGTTTCTAAACACTCTTCAAAGGCAGCCTCATCTAAAGCATGTTGCCATCATTTAACTGAGTTATGACAAAGCATATTTGACAATGGCCAATTCTGGCTTCTTCAGGCAGGAGAGCTGCTGGTGTACTAGCCAAAGCTGTGTGATAGTACTCCTGGCCACAGCTACCAGCTGACTATCCAAGAGCAAAGCTGGGGCTAGGAGTACATCCAGATGGAAACCTAATTCACTAGAGGGAGTGCTACCCCATCACAAACAGGCTGAATGAATAACCAAGCCCAGCTCAGCTTTCATACCAAACAGCAACTCTTCTGTCTTGTCTGGATTATTTCCTTAATTTGTTAACCCACATCTATCACAGCTTCCAGACACTGATTCAGAATCTCCCTTCCCTTCCTGGAATCTGATGGAAAAGAGAGAGAAAGAGAGCTGAGTGTCATCTGCATACTGATGACACTGCACTTCAAATCTCTGGACAGCCATGCATGTCTTCCAAGACAAGCAGGCAAGGAGTTAGGTTTTAGAAGGGAGCAGGGAGCTTGACTATATGAAGTTTTTTGCGATGAAACACGTTGCTCAGATTAAGGAAGATGTTCTGAGCCTGGGGCTTCACGGGGCCTGGTGAACAGCGTTTGACCTTTGAACTCAGCTCACAACAGGGTTGGTATTGAAGCCTGGGTGCCATTAAATTCAGATCTTGGGGTCAACTGCATGTGATGCTAAAAATGTCATTGTGCTTCAATTAAAAAATAAGATAATAATAATAGCAGACGTGGGCAGCCTCTTCCCCTTTTTGATCTTGATGAAAATTGCCCCTGAAGCTGCCCCTTGGCCCTGGAAGGAACCTGCCATTGGTGCCAATGGCAACTTCAAACTGAAGGTTTCAGGGAGAAGCCTCAGAAGCTCTACTTTTAAGAAATACCTATAAATAAACAAATTAGGAGCAACTGAATATTTGTTGCTCAAAGAACTGGTCTTCAGTTTGTGGACATTTATGTTGACCCAAAGAAGTATCTTTTTGCTCCTCCAGAGGCAGACCAAGTTGTGCCTTTGTAACCATTCCATAACAAGCATTTAGCAACAGCTTCATGCAGCCTCTCCTGTGGTGTTCTTGAGATGAGCTGGCTTTGCTTTGTATATTTGTTGGATCTCAACCAGTTATGATTAGCCAGGTGTGCTCAGTAAGTTTTGATTCACATGGGTTGAAAGAGAGTGTGGGTTCACAGTGCTTCATTCTTGTAGTAGTAATATAGGTCATGTTGTGTTTTTTTAGTTGCCTTTTATATAGAGAAAAACTTTCCCAATCAGTGTATACGAATAGAAATATTTTTTGCTGCATAAATGGAGTTCTTAAAATGCTGTCCAATGCTGAAGTGAAAGCAGAACTATTTTTCAGGAAGAATGTAAGTTGTGGGTGCTATCTCACAGAACTGCAATATTGGAATTGTGCATATGGATGGAATGGGGACACAGCCACCCCCAAACTTATACAACCCTTAGTTAGCTGCCACCATCTCAGTTACTTGAACCAGGATTGGGAATGCATGCAGATGCCATGCAAAATAACCAAAGAAGCCTAATACTTATGGGTTGTAGTGTATTAGCCATAGTAGCAGTATGTATGAGTGGAGTATGGGAAGCTGCTAGGAACAAAAGGCAATAAAAAGTAAAAACAAAACAAAAACACAGAGAGAATATAACTGAAAGATTTCTGCAGTATTTGCAAAAGTTTTTTTTTAACAAACTGATGATAATCGTTAAGTACGATGATGGTAATATTGGTAATTAAAACAGAACAGTGGATTGTGACTTTTATATGTGAAAAGGACTGCTATGCTATGTGCTGCTAACCTATTTTCATCCTGTTGCTTTTGTCTAGTCCAATTTTGCCATGGGACGTCTGCCCTCAACCTATAGAAAATGCTACATGTTAGACTTTGGTCTGGCCCGGCAGTATACCAATACCAACGGTGAAGTCCGGCCCGTAAGTGACATCTTTTCCAATTCTGCTGCTGTTTAGGTAACCGGGATTTTCAAATCGATTATGCTGTTAATTCACAGCTACAACACTATTGCTACTGGTTGAGCATGTGCATTCATTGACGTGGAAAGAGAACACATCAGGTACTTCCTGTTGTCCAAGAGGGGCTGTGTTTCTTTTCAAGCCATAGTATTCCCCTTTATGCTTGTGCCTGTTGTTTAGAGGTCAGTGCTGTAAATTGTTCACAAGGCTCCAGTAATTTGACATTTTCTGGAGTTTCCTTTTTAAAAACACATCTTGTATGGGAGTAAAGAAGAAACAGTAAAGATATTATCTCCCTTGAACAAATGTCTTTTATAATTTTGAGGCAGGGTGGGCTTGTGAAGAATAGTTATTTTCATCCTATAGCCATTTCCACCTTCCTTTATTTTTGGTTTCAGAAACATCACTGGGTAGTCACACACCAATGAATGTGCTCTGAGACAGTGATTGCTGTGAACACTGGGGCTCTGATGCACACTTGAAGTTTCTCATCTGTAAGGAATTTCAGTGATGGAGGCATCTCTTTGGTTATGCAAAGCCATGTCCCCTGACCCCATTGAAATGAATGGGACATCCAGAGCTCCATGGGCATATGACTCAGGATAGCAGCAGTTCTTCACTATACTCCAGACTCCAAGCAAACATCAACACACAAGGATCAAAGGCTTTTTTGTCACATTCAGCATCCCTTTACCTGCTCTTTATTATAATTTGCATTTGCATTTATGGGCAAGTTATTTCATTTTCTGTGCTGAGTTCAGATCTTTCAATCATTCAGTCAAATCAGTGGGAAATTAAATAAACTGAAATAATGGAGACATATGGAGACAGCCATTAGTTATGTCATAGTTTGGAAATGCAGATTATTGTTAAAGAAATGCCCCATAGGTTCTTTAAATATGTTACTATAAATACAGCGGTTCATAATACGAGTAAATTAAATCCTAGCATTAGATCTTTCTTTACAGTAAAAATGTTGGTCATAAAAAAGAAGCCTTTTATGAATTATATTGAATTTGGAAATAAGTGAGATGTACTATCACAGTACATGTTTAAATACTTGTCCTACTGTGAACAAAAGGAGAATGTTGAACAGTAAAAAAACAACACCAAAAAACGCAGAGGACTTGCACCAGAGAGTATTAAAAAACTGACCCATTATCTGTCCATTACTCTCTGTTTTTGACACATCAAGGATGCTGAATGGGATTAGTAAAAAAATATGATTTTGTGCCAGTGTTTTGTTTTAACAGGGGAACTCATGTACTAATATATTGTTGAGGATGAGAGCATTCTCTTGCAAAATCATTCTACTTAAATAGCATTGTGAAGGTACTACTAGAAGCAGTGTTCATTTAAGTTCTTGGTATGTTTAATTTCTATATAATCAAAACATTTGAATTAGTTCCAAGTGGAGTACCATAGGACTGTCTGTGCTGCAAAGCAGATGATATTGGTGGATTGTGTAAACAAACACTACCACTCACAATTGCACTTTATATAAGTGGACAATAATGGTTTTGTCGGTAGATAGATTTTTGTTGTTGATTTTTTTCTTATTGTAAACTAAACCAAATTAAAATTTTGGGAAAGGAAAGCAAGAGGCAAAAAATGAAGTATTTTAAAGGAAGAAAAAGAATAGCAGAGGAGATTATCTATCTATCTATCTATCTATCTATCTGAACTGTTAAGTCTTGGGCTCACACTCTCCTCCATTGTGCATGGGGGAAGGTGGTGTATTATTATTGTTTACTGTTGTTGTTTGTTATTGTTTCTTACACATCACTTATATTTAACCCTTTTCAAGGAGTTTTATCCTCACAACAATTCTGTAAGATGATAAAGCCATGCAAAAGTAATATCTGTGTTAGGACAAACCAAACTGACACAAAATCTAAAGCAAGTTTTTGAGTTTTCTAAGTTTGGGTCATTTTGGTTCATTCTAATAAAGCTATTACCAAATGGTGGCTTTTGGTGGCATTTTTCTAATGGACCAACACAAGTATTTATGATTTTTGTCTACCTGTATTGTAGGCTACACTGAGAGACAGAGACTGGCTTCATAGCTGTGTGTTGGAATTTATACCCAGGTCTCTCTAGTTCAAAACTAATGTTCTAACACAGGGCTACACAACTTCAGCCCTCCAGCTGTTGTTGGACTACAACTCCCATCATCCCCAGCTACAGTGGCCAATAATAAGGGATGATGTGAGTTGTAGTCCAACAGCAGCTGGAGGGCCAAAGTTGTGTAGCCCCACCCTAACGCTACAGTATACAGGAAACTGCCATATACTGAGTCAGACCATTGGTCCAGCTAGCTCAATATTGCCTACACAGACTTGTAGTGGCTTCACCAAGGTTGCAGGCAGGAGTTTCTCTCTGCCCTATCTTGGAGATGCCAGGAACCTTCTGCATCCATGCAGATGCTCTTCCCAGAGCGGCCCCATCATCTGTGGGAAATACTTTACAGAGCTCACACATGTAGTCTCCCATTCAAATGCAAATCAGAGCAGACCCTGCTTAGCAAAGGTGACAATTCATGCTTGCTACCACAAGACCAGCTCTCCTCCCAAATTGGTTATCTGTTGGCTGAAAGCATCTCTTGTCAGTTATAAATCAACCACAGTTTCTTTTGCCCCGAAATCATGAAACGGTGGTTTATTCAGACTGTGTTTAGTTCAAACAAAGCAGGCTCAAACCATGGTTTCCCATGTTTGGATGGAACAGCAAACTGCAGTTTATTCAAAACTGAAAGTGGACACTCATCAGTGCAAATGAAGAGGAGACAGGGAAGCACGCAAGCACAAAACTCAGTGTGCATTATAATCTAAACCAGGTGTGGCTAAGCTGAGGCTCTCCAGTGGTTGTTGCAGCTGGGGGTGATGGGACTTGTAGTCCAGCAAAAGCTGGAAAGCTCCTGCTTGGCCATCCCTATGGTTTAGAATGATGATTGGCTGAACCAGTCCAAATGGGTTAAAAGGCAAGCAGAGGAAGCCCCCTAGGAAGTCAGCAATGAGGATACTTTCATGGATTCCGGTAATCTGGTCATGATTACTCCTTTGTCAGGGCCTCTTAAAAGTCCTCTGCCAAAAGATGACATCAGAGGCTAGGAGTGACTGATGGGAATGGCTTGGCTAACAGACAGAGGAAGCCCCGGTTTTCCTGGCACCTCCAGGTAACAGTCAAATCTTGGAGCCACCTGCAGTGCCTTTTCAGCAGCTACCTTTTCTTAATCATAATATAGTCAATCATGTAGCAGAGCCAGAGTAGCCTCTTTGACTGGCACCTACTAGACTATTAACTGATTGCATCACTGAATCTTGCCCGATAGGTTCCAGGCCGTCCACTGTTTTTCTGAAAGCCCACAGAGCCAATGTAACTCTTCCTCTTTTCTCCCTGCTTTTCAGAATGCCCTTCAATAACCCTTTTTTAAAGATGATGCTCAGCCTTTTCGCATTATATTTAAGGCAGCCATCCCTGTGCTTGATCTCATCCACAAAGGTCTTTAGAGCCTAGCACCATGCCATCGTGTGCTGCAGAAATCAAAGTGCAGAGCAGAATACCCACTCAGTACTATAAATACAGCCCACCATCTGCCTTCTGCAGTCTCAGGTGGAATGGCTGAAGGCTGAATGCCTAGAGATGTCCTAATCCCTCCTGGCTCTTCCAAATGATAGTTAAACATGGGGAGCCACCTGCCGTCCCTACCGCTGTCTCAGGTGGACAGTGGGCAGGTTGTTTATTGGTTACACAAGAAAGTATAATGGACTGCTCCTTATCAAAGTTGCTATGGCCCCCCAGTGCAGCAAATGGCAGCTCTGGGGGCCCATAACACTTTTGGGAAGACTAGTTTTGGCAGGAAAACAGGGGTGTAGCAAGGTTGAAGTGGGCCCAGAGACAAGATTTTAAAATGGGCCCCCCTTCTCACTGAAGCTCAGCTCATGCAGTAAAGAAATCTTAAATGAGGCTGAATAGTGGTAACAAAAAGCATAGTAAAATTTGTGTGTGTGTATGTGTAGACACACACACACACCCCTATGTGCCACAATAGAACATCATCCTAAATTATTTTTAAACAGGTTTTGTAAATTGTGGATAATGCAAGTCAATTAATGGTATTAAAGAAAGACAGGCTGTTCTGGTAGCTCCAGGTCTTAACACTCACATCAGTTTTGGAGGATGAATACAACTAAAGGAAGCCCGGGCGGGTGCACGGCTGGGGGAGTCAGTCATGTGACTTGTCTCTGGGGGCCCCCCCAAGGCAGTGGGCCCCCAGACAACTGTCTCTCCTTGCCCTATTATCGTTACGCCCCTGCAGGAAAACCATGCAGAACTACACGGTTAAGCACCACCTTCCTCCTTGCACAGTCTCAATCCAAATCTGACTCTTGCACAGCTGCTGTTTGGCAATGAAAATTAGCTCTAAAGTAGATACTGACACATTTAATGTCGTATCTGCTTTGGTCCTTAGACAAGATGGAGATAAGTCAGGGCATTTTTTCTCTCCTACCAGTTACAAATTGATGACCAACAATACCCAAGTCTGCCCAGGTGAGCAAAAGGGGCGTTCATCTGTGCTCATTATTCTTTCTGTGACACAGCTGTGCATTCTGCCCTCATTCCCCTCTGTGATTGGCTGTTGTCTCGAACTACTGCATCTTCTCTTTGGCTGTGTGAAACAAATAGAAAGGATACATGTCCTCTTCACATGTTCAAAGCACGTACAATCTGTGCAGAAATGCTCTTACCCCTGGACTTCGGGGCCAAAGTCCAGGGCCCCCACAGCCCCTGGGGCCCCCGAAATCTTCTTTAGTCTGTCCTGGGTGGTGTGGTCGCCCAGCTGAGCATGACAATGCTTAATTTGTGTGTGTGGTGGGGGGGTGGGCGGCTCTAAAGGCCTTTAGGTCCAGGCTCCAACATTACCTAGGTGCACCTCTGAATCTGTGTACAGTATTCTGAATCTGAACACACATACTGTTTTTTTACACATTATCTTCAATGTACATACTGTAATACACTTCCTATTTGTACCCCACATTTGGGAGGGCTTGTACCCTGGTTCATTTTTAAAATGAACACATGTATAGTAATTAACACATACAGATACCTATACACACATACGGTGTAATGTCCAGATAGGGTTTTAGTGGTTGTATAGCAGAGGGCTATGCAGATGCAATTCCAGGCCGTATAGTGAATACACAAAAAATAGTTTCAAGTAAGCAGCTTTGTTATATTGGTAATATGCTGGTGACTTGCTGTGTTGCCATTCTGCCTGACAAAGAGCTCAATGTAACACGAAAGCGTATTAATAATAATAATAATAATAATAATAATAATAATAATAATTTGATTTCTATACCGCCCTTCCAAAAATGGCTCAGGGCGGTTTACAAGAGAATAACAAACAAATAAGATGGAACCCTGTCCCCAGACGGCTCACATTCTAAAAAGAAACGTAAGATAGACACCAGCAACAGTCACTGGAAGTACTGTGCTGGGGGTGGATAGGGCCAGTTACTCTCCACCTGCTAAATAAAGAGAATCACCATGGTAAAAGGTGCCTCTTTGCCCAGTTAGCAGGGGTTGATCCAGCAAAATATGTCTACTTTATTTGTGGCATATATGTTATCAAACCACATTCAGATTTCCATGTAAAGAAACCTATTGATTTAGAATAGATGTGTTTCATATTGCACAATTTTAAAATTGTGCTTAACCATATTAGCAGACTTTAAATCTAAATTCCTGCTGCCACCCAGACAGCTGCGTATAAGGAAATACCTTTGCCTACAGTTAAATGGTCTGGAAATGCAAGTTATTTTCTTTCAATGCAAACTCTCATTCTCTGCTTGAAATCTGACTCTGGACCATACATTATTTTATTTCGTGCAAGAAGCCTTGGCTTATGTAGTCCCTTGAAGCTCTCTGTTTAAAAATATTTCTTTTGCACAATATCATTTGTAGAACAGCAAGGGGAAAGCAGCATTTTTGTCATGACAAGTGTCTCCCTTTACATGAATTGGCAATGCACTGCTATGCTTTACATGCTGCTGCTGCTGCTTTTGCTGACTCAGCGCTAGCCATTGATTCGAGCTCTGTCTCCTCGTGATTGAGACCGCACTGCAGTAGTTTGCAATGCTTGGCTGAGGATATTGTATGTATGTATAAGTGGAATCTGGCCGTGAATGTGTGGTGAAAACAGAAGATTAGGAAAGAGAATGCATGATCTGCTTTGATTAATCTGAAAGTTGCAGGATGCAAACAAAATACAACACACCCCTAATTAAAGAAGATAATATTTTAATTTTCTAATAGACCAGTATTTTTCCGTCTCAGTCTGTCACAGATCTGTGCAAATTAGAAAACAAAGTTGCTGATATAGGTATTTCCTATCACTGAATTTTATTACTGTTAGGATTTTTTTTAACATAATTGTTTTAACAAAATAGCTGCAAGAATTATGTATTTGCATCAGAGCTGGGCTAAATGAGGTAGATCATTACATCCTGTCATGGCATTGTGGTAGTGCTAGCTACTTAGGGGTACCCAACATAACACAATGTGATTTCGGTTCTGAAATGCTCATAGGCCCAGTTCAGATGTAATGCTAAACAATGCCTGGAATTTTGTGCGATGTGAATGAGCCTGAAAGAGCCGTGGGCTTGCGTGGTCCCTTCACTCTCATGTATCAGTGAAGGAGAAAGCTTCCATTTTCAACAATATTTCCCCAGCTGTCTATTTCTGAATGAGCTGGAAATGTTGTTATCCTTATGGACACATAAATGGAACACCTGTGGGTGAGAAAGAGGTACTGACAGTCACAACTTTTTCTGTTTCTGAGGAGGGAAGGTGCCTACAACTTTAACCATGCTCAGGCACAAGCTCAAATAACTCATGCACATGAGGAATATACTGCAACGTTTTGTTGTGGGTCCATGCTTGTTATACACACAATCTGAACTTTTGTTTGTTCTAACTCAGAGGCTATTATCACGATGGGGGAAACAGCTCGGTTTCCACCCATCGTGAGAATCCCCGGGCGAGCCCAGTGGTACTCTGGTGGCTACCCCACCAAAGAAGCCCTCCTCTTAAATGGGATTAGTGGAGCGAGTGCTCCACTAACCCTGTTTTCCTGATCATGAGTTGCCATGGCGCAACTCTGTGCCGCAGCGACTCATGAGGAGACCCCCTCCAGGAGGCTAAAACAAGCTTCCTGGTCTCAGGGGTCTCCTGGGACTCCCAGTCTCAGGGCATCCTGGGACTTCCGGGGTCCAAGTAGCCCCTGATCCCTGCAGCCCCTACCAGCTCTGTGACAGAGCTGATAGTTGTGTGGGCAGCTGATCCGACTGCCCAGCAACAAGTGACTGCTCACCTCAGAGGAGAGCCTGGTAAGGCTCTCCACACTGCTTGTGTGGAGAGCCTCCCTGTCTGCTGAAGCAAACCATTAACAAACTGGACGGTTTGTTTTCCAACTAGGGCCGCATTCGCACGTAACGGCAAACCATGGGTAAATAAACCGGAGGTTAATTTTTGTAACCGTGAATCACATCACATATGTTCATCCTACCATAGTCTGGCAACCTCTGGTTTCAGGGCAGAGGAACTAGATTTGTGCAGCACACTTAGATTATAACTACTCTCTCTTCTGCCGAGGCTGCATCCCAGCAAGCTCTGTAGCGTTTGCATCGTCAGGCTGTGGGCAAGCCATCAGAATGTCGGCAGAGAGGTAGCCATTGGCCACGATCTTCAATCGGGCGTGCCAAGCGCGATCATGCCCTTTCTGAATTGACCTCCTGCCCGCTCACCCTAGGCGCAGGGGAAAAGCATTTGAATCCCTTTAAATTGCATGCATGCCTTTCTCCTGACATCAGCTGCACTGCTACCTTCGTAACAGCCCTGGACCAAGACAGTCTTGCACAAGCACAATTTCTGGCTACAGGGGGATGCAGAGGGGCACTATTTTTTTTGTTATTCTAGGAAAGGATCATGATGACTTCCTAGGAGGGAATATGTATATGAGGGAGGGCAAAGAATCCTGGAGTTGGGTCCACTGTGACCAGGGATGCTCTTGTGATGGCCAGCCCTGGCTAAGCAGTCAAGGAACACCCAAGCACACTCCTGCCCTTGGATTGTCCTGCTGCCTGGGAATTAATCATCTCATGAGAGGGCCAGTCCACTGCAGAAGACCAGAGGCCCCAAGACCTTCGGTCCTCTGTTGGGCTGTGCTCTCATGAGTTAGGCCACCCAAATCAAGGGCCCCCCACTTGTGTGGGGCCCCTGTTCTCTCTAGTAAGTAATACAACTTGTACACCATGATCTCCTCCTTTCCAGTCAGCCCTTTCATACTCCCAAGGAGTAGCGGCTGCTCCATGTGTCCAGGCGGTACAGGGTGGACAGACTTGGGAAACACCGGGATCAGGGATAGATCTTTACTCTCATTCAAATTTCCCAGGTTTGGACTGGTGTTGTGGAGTATGCAGATCAGCCACCATGGGAATTGCAGGAGAAGGGAGCCCCAGTTATCAATGATCCCAGTAAAGTAGGGTCAGAGTGCCAGGCAAAAACTAACATGGATGTGTGCCAATGGACAACCGGAGTGGCAAAGGGGCCTGCTTGGATTGCTTCTTTGTGGCAGTCACCATGACAGGGAAAGGTGTTGCTGGGGTTCCTGTCCCCACAGGTTGCTTATGTCAAGCAATCAGGTGGGGCAGCAGCTGCCATCTGGTCTGCTTGTGTGTCTCCATGACCTTTTCACTCTCATGAGAGAGTGGTCCACTCTGGAGCAGCATCCATCATCATCACACAGCAGGAATCTCTCCTGTGACTGAAGGCAATACTGCTCCTGCTAGACAGATCTTCTCATGAGTAACGCCAGAGACAGCATGCTTTTACCCAAGGGGAAGGAGCTGGGCCCCCTCTCCCAACTTTATTGTACAAAAAATAGAGCAGAGCCATTCAATAACTCCTGGGTGGGACTGCCTTTTAAACCCGATCCCGGGTATCACTGCCCTGCCATATGTTGTCTTTGCAGTGATCTAATCGGGTTGCCCAGTTTATAAGAGTCTTGAACCCTAACCCTAAAGGGGGGGAAAGGGAGGAAAAAAACAGCCCAGACCTGGTTGATCATCCTACTGTCAGGTAATCTAAGGAGGAGGGACCCAGCCCAACTATGACGTACAAAATAGAAATAATACCAGTAATTCGAGTGCAGAGCCAGATGTCCCCAATACTCTGTGGCGTGAGCTCCACCTATATGTGTATTTTTAAATGTACCTCAGATATGTGTCTCAAATATGTCCTGGTATGTAGTTTTAAATGTGCTTCAGTGCCGATTATATTGTTATAATTTCAATACAATAAGGAAAGAACTGTCAGGCCAAACATAAATTGGTTATGCGTTTCTCTGCGCTCAAATCACGCCCTAAATCTCACCAACCCCTTCATACTGGCTCTCTCCTCCAAAGACAATTCAGCTACCTGCTGAAGAATCCATGGGAAGTTCAAAAAACAGCAGTACAGAAAAAACTTATTGGCATCTATGGGCTCATCTATAAATCTACTCGTCAGAGAGAATAGGATTTAAAACTCTCACGGAACACTCACTCTGGATTCAATTAATTATTAGACAACTGTGCATACAAAATGATTTCCAACAGGAATATTCAATGGAGAAGAGAATAATACCTGAAATACGAATTCTGCCATGACAAAAGTAGTACGCGTGTTGTAAATACAAGGCCACATGTCCACCAACGTACAAGTATCCCATCTCATTACAGACTAGTATTCAAAAAACCATAGTAAAATAATTAACAAAGATCAGCCAAACCTCTAATAGTCCCCCTCCTCATGTAATGAAAGACAAACAAACAAGCCGGAGAGATAAATGGAGGGAGACTAAATTCAGCCCTGACTGATCTTTATAACCTACAGCTGGTAGCATAAACTGTCAAACTTTAGCAGTGAGATAACCCCTCTATACAGATGTCTAATCCTTCGCAGTTTACTTCCAATTGTTTGCGTCAAGCTAAACTTGTCAAAGTGTTATTATAAAATATTCATAACGGTTAACAAAAGCCCATAATGGGGGGAAAGGGGAATAATAAACTGGAGCTAAGAAAAGAGAGAGCATAATCTTCAACTGCTTGTCATTCATATCCTTTCAGAATATATAATGTCATATTATAGGGTATAGCCGGTAGTCTTGTGCCATATGTTTAAAAATATTTGCTCTATTCTGTCAATTTGCTTCTAAGAATTAAGTTTACAAAAATATTCTCAGTTCTTCCCTGAATCCTCCATTCCCAATGCATTCTCATTTCTTCCGTAGAGAGCAAGAAAACAAACAAACAAAAAGAACCAAAAGCAGATATATGTGACATTTCCTTGGGTCTTTGAAACCCAAGGAAATCATAATGCCACTAAGTTCCTGATTAGATTGATACCCATATTAAACCTTATTTATAACTCCCTAAATATTGATGGTTGAAATAAGAAAGGCAGTTAACACAGGGAACACCTTGAAAGACTAAGTAATAAGGCTTAATATTAAGCTATACTCAAAGTTACTATCCTAATGTAATACCCTAAATATTCACATATATTTCAGTTTCTTTTCTAATGGTATGTATTAATTCTTTAGGTTAAGACTTTGAACATTGGGGTTATTTCAGTATTGCACCCTATGTGGAACTCCCTAAATATTTGATGAAGAATACATTAAACACAGGGAATACATTGAAGGGCCAATTAAAGAGGTATAATATGTACTTATACTCAAAGTTAGAACCTTTAAATAGATAGGAAAAAAGGGAGAAACCAGCATTAAAATCTTAAGGCTTTGAGAATCTTCCCACTCACACCACAAATGGTTAATTTGAAATCTTTGAAACAATGTCCAAGGACATTCTCTCATAGGGGAGAGACTAAGCAATGCCGGAATTAACTTCTGAGGCTAAAACAAACGGTTATCAGGTTTCTTCCAAGAGTAAACAACTGAGGCAAGTAAACTTTCAAATAAAGTTAAAACTTTCAGGTCCGTTCTGGTAGAATCTTCTGAATTTATCTCATAGTAAAACACATCTTAACAGTCTCTCCCCATACCAATTAGCCCAGCCTGTCTTTAACGAGATCAACATTCAGTAAAAGTGAAAGTAATGAGGAATGAGAGGAATGAGGAATCTTCACCGCTCCAGCTCAGCCAAGTGATATGTATGGGAATTCTTCAAGATAAAGTCAGAGTCTTGGCATGAAAGAAGCAAACTATTTTCCCAACACTTTCATTTCCCCCATCAGAGCTTAGATAATTAGTGGCAAAAAGGTGATTGTTCAGCCATAAAACACTTTGTCAGCCGTGCAAACAGAAGGAATTGTAAATGAAACTGTTAGTTCAAAGCAAAGTCTTCTAGAGTCGAGCCTCCCAGCAAGCAGGTAAGCAGAATTTTTCCACGCAGGGCTTTGTAAGACATACGTATCCCGGTTAAATGTGTGGCCTTGCAAAACAAAAAATAAAAACACGGAATCAAAAGAAAAAAGAAAAAAAACATACTTCTCTCCAAGTCTATTTTCTTCTCCATTCCTCTTCTCCATAGTAAGTTCCTGTCTGCAGGGAAGTTCAAGGCAAGGGGTGGTGGTTCACAAAGAGTTGGGTGGGGGGGGCAAGAACAACAAAAAAAGTCCGTAATGATCTCAGACGAAAGCTATAAATGATTTAGAGTTCAAGATTAAAGTAAGAAATAAGTAATTGCTGGGATATCAGACATTTTTTTAAAAAACACTCTTCAAGACAAAACTGAAAGCTGTTAGCATTGGAATGCTGAGATCTCCAGCAAAGTAAAGATAGCAGAAAATTGGCAAGAGCTTTCAATAAAAAGGAAGAGAGAAAGAAAGAAACCGTAGATCTGCCAAACTCACGGCCATGGACATCTCAGAGATTTATTAGGTAAGATAAAGAGAATGGAGCAGGTCGTTCAGTTCGATGATTGCAGAAAGGTCTCTCCAGATGTTCATCTGGGGTTTTCCAGACTTTTCAGGGTCTGAAGACCACCCCAGACTCCCACCTCTGGGAGGAGGACCGAGCCCCGCACACATACCGACCTCCATCTGACCGATGGGAGGTGATAGGACCAAACAATTGTTGAAAACCTTGACAGCTGGTTTAGTCAAGAGTTTTCGTTCCAGACGCCATCTTGCTTTTTTCTGGAACTGTGGTTTCATGCATTCAGATGTACATGAATTCCAACCTCTGCCCCATTCAACTCTTGTTTGGCATCACGTGCAAAAGCGGCCTAGATTTAGAAGACACCCTTTGTAAAGAACACAGACATTGTGGTTTGTTCTACAGTGAAAACAAACCAAAACTTTTACTCTGCTCCTTTTGTATGTGAGCCTTGGCTCTCAGAATCTTTTTTGCTTAGCACTAAACCATGGCTTTGCATTACGTCTGAAATGGTCAATTCCAGTGTAATTTTATCTGGTTCCTGGGCAGCTCTACCAAATTTTAATCAAGATGTAGCAAAACAGTTTGCCCACAGTGTGAGTCATAACAGTGAAACAAAGGAATTTTCAGTTTGGAAGAGAGATTCTTCATCAAGCATTACATCTCTCTTCTCACTTTGTAATATTTCTGTTATGCCTGAGTGCATGAGGTGATGAAGCCCTTACTGCAAGAGGGCACCAGCTTTATTATAGGTTTGACTTTTTTTTTGCGGGGTCAGTTTGTATAGCAATCTGTGCCTCCAGTCCCCTGAAAAATGACATCCTTTTAACATTTCTCAAATGACAATAAGGACGCTCATGTATACTTGGAATACTGCTATTTTCACACTAAGGTTCACTGCTTGAATGCCCCACTCTGCCACACAATTATACATTCCAGAAAGCTGTTCTTAGTCTCTTATGCATGATGTTCCCTTCCTTTGAAATACACTGTCTTACATTCGCTTCTGAAGCAAATGTGCTAGTAAATTGATCATAAACGTTTCCTTTAAAAAAAAAAAATCCCGTAAGAATTTTAAATCTTGTAATGGATATGGTTGCACTTATTGTTTCATTTTTTCGTGCTCATTTTCCATTTATATTCCACATCATACAGTGCACTCAAAGTGGTTTACAACGCATAAAAATAAAAAGAACAGTAATACATAAAATGACATCATGTAATCAAAAAATACAAAATTATGTATAAATAACATCAAGAATTTACTAAATTAATAAAACACATTTCAATACAATAAATAAACATTCCACTAATATTAACTAATATAGAATAACAACGATATTCAGCAATATTTCCTGTATTGATAGGTGGTTATGCTAGGGATAGGGGTGAACCAGTGCACTGATGTTTTGTATTTAAACAATCAGTCAAGAGAAAATAAATTGAAAACAGAAAGGGTTCTCTTCAAACTTTTTTGGGCAGGCCAGAGGGGCATAAGTTGTAACGTGGAGGGATCAGTCTGGAATTGGCTTCACCATGTTCACTTCCAACATGTGTTTTCATCTCCAGGGCAAAATTCTGGTGGGGGAAAAGTGTTCTGCAAGTTTGTAGCAGAAGCTGGCTATGCATGGCACTGATTGGCTGATGCCTGTGCTCTCACTACAATGTCTTCCTCCCCACATTCCCCACAGCAATTTTTAAAAAGTTTATTCTTCTTGGCTAACATGTTATGCAGTCTCCCATCTGCTGTAAAGACCTGCCAGGGCTGCTGTACAACTTCAGCTGAAAGGAGTTCTGTGCTGCTGCCTGGAAGCAGTTTAAAGGCATTCTGCAAGAGCTCTATCACTGTACTGTTGGGACTGCCTTTGAAGTTGCACAGCGGCTGCGGCGGGTCCTTATTGTCAGTGGGAAACTGTGCATAATCTTGGTGGTAGTGGTTGTTGTTGTTGTTGTTGTTGTTATTGTTATTATTATTATTATTATTGAAAGTTGAAGGATAAATGTATAAATGAATATATGTATGTGGAGCTTTAAGAAATAAAGTTGAGAAGCCTGTGTGAAGAATAGGGGAGGGGCAAGACTGATATCTAAACCCGCATTTGATTTGCTTGTCTATACATTTCTCTTGCAAATTGTGAAACTGAGAGGAAGCTGGTAGGTAAATAGATCACAATGACTTCTCTTTTACATTATATCTATTTTCTCCTTTAGATTTTGGGGAGATGGGAGAGGGTACTGAAATCTGAAGAACTGTAACTCCAGTAATGCACAATAACCAAATATTTATAAAGCTGTCTCCAAAATTTTCTGTCAAAGACAGTCTGATCTTCCAGAGATAGGTACCAGAAAACAAGGACTGTCCTTGGTGAATGGAGCCCTGGAGAATATGAAACAGAATGGCCCGAGCATACAAAAGTTGGCAGTCCTTAGTTCAAATAGAAATGAGGGCCAATTTGTGTTGACTTATACAAGGGGTTCTCAAACTTGGCTCCCCTGACATTGGTCTATAGCTTCCATCATCAACCCCATCATGAATATTGTAGTCCAACATCTGGGGACAAGGTTGCGAGCCCCTGGTAGAAGCCAACAATAAACTGGTTCAGACCGGGGGGGAAACTGCTATACATGATTACAGCATGCAAAGTAGAAACAGAAGTCCCACTCACCAGCACTCCACTCAGCCTCCCCTAGCTTGCGCTCTTCACAGTTATGGGTGTTTGTCTGAAGAAGCAAATGCCATAAGTATAGTCACATCTGTTTCTGTGATCAGCAGCCTGGAGTGCAGACTGGGCCTGGGAAAGTGTCAGCAGAACCGCAGTGATTGAGCAAGAACAGTGGAAAAGACTACAGGGCATATACTTCCCAACTCCCTCTGCTCACAAGCACATGCTGCAGGAAGGGCCTACATAAATAAATGTTGACTTGATTTAAAAATCATTTCTTTTTTTGTTTTCCTTCATTTTGCATTGTTATTGTCATGGTTTTCTTTGGGTTTCTCTTTGTTTTACAGTTCTTTTGGGCTCCTTTTTTGAGACTGTGTTTGACGTGTTGGCTTCCCATCTGCTGCTTATAACCATCTCAGCCATGAGTTGTGAGTGAGTGAGCCATCATGATGCTTCTTGGGTTTTTTGGTTTTGTGCTTGCTTGCTTTAATTATGATTAGAGTTCTGGGTTATGTGTTTCTTTTTGTTTGTTTGTTTGCTTGCTTTTCATGATCTAATTTTTGCATTTCAGGACTGGGATATGTTGCAACTCTTGATGTATAGGCCAAGACTTCTGGATTCTGAGTTCAAAAAGCTCAGTGGTTTTGGCACTGTTGGGATTGCTGTGGTTTGTTGCATTTGAGTCTTGCTTCTTATGCACAGACAGATTATGCTAAATGGCTGTTTACAGCCATCAAAAATGTGTTCTAAAGCTGACAGTGTGAAATATGCACCTGTAATTCAAGCTGTTTTAGTGAATGAATCCTACCCATAAAAACAAGGATGGTTTGACTCATGTGACAATTCCCGCCACCCCTTTGGCATATGCTTCCTTGTTCTCAGATCTAGAGGAGGGGAAAAAAGATAACATAAGAACAGCCCTGCTGGCTCAGGCCTAAGGTCTATCTTGTCCAGCATCCTGTTTCGCACAGTGGTTCGTACAGTGGTCCACCAGATGTTTTTTTTAAAACCAAAAATATTAATAAATAACAAATTTTTAAAAACTTTTTTTTTAGTCTCATTAGTGGCTTAATACATTTTCTAATTCAGGATAATTTGGAAAAGCTCTTTGTGAAAATTTTAATAGAGGTCACAACTTCAAGAGAACCTTCTTCTCTTAGTTGCACCACACAATGGAACTTGTTACAGTGGAGATGAGATTTGAATAGAATTCATATTTGGGAGATTAGAGTTATTCCCTTTTAGTGCTAGATCAGATTCTTTTATTACGCTAACTAGCCAGAAATATCCCTTTTAGTGCTACTGGATGACATGGGTATGTAGTACCAAGTATGTAGTACACTGCTCTGGGCTCCTTGGAGGAAGAGCGGGAGATAGATATATATAAAAATGGGCCCTGAAAATCAGGATTTAATTGTTCAATCTTGTCTTAAAGAGAAATTCAGTGGAAAATACTGCATCATTGGGCCTAAATGCTGCTTTCTAATCTATAATCAAAATGCCTACTTAGTCCACCAATATAGATTAACAAATACATATTAAAATGCTTTATGGCCCTACATGTTAAAGACAACATAAGTAACTCTAAATCTCAACTTTGGTATTAAATTAAATTTTTGTTTTCTTTCTCATTAGCCTCGTAATGTTGCTGGTTTCCGGGGAACAGTCCGTTATGCTTCCGTGAACGCACACAAAAACCGAGTGAGTGTTGCTTTTTTTTTTTTTTTTTGGAGGGAGGTTTAAAGAGCAGGGCAGCATTTGGTATTCTGCTTCGTTGCCATGCAAAGTGTATGCTTGAATGTTTTCTGTAGCAAGCCGGTATACAAAACAACAACTCCTATGTGTATGATCTGTTATACAGGAGCCGCTGGTGAGGGCAGTGCCGGGGTGTGTGTGTGGTGAGAGAGGCACCTTTATGGAGGTAATAAGCAGGTGCTTACCATCGTATAAGTAGCGCCTGCAAGCTGCATCACTCTGCCCACAATCCTGCGCAAAGCGGCAGCACTCTGCCTGGCAGCCGGCGTGGCCCTGGTCTCTGCATCTGTGTGTGGGCTCTACGCACACAGAGGCTAGGGCTGCACTGTGGCCCTGCTGGATGCTGGGTGGAGTACTGCTGCCCCGTGCAGGATTGTGGGTGGAGTGACGAAGCTTGCAGGTGCTGCTTACACGTTGGTAAGCACCTGCTTATTACTTCCATAAAGTTGCTTCTTGCCCCACCCCCCTGGCGCTTCCGTCACTGGCCACTCCTGCTGTTATATGTTAATGTATTGACTTGAATATACATAAGCAACAAAGTTCATGCATGCAGCAGGGCTTTTGTTTCTTTCCCCCAAACAGCAGCTTCCCTGTGCTGTATTGCAAGCTGCTTATCAGGGAAAGAAATACAAAGTGTGGGGCTGAAATTTGGAGAAAGTATACTGAAGCCCCACTGTGTAAGCAGATCTGTCCTCGTTTCTCTGGATTGGGACTGTTGTCTAAACAGAAGAACTGCCTACTGCAGCAGACCAAAGGTCCATCTAATCCAGATTCCATCAGTAGCAGCCAGTCTCTGGGTGCTTGCAAGAAGGGCATGAAAGTGACAGTCTTCCCTTGCTGTTTGGTCCCAACATATAGTAAAGTGTGCCGTCAAGTCAATTTCGACTCCTGGTGCCCACATAGTCCTGTAGTTGTCTTTGGTAGAATACAGGGGGGTAGTTGTCTTCTCCCGCGCAGTATAAGATGATGCCTTTCAGCATCTTCCTATATTGCTGCTGCCCGATATAGTACCAGCAGGGATTCCAACCAGCAACCTTCTGCTTGTTAGTCAAGCATTTCCCCGCTGCGCCACTTAAGATGACCAACATATAGCACTCAAACTATTATCCCTGAACATGGAGGTACCTTATAGGTATTCTGGTCAAAGCCCTTGGGTTGACGACTTATCCTCTGTGCTTATCTCTGTCTGTGGTACCTGGCGCCTAACAACTAGGTAAAGAGGCACCTTTCAAAGTGATTATTCTCTTTATATTAAGTAGGGGAAGCGCAACCGGTCCTGTTCAACTGCAGCACATCATCCCTCCAGTGCCTGTTGCTGATACCTGCCTTTGTGTTTCTTTTTAGACTGTGAGCCCTTTGGGGACAGGGAACCATCTTTTTTTGATTTTAATTTAAACTGCTTTGAGACATTTTTTGTTGATAAGCAGTATATAAATAGTAGTAGCAGTATTTGGACACTGCAGCTGCCAGGCTAATAACAGGAACTAACCACCTAATGGCGCAATGGGAAATGACTTGACTAGCAGGTCAGAGGTTGCCGGTTCAAATCCCCACTGGTACCTATATTGGGCAACAGCGATATAGGAAGATGCTGAAATGCATCATCTCATACTGCGTGGGAGAGGCAATGGTAAACCCTTCCTGTATTCTACCAAGGACAACCACAGGGCTCTGTGGTCTCCAGGAGTCGAGACCGATTCGACGGCACACTTTACCTTTAGCACATATAACACATTTCTCTAATTCTGAAATTCCATTCGGTTTCAGGTCCAAATTCATAATGCAGTTTTGACCTGTAAAGTCCTAACTGGCTTGGGGTTGTCCTGGGCCATTGTCTCCCCTATAAACCAATCCACACACATCAGCCATCTTCAGAATCCCAGCTCTGGGTTTTCCCTCCATCATAGGTGTGGAGGGTGGTGACATAAAACAGGCATTTTCCAGTGACAACACCAAGACTGTGGACCTCTCTCTGCAATGAAGCTCGTCTTGCTCCTTCCCTCTCTGTTTTTAGACACTGGATAAAGACAATTTTATTTCAGGGGGCATTTGGGATGCACTGAATAATGATCTTCTCTTTAACCTCTGGTTGCTTCTGTTGGGTTTATGTTTTTTTTTAAAGTTTTAGTTTGTGATATTGTTAATGGGCAGCATCCAGACTAGTACCATGAACAGAAGGTTTTTGCTGATTCCCTCTTCCTCCTGCAATTTCTTGTGTCCCACATAAATATGAGGACTCGGGGAAGGAGGGATTGACAAAAATTCCCTCCCCCCCACTTGAGTGAACAGAATGTATTCCATTTATGAAAATAGTAATTTGGATGCTGCCCAATGCTTTTACTTTTGTAAGCTGTGTTGAGGATCTTTATGGGTCAAAGAGCAGATCAGAAATATCTTAAATAAATGATAATTCACTTTTAAAAGCCATCTCAGCTAGTGGCCATCACTGCTTCTTGTGGTAGTGAATTCCATAAATTAATCTTGTGCTATTGAAGAAGTCAGCTTGTCACTCGTTCATCTGTGGAAGACAACCTAATGCTAGGTCAGCACCATTTTTTGGTTGTTATAGTCAAGGAACACTAAATATAGTTTTAACAAACTTTAAAGGAAAGTCTTATGATTGTTAGCTTCTTCTGTCACCAGAGGTGCTCTAACCCCCGGACCTTGGGGACCCGGTCCAGTCCTCCAAGGTCTGGCGGGGGGGCTCCAAATGACTGGGGCCAGGGGCCTCCAGAGGCCACCCTACCAAACCTCCATTTTTTGTTTTAATCATTACCGTGTCCGAGGGGTGGCTGCTGGGGGGTGGGGGAGCGGAGCAGTCCTTCTCCTCTCTCCCCCTCTCCCCCAGCGGCAGCGGGGACCAGAATGACACTGGGCCTGTCCATTTGGGCCGGCGTCTTCTCCCAACTGTGGGGCGCGCCTGCGCAGTTGAGATCGTCACAAGGCCATGACGTCACGGGCTTGTGACACTCTCTCAATTATGCAGGCGCACCTCACAGCTGGAAGACAGTGGCCCGAATGGACGAGCCCAGCGTCGCTCTGGCCCCTGCTGGGGGAGAGGGGAGAAGGACTGCTCTGCCCCGCCCCCCCCCCGCGGCCACCCCTCAGCCATGGTAATGAATTCTTTAAAAATGGAGGTTTGGCTACGGGCCCCCCAAAGAAGGTTTTTGTGCTTTATTTCTCTTATTTCTGCGTTTTGGGGCCTTTTTAAAGCTTTAAGGAATCTAACCCCTCTATTCCCATAGGAGTAAGGTTTCTTTATTCACAGTTTCTGTACCCATGATTTCAGTTAAGAATGGAACCCCTGCAAATAAAGAGGGCCTCCTGTAATCATTATAGTTTATATAACACTTCTTTGAGCATTCAGTGTGTTCACATACATTACAGAAGGGGATTTGAGGCACACATTTGCCCCGAGTGCTTTCCATGGCTGAAGCAAGCCAAATTCTTAGCCACTGTACTGCACAACATATTCTCAATAAGGTATCCACTGAACGCAGTGAAAGAATAATTCTGCCCTCAGAACATTGCTGAAAGGCATCATCTCATACTGAGCAGGAGGAGGCAATGGTAAACCCCTCCTGTATTATACCAAAGAAAACCACAGGGTTCTGTGGGTGCCAGGAGTCAAAATTGACTTGACGGCACACTTTACTTTTACTTTAAGAACATTACTTAGAGCCCTATAATTCTACAGTCGTCGTTTTCTTTGCTTGAAACAATAGTGTTCTAGTTGTTTTGCAATGTCCCCAATTATATTTTCTTTTCCTGGTATGGGTGTGGAGAGGAAATCATCCTTAAACTAAGAAATTAAAGCTCTTGAAGAAAGAAATATTGTTGCATGCACAATGATGTAATCTGTGTTGGAATCGTCCTTAGAGTCGCTTTTTTATTTTTGGAAGAGATTCAAAAATATATGACACTAGTATTTTTAAGCCTGTTATAATAACGGGCGCTAGCCTTTCCTCCCCCCTTTACGCATTCTTCATCTCTTTTTCCCTTTTTTTTGTGTTTGTGTGTGTTCCTTTTTTTTTAAAACCTGTCTGTCTGTTTCTCTCTCTTTCTCTCTTTCTCTCTTTCTCTGTGTCTTTGTTTTCCTCCACCCTTGTTTCCCCCCTTTAAGCGTTTTTCATCTCTTTTCGAAAGAATGGTGGCTGCTTTCTGCTCCATGGGTTGGGCTGACAGGGGATTTGTGTAGTGCTTGTGAAACTGTTCGTTGTTTTTTTGGTTGGCCCAGACAGGGGTGGCCATGCTGGTCAAAATTGTTTAAATTGTCACCTCTGTGACAGCCGCCGCCGCCGCCCGTCCTCCCAACCTCCCAGCTGCCCAATTCCTCCATTCCTGCTCTGGCTTGTGTCAGTTAAACATAATCAGAGCAGGAGATAGGAGCTCGCTAGCAGAGCTCCTCTCTCTGCAAAGCCTCTTCCCAAACTGGCGCTTTGGGCACAAAGGACGCCTGTAGCGTCCTTTGCGTCCATAGCGGCAGTATGGGCAGAGGCTGTGCACAGAAAGGAGCTCTGCTAGCGAGCTCCTCTCTCCTGCTTTGACTATGCATTTTTCCGGGTAAGGAGGACTCGGGCATCTTGGAGGGCGGGTGGTCGGCGGCGGCAGCTGAGGCGGCAAATTCATGGGCCAATTTTGCCCTTAATAATGGGGGGGGAGCGGGAATGGAGGAATTGGGCAGCTGGGAGGGCGGGAGGATGGTCGGCGGCGGCGTCCACGGCGGTAATTTCATGGGCCAAATTGGCCCTTAATCGGGGGGGGAGCGGGTATGGAGGTACGATTTTGGGCAACATGGCCGCCCGTGTCTGGGTGGCCGTAATTGGCGGCGGCAATTTCATAGGACGATTTTGGGCAGTTTGGACAATTTTGGGCAACATGGCCGCCCGTGTTTTTACCTGTCTGTCTCTCTCTCTCTCTCTGTTTCTTTCTCACTTTCTCTTTGTCTTTGTTTTCCTCTGGCTCTTTCTCGGGCAAGGGCCCCAAAGTCTCCCACCCGCCCAGCTTCGGCGACGCCTCCAGGCCTTGGCGGCGGTGCCACCACCACCTCAGCCGGCTTCCCCCGCCGCCTCTTGCCCCGCGGGGCTCGCCGCGTCCTCTGGCTCCTCCTCATCCACGCTCCTCCTCCATTCCTGCTCCCCATGGCTCCGCCGCTTTTTCGCGGCCCAACATGGCCGCCTGGTGCTGGCGGTCGTGTCTCCCTCGGTCTGTTCTGGGCATGCACTCCGCGCATGCCCAGAACAGCCCAGGGAGGCATGGACACACGCCTTGGTGTCCACGGACGGACACCAAGGCTTTTATTAGAGAGGATAGTTATTATGGGTGATATTTCTTAGCAATTGTATTGGCTTTTTAATCTTCACAAAATGCTTTTCAGATTATGCAATTACCTGTTGCAGTGCTTCCCAAGGACTGACTGATCAGTAATGCTCTCTCTTACGAACTAGAAAATTGACCCAGAAAAGTGTAGCCATTTGTCCAAGTCACCTTCAAGCATGAGATTCAAAGACACATTTAAAGCCACGTCTAGTTTGACCCTTAGAGAAAGGGAAACATATTTCTTCCTGAACAAAAAGAGACTATAACTTTTTCTGACATGTGCATCATAAAACAACGTAGAACACTAAATCCAGTGAAAACCCACAAAAAGGTTATCAGTGTGATCCGTTGAGAACTATATTTTGCATCTGTCAGTTTCCTCTACTGAGGCTGTTATTCCCTGGCCCATTCAGCTATTTCACCAAACCGGATTAGATTCCTCGTCCACTTGCTTGTTTGTCCCTCTCTATTTCTGCTTCCATGAGGCTTGAACTCTAAAAGCCATAGCCCAGTTTATACATTTTGTGTGTCATGGGTCAGTCATTTTTCCCATGTAAGTATTGCACATGTGTCACATTACATTTAAATGCATGTAGCATTAGCACACTATACCAGTGTGCTTTTGTGGACCATCATACCACTGGCATGCTGAGGCTATGTGCACCCAGGCTGACGCATCTGGTACGTGCATTTAAATATAATGGGGCACATGTGAAACACTTAAATTGATAAACATATAAACATGCCTCATACCAAGTCAGACACTTGGTTCATCTAGCTCAATACTGTCTGCTACTGTGCAGCAATTCTCCAAGGTTTCAGGCAGGAGTCTTTCCCAGCCTTATCTGGAGATGCCAGGGATTGAACCTAGGATCTTTTGCTTGCAAAGCAGATGCTCTACCATTGAGCTATGGCCCCATCCCATCCTTCCCATGGCTTATACATATAAACCAGGTCTCAGTTAGGGGACTGTACCCTCAAAGAAAAGGCTAGCTAACAAAATTGCACAGCTTACCCTTCTCGATTAATCTTCTCCTTTAAAGTGCAGCTGTGGGTTTGGACAAATTTCAGGGAAAATTCTTAGTTCTAACAAGGTGCTAATGAAACCCAGCAGGACAAACCTCACAAACGATGAGAGTGGGGCATATTCTGGGCTTCAATGTTTTCTGCAACTTGAAGAGACTTTCTGAGTGATGTACAGGGGACCCCTCAACAAACAAGACAGCGCAGAAAGGATTTCTTAGAGACAGTGACTGAAAACCACTGCTCTAAATTTTTAGCTTTAGGTTGAGTGAGTGTCTACTTTAGATCAATGTTTCTCAACGTTTTTGGAGTCACGGACCGGTACATTATTCATGTGCCATTTCCTGGACCAGCAGTTAGTAAGGGGGTTGCCCCCCTCACCCCCAGACACCCCCCAAAAAACGATTTCAGGCAGCTCTCCTGAGTTCATTTCCAGGCAGCCCTCACTGCTGGATAATGTTCATTTTGAGGAAGTGAAATGAATGTTATCCAGCAGAGAGGGCTGCCTGGAAATGAACTCCAGAGAGCTCCCGGTGGCTCCAACCGAACCAAAGTTGTTTTTTTTGGGGGGGGGGTGATTTTTATTAGTGATGCCTCACGGACCGATACCCAATGCCTCGTGGACTGGGACCAGTCCACAGACAGGTGGTTGAGAAACACTGCTTTAGATTGTCAATACAATAAATTTGCCTCTAATTTGTTATTGCTAGGCCACAGTACAGCAGTCTCCTGCTCTGCTGTGAAGTTGTTTTAGTACCAGCACCTTCACCTTTGTTTTCATTTTCTTCAGGAAATGGGTCGACATGATGACTTGTGGTCCCTTTTTTACATGCTGGTGGAGTTTGCAGTTGGTCAGCTTCCATGGCGCAAGATCAAAGATAAGGTAGGAAACTTGGTGATAGAAGCAGAATAGAAAACTTTAAATCAGGGGCTCTCAAATTTGGATTCCCAGATTATGTTGGACTACAACAGGCCATTGTGGATTATTGCAGTTGTAATCCAGCATCATCTGGAGGCTTTACTGACAGAGCTTCTACCCCAAATCTCCTTCAGGAGAGAATGTGTGCATTCACACACTAGCCAAACTTACCCTGAGATCCTTTCGAGATCCTTGGACCCACTCCACACACGTTGGGCTTTGCCTTGTGAATTCTAGCTTATCTTGAGGTATTTCCGGGTTTTGAAAATGCTGATTTTAAGCTTTTTTCCCCTGAAAACACTGGAGTAAATAAGGAGAGGCACTGATGTAGAATCATTAGCATGATAAGAAAGACTAGCTGATCCCACACAGAACATCTATGCGGCAGTACACTCCCCCCAACCTTCTGCCCCAGTTAGTTTCCCCCCACCCTTCAGGCCCAATTAGTTCTCAACTTTCTGCCCCAGTCTCACCTGCCCTCGCCTCCACCTTCTGCCCAGTCTCCCCTGCCCTCCCCTTCACCTGCCCCAGTCTCCCCCCCCCACCTTCTGCCCGCTGGCCTGCCCTCCTGCTGTCCTGCTCCTGAGGGCAGTGGGGCTTCACCTGCCGCCCACCCTCCTCCCACCGCCTGTCCTGCTTCATCGTAGCCACCCATTACAGGCCCTCCTCGCCCATCACCCGTCCTCGCCCATCGCATGTCTTCCTGCCATACGTCCTCCATCATCCCGGTGCCTGTCCTGCTGCTCTGTCCTCCTCCGTCCTGGCGCTTGTTACTGGTGCATGGGGCAGCATGCTGGAACTCTCACGGGATCTTGCAAGAGTTCCACCAGGCATCTCTACACATCCCCCCACATCACCACACATTCTGGCTTAGAGAATTAATTATATAGATACTCTCTTTACAAATGCAGATGTAGCTCCAATACTCTCTCCCTCTTCCCCACCATTGACTAGAAGGAAAATATGAAGGAAAACTTGTGAACCTGCATCCAAAGCAAACCCAATAGCAGAGGGAGGGGCTGCTTCCCTCAATGCCACTAGTGTACTTCCAAGTGACTTCACTCAACATTTACCCTGCAGGGTGAAGTCATGTGTGAATAACTCCCTGGGGACCAAAGTTTGAGAATCCTTGCTTTAAACTCTAAACCATTTCATTGCTCATTTTGTCTGCCTAGGGTATAATATGTGTAGTTGCTGTGTAATGCTGGAATCTGTTACCTTTTTCTCTAGGAGCAAGTTGGTATGATTAAAGAGAAATATGAACATCGAATGCTGCTAAAACATATGCCTTCCGAGTTCCATCTTTTCCTGGATCACATTGCAAATCTGGATTATTTCACCAAACCGGATTATCAGGTAAAATCCTATCTTTATTGATAGCTTGAATCGTGTCGTTCAGGACTCATTGTGGCCAACTCTGGATGCGTTTCCTAGATCACCAAGAAAGAAGGATCTCTGAAAAACTAGTCAAAGAGAAGTCTGCCTTTTTGGTATTCCACAAGAAACCAACACAAGTCTTCAGACAGATTGTTCTAAACATGTTGGGTGGGCCTCTGATATATGAAGGGCTCACTGAAATGCTGTTTGGGAAATCTCTGATGGGCCCTTTGAGTGCTCACCTTTCATGTCTTTAGCTGCTGCATTTATGTCATGCTTTCAGAATTAATGATCAGTATGGAAGCAGTTCTCTTCCCAAGTTTGTAGTTAGTTGGAAACAATGTATTTCTGATAATTCTTATCCTATGTTTCCATCTAAAAGATAATCACAGTTGCTAAAAGATTTCTTAAAAGCATACATAAATACAACAAATATTAAAACAAAATTACTATACGATCTGTAGTGTGAGCCATAGGACATTCATTAGCCTAGGTTCTGCGCCTGTGCAGGACCTTGCAGGTGGAATATCCAATTCCTCGTGGTGCTCACGCACTGCCCCATGTGCTCGGTGCAACTGTTTATATAGGTGATTGGGGCACCCCACCTTTACTTCATTTCCGATTGTCAAAGTGTTCACCTCATTGGCTAGGGCTCCTCAGACTTGGGGGGAGGGGAGAGAGAGAGTTTGGTGAAGTGCTTTTTTTGGACTTATTGCTGACTACTCATTGCTAAATGGACTGGTTTTTGTTGATGGATTTAGGTTGCTTTTCTGGCTTGACACAGCTTATTTTTGGTTTCTAATTTCTCAATGGATGTTAGGAAAACTTTTAAGATGTGCAAGGATTGTTGGAGAAAGTTGCTCTTGACAGATCGGCATGACTCCTGTTTGTTCTGTTTAGGCGAGGATCATAATACAAGGACCTGCAGAATTTGCACGTCCTTCTCTCATCAAACTTTTAAAAACCGGACCCAAGTAAGCACTTCGTCCCCTGACACCGATGCCATGCTCTCCACAAAAACTGTTGATATCGACCTAGGATCTGGATAGTGGTTCCAGACATTCATAATTGATGGGTTCTGTACCTGCGCAGATCGGCTTCAGTTAGAATTAGCTAGTTCCTCGCGACGCTGGCAACCTCCAGGTGCACGTGACTGTAGTACCCTCTTGTGGCGGTTGGGCGTCCTCCTATTCAGTTTCTTGCTGACCGCCATTGCGATCAGTCCTCGGAACGGTTGCTCCACTAAGATCTTTATATCTCAATAAAACTTTAAAACACATACTTCTGGCAATGACCTTTGGCATATAATCGGATATTATTTGGATCACCCTCGGCTTAGGAAATTACTCGGACCTTTGGTGAGACCGTGGCTCAAACGACTTCTCTACTTTCTTCTCCAACTGACGTGGTAACACAATACTGCATTTACTAACAAACAAACAAAAACAAAAAACAACACAACCTCTAATGAGTAAGGCAAAGGGGAGGGAGAAAACCACCTTCAAGAGGTGCCGTGAATGCCATGGGAAACTCCCCTTTACTGACGGGCATGAACTCTGTTTGTTCTGCCTAGGAGAGTCTCATAATATGGCTGGCTGCAATGTCTGCTCCACTTTTAATAAGCAGACATTGAAAAATCGAGCCATGAGGTTAAAAGTAGCCTTAATGGAGGAGGCTTTACTTTCAAAATGGAAAATGCCCGCGACATCCCCTTCGGCGCAGAGACCCGCAGATACAAATACAATGCAGTCTAAAGTCTCAAGTGCACCATTTTTAGCCTCGACATTGACCACTTCAGCAGTGGCTACTTTGGCAGCGAAGGGCAGGGCACCGGCCAAGAAGCCGAGTAGTCTTATGCGCAGCCCGAAAAGAAAGGGTGGAGAAATGGCAAAGGAGCCTAAGGCAAAAAAGTATAAACATCAACATGGGAGGGACTGTACTAGTGCTACGAGTGCAACCCCCTCTCCGTCCTGGCTACAACCTTTTGAAGGCCCTCGACATCGGGCAGTTTCTCTGTCTCTGGCACCGACGCCTCATCAATCTCCGCCTACTCCTTCCACGGTTGCGATGACGCAAGGTTTCCCTTCGACGTCGAAAGAAAGGAAGGAACACTCCTCATCGACGTCGAAACGTAAAGAAGCAATGCTTGCAATCATTCAGGTCACCGAGCTCAATGCCAAGCCCAACATTGAACATGACCTTACTACTGTCGGTGTCGAGATTCTTAACATTGAAGCAAGCCCAGAAGAAATAAGACACGACGGAATCGAGGGACAAAGGACCACTTCGAAACTATTCCGAATGCTACACTTGGAGGAGAGCACTCCTTCAACAGGGACCTTTGCTGGGTTCCATGCCCAACTCCAGGAAACGGACGCACAGGTGTCTACGATCCTGAAAACACCATCCTTCAACAAAAGGGCAACTCCCATAAGGGGCACCATACCCCAGGGGGGATGGGGATCCACCCATACCATCTCCCCACAGGGGTACGCTCATACCATCTCCCCAGATGAGTACACTCTCTTCGAGCAGTGGAAGAGAGAAAGGGAAGCCACAGTACGTATAGAGGGACAGAAGGCGGAATGTGCAGTCCAGACTACGCCAGTACAAACAGGGCAAAGAAGAGTTTCTCTGCAAGCTAATTTCCCACCCAAACGTCCACTGGCAGATCCTCTACAACGCAGGTTGTGTCAAACTGGCACTTGGACAATTTCTAGTACTTACATTCAACTGACATGGCCCACTTCCCCAGCCGCTTCCCCAGTCGCTTCTTCTTCTGATGATGATGATGGGGAAGACAGTTATGAGTCTGATTCAACTGAACCAGACGGAGGAGATCCTGTACTTCCGGACCCTATTCCTGATGTAGCTCCTGTCCTGTCAAACTCGCCCACGGAAGAAATGAAGGGCTATCACCTCCAGGTGGCAGACATGGCACATGTATTGGGTCTAAACCTGAAACAGAACACAACAGAGTTAGATGACCCTGCATATAATATGATGAGCACTGCTACTCAATGCCTACCTCCAAGCGACTAGAAGTGCTATACCGCATCCAGGAGGAAGAAAATGAGTACCTGCTACGCCATACCACACCAGACTCCTTAGTGGTGGATTGCACTACAACATTGAAAGGGGGCAAGAGACACACTACACCTGCAGACAAAGAAGGGTATAAACTAGATGTTCTAGGCAGGCGCACATATTCGACTGCATGTCTTTCAAAGATAGCAAACTACGTAGCATGCCAAGCTAAATACACCCATTCACTCTGGAAACAACTTTATGATCAACGGGGAACGTTAGAGCCAGCGAAATTCCTGAAGAAATTTGAAATTACCTTTAATAGGACAACTACAGCGACTCGGCAACAACTGGCAAATGTCAAATACTTAGCCGAATCTGAATCGCACACTCTTACCTCCTCCATAATCTTGAGACATGCCTGGCTGAGAGCTACTAGACTACAGCAGGACATGAAGGACCGTATAGAATCTCTGCCCTTTGAAGGGAAAGAACTATTCTAGGACAAAACTGATGACACTATGGAGCAGTGGAAGAAATCAAAGATAACTGCATGCTCCTTTACACACCCCAAGTACTCCAACCCCAGATTCCAGCCATATCAGCAAAGTTATCAAAGATGTCAACCTAGATATCGTCAGTCCAACCATGGAGACTTCTGACGACCATACCAGCGCTATAATGCTAAAAAGAAACCTTTCTACCCCAGGAACAGGTCGGCACAATCTGGCCGTAACAAGCCTTCACAGCAATCCAAACAGCAACTTTGATCTGGGTCAGAGCCCACCAGCACACTGCAACATGCTTTGCTACAATATCAACAGCACAATCACACAACAAATAGACCTCAGTGCAAGGAATGCCATCACCTTAACGCCAGCCAAAACATCTATCAAACTGGCAAGTCATGCCCAAGCATGGCACCGTATAACATCAGACCAGTGGGTCCTCTGTATAATTACGACGGGCTGTGTGATGGAGTTCAAGGAATCTCTGCCATTCACGGGGATGAGGTTCACTCCCGAAACACCGATATGAAGGGAGGAGGTGCAACAGCTGTTATTGAAAGAAGCTATATCACCAGTGCAGTGGGCTCAGAGCCTGACAGGATTTTACTCCAGGTATTTCCAAATACCCAAATGCAATGGGGGAATACGACCAATAACGGACTTGTGGGCGCTAAATCAGTACATTGAAGTACGGAAGTTCCGGATGACAATGTTGTGAGCCATTCTTCCACTTCTCGCCCAGAAGCATTAGATTGCAACGCTCAACCTCAAGGAGGCATACTTCCATGTCGGAATAAAGGAAAGTCACCGCAAGTATCTCCAATTCACCTTGGGGTCGGAGATCTATCAATACAACATGTTGCCCTTCGGCCTCGTCACTGCCCCTCGAGTATTCACAAAATGCATGGCTGTGATAGTATCCTACCTCAGAATGCAGGGCCTGTCGGTGTACCTATATTTGGACAACTGGCTCCTAACCACCAAGACAATTTATCAATTACTGGACCACATAGACGTAGTGACGACACTACTGAGGGACCTAGGGGTCCAGATCAATTGGAAGAAGTTGTTCTTAGCCCCAACGAAATGCTTGCAGTATATCGGGGCTCAGCTGGATATGGCAGAACAGATGGCTTATCTGCCCAAGGACAGCTTCATGTGCATAAAAGCGCTCGTCCAAACAATCCAACCCCATCCACAGCAAGGGGCAAAGACCATACAAGTTCTGCTGGGCCTGATGGCCTCATGCACTACAACAGTACTGTTTGCAAAATTAAGGTTGCGCAGGTGCAGATGTGGTTTCTGTTTGCCTTCCATCCACAAACCTAGCCGCAGTCCAAACGGGTTGTTGTCCCGAAAAGGGTATTGTCCTCGTCAGACTGGTGGACAAAGGAAGCAAACCTACTAAAAGGCGTTCCCTTCCTGGTACCTGTGCCCACCTTGATGGTGAGTTTGAATGCCTCGATGCTGGGCTGGGGAGCTCACCTAGCGGAATTCAGGGTACAAGGCCGTTGGACCCGGCAAGAAGTGTGGCTACACATTAACTACCTGGAGCTTTTAGCAGCATACAATGCCCTTGTAGCTTTCCAGAGCCATGTAGTAGGCCAGGTCATTCAACTGCAGATGGACAACACAACGGCCATTGCCTATGTGAACAAGCAGGGTGGGACTGTGTCCTGGTCCCTTTGCAACCTCAGTCTCCAGCTATGGCACTGGTGTATTCCACGACAAATCTATCTGATTGCCATTCACATCAAGGGCATTCAGAATTGTCTGGCGGATTCACTAAGCAGGGACCAAATTCTTCTACAGCACGAATGGGAACTAAACCCAGACATCCTGACACAGCTGTTCAGTTCATGGGGCCAACCGGAAGTGGATCTATTTGCCACAGTAGCAAACAGAAAATGCTTCCTCTATTGCTCCAGGATGGGAGTGGGTGCACGCTCCAAGGGCAATGCTTTTCAATATTGGTGGAGTCGGGGAACATTTTATGCCTATCCACCGACCCCATTGCTGTCCAGCGTAGCGACCAAGCTATTGCAAGGCGGCACGAGAGCAATAGTAGTTGCACCATGGTGGCCAAGGCAACAGTGGTTCACACAGTTACTCAGACTATCCGACGGCATGTACAGAAGGCTTCCTCGCAGAGCAGATTTTACAACTCAGGACCACGGCCGCGTACTGCAGCCAAACCTCATGGTTCTCAATCTGACTGCTTGGAAGATAGGCTTCTGAGATGAATCCTTATTAACACTCAGAAATCATCTACTAGGCACAACTACAGGGACAAATGGTGCAGATTCTGTGCACACGTTGCATCACGTGGTTATGGCCCCAGGGAAGCTTGCCTGAAGGCAGTACTCCTCTGCCTGACCAGCCTGAAACAGAGTGGGCTTGCAAACGTATCTGTCAAGCTACATATGGCAGCCATATCCTCCCGTCATGACGGTTGGGATGGCAAGACGGTCTTCTCCCACCCAAGATGTAAGGATTTTCTGAGAGGGATTAATAACCTATACCTGCCTGTGAGACCACCTGTGGAAAAATGGAGCCTCTCCCTGGTGCTGTCCTCTCTGACAGAAGCACCTTTCAAGCCTATGAAGTCTGCATCGTTAAAACACACAACTTTAAAGACCTTATTTCTGGTGGCAATCATGCCAGCAAAATGAGTGAGCGAGGTCAGGGCACTTTGGATTGATGAACTTTACACGAGGTTCTATCCTGAATGAGTAGTCATGCATTTGGACCCAGACTTCAGACCTAAAGTAATAACCGACTTCCATCTGAACACGGAGTTAGTACTACCCACCTTTTTCTGGGATCCATCTACACATCTGGAACGCACAATGCATTCACTGGATGTTCGTCGAGCCTTGATTTATTATCTGAAAGCCACTCGGCCAGTCCGGGCTATGAAGCATTTGTCTGCGTCCAGGAGTCACCGCAGGAAACATTAGAAAAGAGAAAAGATCCTCAGATGAGGAATTGCTTTTGGAGTCATCATTGAAGAAGCGTAGACCCCACAAGTCGACGAATGCCTTGACATCGAAATCCACTCTTTGAACTCCGTCCCTGTCAGAGATTCAAATGGTGGTGCAGGCATCTCCACTGTTGATGCCAAAGTGGACATCGGCATCACATCACTGTCGAAGGAGAAAGCCATGATGGCTAAGCTGCAAGCACTTTTGATACTGGTATCAAAGCGACTGTCAACGTCTATCTCAGTGTTGAAAGAGCAAGCTTCAGACCCAGTGCCAGCGTCAACAGTGACTGTGTTGAGACACTTGTCTCCATTGCTGTATCCATCAACATCGATTGGAACAGAGTCTCATTCTCAAGGTCGTCTTTCTCCGTCGATGTTGATCATCGATGCCAAAGAAGAAATTCTGATGGGGGAAGATGTTGGTCCAAATCAGGTTGTTACCCATTCCATGCTTTCTCTGTTAGACTCTACTGAAAGCACTCCATCAGCTTCAACATTTAATGGATTTTAAAGTCAAGGACTAGATGTGGACTGTTGATGCTGAGGAGGAGGATGTGATGATATGATGTTGAGGATGTTATACCAGTTCCAAGACTCCTTCTATGTCTCTAGCTAAACATTACTCTCCAAGAAGCACACAGCATTTGGGTCATCCCTCTACATCAGATGATGTACACAGGACTTTTACATGGTGCTCACATCGCTGCAGCTGCTCCGTTTACTGGATTTGACCTGCATCACTGGGTTGTTTTCACCACCACAGCTGCAGTAGAAAACCAACTGGAATTCAAGAACTTCACTGCACTATGTCTCCAGGCTCACCATATGACTATGATGACTACCATCTATGTAGGTCTGTTTCTTTGGAGAGAATGAGAGGTGACAGGAGTGTCCAGCTTTAGCCAAAGCAGGGGACAAGTTCTTTAATATCTGACAATAGCAGTGGTTTGGCTAATGTTTCCTTGAAGGTCCACTTGGCAGCAATATCTTCAAAACATAAGGGATGGGATGGCAAGACTGTGTTTTCTCATCCAGATTGCAAAAGATTTCTGAAGGGGTTAAATAATTTTTATCCTTCGGTTAGACAACCGTTTGAACAGTGGAGCCTTTCATTGGTTCTTTCAACTTTGACTGAGCCACCTATTGAGCCAATGGCTACCATTTATTTTGGTAATTACTTTAATTGAAAACTGCTTTTCTAGTAGCCATAACTACTGCAAAGAGAGTTAGTGAATTAACAGGTCTAAGAATTGACTCACCATATACAAATTTTATTCTGACAAGGTGCTCATGTGAATGGATCCTTTGTTCTGTATTGGTGTGCACAGAACCGGTCCAGGGCCATAGAAAAGGCCTCCGGACCGGTTCGGAATTCCGGTGGTTCGGCAGGGCAGGGGAGTGTGTCTTTAAGGGGGTGGTGATAGTACTTCCCCCTCCCCCCGCCGCTCTTCCCCCTCCCCCCGCCGGTGTTTCTAAAAACGTTCTTGGGTCAGCAGAGTTCCTCCCTGCCGCCCCTGCCCCCGTCGTTGTCTGAAAAGTGTAAAACTAGAAAGAGCTGGTGGCGCGCATGTGCCCTTCGCGGCGCGTGCTTGTCTGTGCCACTGGCACGCGCACGCACCACATACATCACATGGCGCATGCGTGCCAGCGGCGGAGACGAGCGCACGCGCCGCGAAGGGCAAATACGCACCACCAGCTCTTTCTAGTTGTATACTTTTCAGACAACGACGGGGGCAGGGGCGGCAGGGAGGAACTCTGCCGCCCGAAGAACGTTTTTAGAAACACCAGTGCCGGGGGGGGGTAAGTACTACCACCCCCCCTTAAAGACACACTCCCCCCAGTGCCGGACCACGCTTCTGTGGTTCCGTGCACATCCCTATAGTTCTGTCCTAAGGTAGTGTCAGATTTTTACCTGAATCAGGATATCGTAAAGGTAAAGTGTGCCATCGAGTCAGAAATCCTACAACACCTCAAGACATCTTTACATGCATTGGATGTTCGGAGGTCACTTTTATTTTACTTAGATAGGACTAAGGGTTATCATCAGATGAAACAACCTTTTGTAGCCTATAAGGCTTAGGTCAAAGGGCCATCAAGGCAATGTCTGTCCCATTGGCTGGTAGAACTAATCTCTTTAGCATACAAGGTAGAAGGTAGAATCACCAAGCACAATTAGAGCTCACTCTACTAGGGCTTATGCTACATCAGCGGCACATGTCTCAGGGATCCAAATGGAAGATATTTGTAAAGCAGCACCATGGTTGTCTGAACTACCGTTTGTGAAACACTATGCAATTGACCTTTGTTGTGCTGTGGAGGCTAATGTTGGAAGGGGAGTCTTGAAGAGAATTTTGCAATAACCTACTGCTCCCTCCTCCTGGGAAAGCTAGCTAAACACCCAGGCTTATGAATGTCCTACGGTTCATGCTACAGATAAACATGTTGCCAACCTGTAACTTATTAAGTGATCTGTAAACATTCATAAGACCCTCCCATCTTCCCTGTAGCAGTAAGTGAATAGATAAAGACTTAACTGTGCTCTCTGGAAGACTTCGTGGGATGATTGTCATATGGAGGCGGTCATCCAGGAACCAACTGCCAAAATAAACTATCACGCCGAGTGTGAGGCAGTGTGTGAGCACCGTATGGAGGCGGTCATCCAGGAACCAACTGCCAAAATAAACTGTCACGCCGAGTGTGAGCACCGTGAGGAGCTTGGCTATTTCATGCATAAGGTCCTGTGCAAACGCAGAACCCAGGTTTATGAATGTCCACTTACAGATCATAAGTTACAGGTGAGCAACCTGTTTAAATGTATATCAGCCGGGCCATTAAAAAGTCAAAAATAGCTCAACATCTAAACTCTTATTAAGAACATAATACTATGCATGTTTACTCAGAAGGAAATCCTTTTGTATTCAGTGAGACTTATTCCCAGGAGAGTGTGCATAGGATTGCAACCTAAAAGAACCCAATTTTCATTGGAATAAAGAAGTTCTCGCTGCATTTGCACAGCAGGGCTACTTCTGGCTATATTATCCAAATGACCCCAAATGGGATATTTTGGACGTAGTGTGCAAGTGCAGAACCATGAGCAGAAGATATTCCCCCTCAGGTATGACCTGAGATACTGCCTTAATCAGGCTTACAGTATTCAGTGATAGTTACATAAGGCTGCAAGATTTGAACTAACTGTTTGTTGTCCTATATCAGGTGAAAACAAAAACATACATAAGGAATCCTTTCTAAATAATAGTTCTGATTGTGGATCAGTATTGCAGCCTTATTACTACAATGTTCTTCTAGCTGATCATGACAGTATTTGAAAACAGCATGAAGGAAAGAGGGATTACTGAAAATGAGGCCTTTGACTGGGAGAAAGCTGGTACAGATATTTTATTATCTACAAGTACTTCCACTCCACCTCAGCAGAACACAAGGCAGACAGCAGCCATGTTTGGGTAAGTGACATATTTACACCCATAACATAGTCATCATTCACAGAATCTCATTACACTCCCCCCACACACACACATCCTGTAAGTCTGCTGGGTGCTTTACAAGCACAAAAATCCCAGTGATAAAATGTGGATTACATTTATATGTACTATTTATATATGCAAATTTCTATATACTATTTATATATGTAAATTGCATGTGGAAATTTAAAGTATGTGACAGTCTGGATGTATATCCAAGTGCAGATCCTGTGAATGCTGTCTCAGATCACTCTGAGATAAACCTTCATCATTTTCTCTTATGTAATTTTCTTTGAAGTGTTCAGCTTCCATGTGATTTTGACCTGCAGGGCAATGGAGAGAACAAGGGTCTGAGAAACTGCCAATGTAATCTCCAGGTGTGATGTAAAAAGGGACAATACAGCTACAGAAGATATACAGAAAGGCATCTGAGGGCATACTCCTCTGTAGAATCTGGTGGCATCATGTTCTGCTTATGTTCCTGTGAGGCCTTGGCTAAACACCCGTTGCCACCAGTTTAGGATTTTTAGCTTTAACCCCTGTCTCTCAAAAATAACTAAAAACTCAGTAGTGTGGTAAATCCATAGGGCAAGTAGGCATGAAGTGGGAACAAAACAACATACACAGACACTAGTAAAATAGTGAAAAACAAGAATAAGTTGACTAGAACAAAACCTTCAAAAATCCAACCATATAGAAACAAACAGGGGGAAATTCAGGTAAGCAAGAGTATAAAACTATTCGACAGACAAGCTTGCTAGCCTTCTAAACTAAGGCCTAGCAGGTTCCAGTAGGCCCAGCTCTCCCTCACTGCCAATAATTCCCCAGCAATTTCAACCTGTCCTACTCAGTCTTCCAACCTTCTAGCCTCTCGCTCACACAGCAGTCTGCTGCTCTGCTCTCTCTCCTCTCCAACCCTCTCTTTTTATTCACTTCTTCCCCCTGAAGAAGTGCATATCAGCCAGGTAGGATAATTCCTACCTCAGGCAACCAGAACCTTCTGTCTCTGCCAGGAGACAACCAGATCCTTTAGATACATTCCCCCCCCAAACCCAGCAGCAATGCAACGTTTTACCTCAGACTTAGCTGACAATCAGAGGCTACTGCGACCTTTTAACTTCTGCAGAGCTTTACAGAACCAGAGGGAACACAGAACAAACCAATACAAAGAAAATAATTTATAGAACATAAAGGGGAAGGAGGCATTCCTCCAGTTTCTACAGAGTGCAGCATAAGCAGGGCTAGTTATATTAATAAAACCTAGCATAGTCTAATTTTTATAGTAAAAGGATAAAAATCTTGTTTTATTACAAAAAAGGAGCAGACTTTACAATCAAAGGTTCAGAATGAGGCAAGTTAAAATAGTGCATAAAAGCAAAGCATATTTTGTATTCTGACTTAAAATCTACAGTAGTCTGGCTCTTCAGATCAAGAGGCAAATTCCCTTAAAAATTGCAAAAAAAAAAGGTGGTTTAAAGTAAGTGTTTCTAAGAAAGCATAGCTTCTGCTCTTTGTCTCAATCGGGAACAAAGGCAAACCTCAGAAAACTTCACTCCTTGTCAAGAAATGAACTCTGAGCCTCACCTCAGCAGGGAAGGAACTGAAGGGGTTAAGAGGCTTCATTCTCTTATACCCAAACATGAAAGGGTTTGGTGTATACAGCGTAGCTTTGGAAATTTGACTTATAATGCTTGAGATACAAGAAGACAGCTGGATACAATAGCTAATTCCAACCAGACAGCAAAAGGCCTGTGTGATATGAAGAGCTTGTGTGCAACTTGGAAGTGAGAGCTAACTCAGCCTCCACATTACTCCAAAAGTCTTAAAAACAAAAAAATTGCATTTCTAGACTGCCCCATCCAACGGCTCAGGGCGGTGCACAACAAATTTTAAAAATATATAAACACCATTTAAAAAACACACTGCTTAAAATAATATAAAAACAATTTAAAGGCAATTAAGAACCATTTAAAACCAATTAAAATACATAAAAACAATTTAAAAACCTTAGAAGACCAGGCCAAACAAGTAAGTCTTATGGCTCTCTTAGAGGCCAACAACAAGCCTAAATTACAGATATCTGCTTGGAGTGCATTCATCTTCAAGGAATGGAATTAAGAATCATTCTCTTCAAGGAATGGATGCAGTTGTTGAATCGGCTGAAGTTGATTGGAAAGTGCTCCTGGCCATAGCCTCCATCTGAGATACAAGGGTGAGGCCTGGATCCAAGAGCACTCTCAGGCTGCGTACTTGTTCCTTCTGGGGGAGTATAACCCCATCCAGCACAGAAAGATCTAACTCATCCCTCAAACTCCGATCTCCCACAATGAGCACCTCTGTCTTGCTTGGATTCAGCTTCAATCTGTCATCCCTCATCCAGCTCATTACTGCCCGTAGGCGGGCATTTAGGAAGTGAATGCCATTTTCTGATGATGATGATGAGAAATAGATTTGGGTGTCATCAGTATACTGATAACACCCTGCACCAAATCTCCTGATGACCTCACTCAGCGGTTTCATGTAGATGTTAAAAAGCATTGGTGACAGAATGGAGCCCTGAGGGAATCCATATAATATAATAGCTCCCATTTAGAAGGGCAACTGTCACCAAGCTCCACTATCTGGAATCTGTCTGAGAGATAGGAGCGGAACCACTACAAAGCAGGGCCTCCTATCCCCAACTCCCCTAGGTGATCCAGAAGGATACCATGGTCGATGGTATTGAATGCTGCCGAGAGATCCAGAAGAACCAACAGAGTCACACTCCCCCTGACGATTCCCTGGTAAAGGTCATCCATCAAGCTGACCAAGGCCATCTCAACCCCATAGCCCGCTCTAAAACCAGTTTGAAATGGGTCTAGATAATCGTTTTTCTCCAAAACTGCTTGGAACTGGTTAGCCACCACTCTCTCAATCACCTTGCCCAACGATGGGCAAGGCTTGCATCTTCTTTGCTAGTGGGATCTCACAGGCTATCCATACAGCTAGCAGGGGCCTTGTGCAATTTCCACAGCTCCTGCTTTTCGTGAATAACCCACCCTTTTATCCATTTTCCAGAAAAGTACTACTGAAAAGGAATGGGTTATTCTTGCTAACTAGCAGCTAGCACTGTGGAAATCACGCAAGGTGGCTGCTAGTTCTCTAAACAGTGTGTCACGTCCCACTGGGAAAGAAGACACAATCTTTTAGGAGTGTGGGGAGGCTGAGAAAGCTTTTGCCTCCAACTTGTGTGCAAGCTCTTCATGTTGTATAGTTTTTCTGGAAGGACCCTAGATGTGGAAGTTGTGTATGTGTGAAGTTGGAATGACTGGAGACACTCTGCCAATTATCCTCTCCCCCCACCCCCCGCTCCCCACCGGCATGTCCATTATGAAACATTGACCTGGGGCTGGAGTAAGCCCATTACACCTACTTTAGTTAGTGGATGGAAGCATAGCTCAGTGGGAGAGCATCTGCTTTGCACGCAGAAGGTCCCAGGTTTAATCCCTGGCATCTCCAGTGCGCTTTCTAGATTAGACTCTGCAGCAGAGTCAGGATGTATCTCTGAAGTGTACTTCTACACTTCCTGTGTTGTGACACCGCAGTCCCTACGCTGACAGCAGGGTGCTGTTCAGATTTCCAATGCCTTGTTTCGAATTTAATCGCTGTAATATAGTGCTATGATGTCTTATATCTGGAAAGTGCCCAGGTAGAACTGGGAAAGACTCCTGCCTGAAACCTTGGAGAGCTGCTGCTAGACAGTGTAGACAGTGTTGAGCTAGCTAGACCAATAGTCTGACTTGGTATAAGGCAGGTCCCTATGTTTCTTACAGGATGACAACTATTAACCAGCAGCTAGTTTTGAATGATACAGGAAGATTTTCCCAGTTACAATGAAATGGTGTTTGAAAGCCAGAGCAACAAAATGGGGGATCTGGCCAGGGTCTAAGGGGAATCCTTTTCTCCACAATGTTCCTAATGCTCAATGCACAACAGAGGCCTTTTGATCTGATGTTTTCATATGTTGTCTCTCCTCTAGTGTTGTTAATGTCACCCCAGTTCCTGGAGATTTGCTTCGTGAGAACACGGAGGATGTTTTGCAAGGAGAGCACCTGAGTGACCAGGAGAATGCTCCCCCAATCTTGCCTGGCCGGCCAGCAGAGAACTTGGGCCAGACTCCAAACATTGCCTTCAATGAAGGAGAGGTTTGGGAAGAGACGGATGTGAACCGCAACAAACTCAGGATCAGCATCAGCAAAGTAAATTCCTTTGACCTTTTTGAATGTGCACTGTTTTCCCCCTTCCTCTTCCTGCCTTGAAACCTGAGAGACCAAATATGATAAAGCCTGTAAAATGTTTCTTAATTATCATTATTAAAACTTCTGATTGGGGGTAAAGGTGATAGAATTGTGGAGTTGAAGAGGATATCATCATTCCTTAGTTAGGCTTTCTGCAAGATACAGGACATAAAAATTTGACTTTGTTGATTCATGCATTGGAGGGGATTGTTCTTACTTGCTGTGTAAGTGGTCCATCAAACATGAGGGCTCTTGGCATTTCTTGGACTAACAGAGATGATCTATAGTAGGTGTCCCATTAATTCTGGATTGCTGCAAACTCTGTGTGGCATGTCAGCCCTTGCTCTAATTCAGAATCATCCGTGAGGACAGCATTACTTGCTACATTTTCTAGCTCACAGGTTAAATTCTGTGTTGGTAAGCTTATGTGTTCCGTTAATGAGTGCACGGAAGTGTGAACATCTTTTTAGTCACAGGTGCATAGATAAAGAACTCAGAGGCAGGATGCCTCTGAGTACCAGTTGCAGGGGAGTAACAGCAGGAGAGAGGGCATACCCTCAACTCCTGCCTGTGGCTTCCAGCAGCATCTGGTGGGCCACTGTACGAAACAGGATGCTGGACTAGATGGGCCTTGGGCCTGATCCAGCAGAGATGTTCTTATGTTCTAACGTGATACACATAGCAGGCCCTTGATCTCTGTGTGTGTGTGTGTGTACACGCGCGCGCACACACACACACATACGCGTGCGCACACACACACATACGCGCGCGCACACACACGCACACACACACAGAGAGAGCTATGGGTTAACAGGGCCTAGAAATCCACAGGATTAGATGCTAACTAGGAGCCTCTGGTGGCGCAGTGGTAAAACTGCCGCCCTGTAACCAGAAGGTTACAAGTTCGATCCTGACCAGGGGCTCAAGGTTGACTCAGCCTTCCATCCTTCCGAGGTCGGTAAAATGAGGACCCAGAAATGTTGGGGGCAATATGCTAAAAATCATTGTAAACCGCTTAGAGAGCTCCGGCTATAGAGCGGTATATAAATGTAAGTGCTATTGCTAGTGCTAGTGCTATTGCTAACTAGCACTACCAGATGGCAGGCAATCTCATATACTCCATGGTGCTTTTTGTGGCTGGACTTATAATGTTTATAATGATTTATAATGTTCTCCTTTGGATTTTCTCTCTCACACAGACACAGTGTTTGGCAGAAGAAGATCAGAAAAGTGGTGTGTGCCCCAGTTCCCCAGTGCGTGCTGCACCAGACTCCCCTACCACTCAAGGGCGTTCGCTGAGATATCGTCGTGTGAATAGCCCTGAGTCAGAACGCCTCTCCACTGCTGATGGCAAAGCGGATCAGCACGAGAGAAGGTTTGTTTGCTGTACATGAATGGGCCAACTCTTAGGGCCTACCTGTTTGAGCTTCAAAAGTATGTCTAGATCAGCGCTGCTCAACTCTGCCCTCCTGCAGATGTTGACCTAAAACTCCCATAATCCCTAGCTATTGACAACTGTGGCTGGGGATTATGGGAGTTGTAGTCCAAAAACAGCTGGGGGGCCCAAGTTGAGCAGGCCTGGTCTAGATGCACCATCAAAATAGTAGCCTTGGTAATAGGTTTTTTGAAAAGTGTGGTGAAAAACAGACATTTTTCATCAAACTGTTTAGATGCTTTTAAAAAAGGGATGCTGTCCTTTTGTACAGTGTCTGAGAGTATACTCGGAAGTCCTCTCCCTAGCACCGACATCCAAGAAGCCTCTGTCTCCCCACTCCCTTCACAGAATGTTTGAAGAGGCAAATGCTGGAGGCATGATCATGGTTGCTTTTGCGATCGGCATGGTTGAGGGAAGTGCAGCTTTAACATGTATGATAATTTTGCAGAAATCAGAGAGTTCTAGAAATCCAGGACAAATTAGAAGGTTCCTAATATCAGGGAGATATGTTAATTTGCTGCAGTCACTTAACCTTAAGATAGAAGAGGGACATTTTATACTATTTGATTTATTTAGACTGGGCACACCAAGTGTTTTCATTAGGCTTTCACCAGCAGTGCCACTTACACACTTGGTGCTCTTATTGGCTATTTTATTGGAGGCACTTAATTTCATGTTGAATATTTAAGTCTCTAAAGCTCTGTCATATGACTCGATTATTCAGGTTACTCAGAGGTAATTTTACTTCTGTTTCCATTTTATCAGATAAATTTGCAATATTGTAAACCACCCAGAGATGTAAGTTTTGGGCGTGGGTGGTATAAAAATATGTTTGTTATTTATAGATGTAGATAAAGATATAGATATAGGGAAGTTTTGTATAATTTCTTTATCAAGTTAGAAGCAGGAAGTCATGAAAACCACATAGCATTTGTACAACTCCTCTTTCAATCTATAACTTTGAACTAGCAATTTGGACTGGAATAGTCCATATGTTAGCATCATACTGTGCTCAAAGTGTCAGTAGGGATAATGCAGCCATTTCAAAGAACAAAGTTGAGAGCAATTCATTGTTTTGCACTTTGGAAAATTATTGCAGTTGGTTCTGAGTGCAACTAAAACACTTTAAGTGGACACTTTTAAAATGAATGTGGGAAATTGTCCCTGTAATGTTGATGATTTTTTAGCCAACTTTCCAGTAGGCTTATGAGATCACCTGGCATTCTGTGTGTGTGTCCATCTGTCCCCTCTTATCAACTTTGCAACACCTGGACCAATATGAACCAAATCGGGTACAGTTGTAGGGACATCTCAGCGGCGTAGTTTGTGATATCATCCACCCCAATCCAAGATGACGGACACATAAACTTTTGAGGTGCAAATGGGCTAACTTGTGAACCACCTAACCAATTAAAACCAAATTTGCTACAGCTATAGGGACACATAGGGATGCCCTAATGATGTGTGTGATGATGTCATCCACTCCAATTAAAAATGGTGACCACATGAACATCTGAGGCACAAGCGGGCTAATTTATGGACTGCCTAACCCATCTGAACCAAATTGGGTACAGTTGCAGTGAGTGACACACAGGGATACCTCAACAGCATGGTTTGTGATGTTGTCATCCACACCAATTCAAGATGGCGGTTCAGCTGTAGAGACAGTGAAAGCAAAGTAGGCTGATTGGTTCTTACTAGAACAACTTGTTCTGTTGTCCGAAAGTGTTACTTTTCAAAAAAAATTTAAAAAGTGAGTGTCTGGACAGAACTATCAAACAGCTGCTTTGTTGTGGAGAGTAATTATAGGGTTAGCAAGTAGCATGTTGAAATCCTTTCAAATGCTTCATATTTATGTTCAGAATGGACCCATATCCACCACCCCCCTTTATCAGGACTATAGGTAGAACAGAATTTGCTCACCCAAAACTGTGTGGTCTGGGACATGCAAGTGGGTTTCATGAAATAATTCATGGTATCTATATCATTGTAGTGGGTAGCTATGGGTTAACAGGACCTAGAAATCCACAGGAGGATCATGATTGGTAGCAGGGCCCAGCCTGAGACCAAGCAATTTTAAACGGATTCCCCCCCCCCTCTTTTTGAGAGGTGGGGTTCTGTTACATAGTCTGGTCCTGAAGGTGGAGAGAGCAGGTTGCACTGGAGACACTCTCTCTCAGGAAGATTGAGAAGTCGGGCCTAGAAGCCTACAGCATAGAGGCTTCTTAGATAAACTACCAATAGGAAAAGAAAGGATAAGGAAAGTATTTTAGCCAGAAACTGTGTTAGAGTGTTTACTTTTATTTTCTGTGTATGTACGGTAACTGACCTTAATTACCCGCCAAATTTTCGCAGTTTCTTTTTTGATTTGCTAATGAAGTTTAATCAAACAATACAGCTGTTTTGGTTGTTTAATCTTTGTGGCTGGAATGCTCTGTGAGAGGCAGGGCAAGTGGGGTGAGGGGAAGGTTCCCTAGCACTATGTTTTTGATGAGTCTTAAGGACATGATAAATAACAGATTTAACCTTGTGGACCTTGCATTCAGAAGAAAGAGTTGCCATTACGAGTGACAGGAACAGTTTCCTTTTGGTGATGTTACCATATTAAAAAATGGACCTCAGACTTTTGTGATATTTGAGTTTTGAGCTGATATCTAATGAGTCCCTAAGGCTTTCCATTTTTCTTTTCAGGTCTCGAGTGGACTTGCCTGGCTCTCCTTCACGGCTTGTATGCTCTTCCCAGCCGGCACAGATGCTGTCCATTGACACTGGGCAGGTAGACAGGCAAGCAAGCGGCAGGATGGATGTGTCTGCTTCTGTGGAGCATGAAGCACTGAGCAATGCTTTCCGATCAGTGCCCCTGGCTGAGGAGGAGGACTTTGACAGCAAAGAGTGGGTTATAATAGATAAAGAAACGGAGCTGAAGGACTTCCACCCAGGTGCTGAGCCGAGCACATCCGGAACAACAGATGAAGAGCCTGAAGAACTGAGACCCATTGAAGAGGGCGAGGAGAGGAGGCGATTTGGAATAGAAGTAGCGGTCAGGCCGAAAATACATGATGGGAGAACCCGGGGTATGCAGCCTGTGGCTGAGGAGGACAGTTCCCACAGACATGAAGGGCATTGTCAGACAGTATCTGACAACAAACATGAACAGCAACCAGGAAGCCCCACACAGTCCCCCTTACATTCAGCACCAGCTATCAGACCACGGAGACGGGAATCTGAGCCTACTGGTCCTGAGAGACAGGTAAGACATGTAAAAGAAACACAGTTCATCCATTTTTCGCTAGCCCTCATCTCTGTTGTGTTTGTCTAGTCTAGTTAAGTCATCTCATCCAGAAAATCTGCTTCTATTCTATTATAGTGAATATACTTCTCACCCTTGTGCACCAGATTCCAGAGGTATGTTATTGATGTTAGAACTATAGCACAAGCATCAATAATGTTTTATTAACACCACCACTGGAAGTAGGTCTACACAGACCTGTGTGGGTGCAAAGGAGAACAGACAATGCAGTTTTTCTTGATCAGTTGGCTCTTCTGTTACATTTCCATAGGATGAGGGGGACTGGGAGGAATTTAACTGGGCCACAATTTATCTTACAAAAACAAGGCTAGATGGTAGAGTTTATTGAAAAATAAACAGATGCAATATAATGCTGCTTTGGTAGTCCTTGCAAATGCATGGATATTTTCCCAGACACTCAGATAAGGACTTCATCTATTCTAACAAACTTACAGAACCTGGTAAGATTGAAAGGCTCCAAGGCAATCATTCCAGCAGCATTTGCCAGATGGCAGAGATCCAAAAGTACTGGGTAATCCCAAATCTATACACCGACACATCAGGGGCATTCCCTCTGCAAGAGAATATGCTGCTGTTGTATATCTCCATCCAGCTGTGAATCCATTATAGCAGTTAAGCATTTACAACTGAACATCCTAAAAAGGCAAGGATCCAATAGAAGGAAGGGAGGAAAATTGGAGGCAAGGCTGAAATGGAGAATAATACAGATTCAGCCCAGTCACATTTGAGTAGGCTTTGTTTCAATAGAGAGAGGCTACTCTGAGCAAGTGCAGAATGCATTTCTCTCACTACGGACTTTCAGTAACCAGAAAAGCCACACCTGCAGGGGTAAAGATAACTTTCTAACTTTCCGTTTTAAAATTTGGCTTTAATTGGATCCTTTTTCCAGTTAGTTTTTACTAATTTTATATTGTTTTCCTAATTTTGTGAGCTGCCCTGAGTGATATTGCATTGGAAGGGCTGGGTATAAATATTTTGAATGAATAAATAAATAAAGGTCAGAGGGAAGGCTTGCAGATCAGCTAATGTTACTTCCGGGCAGACATGAGCCCCAGTGCTTTTACCTCCCAAACTAAACCGCTCACCAAGACATGTTAGACTTTGCTTGTGAAACTCCCTCTCAAGGCTGTGTGAAAACAGGAAGTTTCAGCCCACTTGCCTCCCTCCTTTCATGCTGCAGACACACCTTTGAGCAAAAGCAGGAACTTGTGAAGCTTGGCTTATCAGTTTTCTCCAACATCCACACTGCTAGGAAATGTACCTGAGAAAAACCAGAACAATCTCTGGAGAAGGCTTTCATAACATTGCACTGTGGTATGGGTAAAGTTTCATGAGTAATGCTTTGGGCATAACGAATCAGCTCTTCCTGGCAGTTTCATCTGCTGCTACAAACTAAAGGTCAATTCTGACCTGACATTTCTTGACTCTGGTATATAAACTGCTTGTGGTTTGAATGTTTGAGGATGCATGGGTCTTTGCAATTTGAGAAGGATCAGAGTTGTGAGCTCTCCTGACAGTTGTGGCTAGGGCTGAGCAAAAACACACTCTCCAACTTTACAGCCTTTTTCTTTGCTAACAAAAATGGCCCTACATCTTTCGCAGTGGGTGGGGGCTTGTGAATTAAGGCAGTTTTACTTTGGGGGAATCTCCTGCATTGCTTAGGTGGTGGGAAACTGCTACAAAAGCAGCCATTCTTTTGCACGTGCCCCTTCTCTGCTCAACATGCATTTAGGGCAAACACTGTTCCATCCTGTTATCCATCTAGAATGAGAGTAATTGGATACAGAAAACATTACCCTCATTCTGAACTGGCAGGCAAAAAAGCACAAATTGCCTAACAAATATTTTGTCTTCTTCCACAAAAGCCCCATTTTAATGCAGTGTTAACTTTTCTGTGCCCTTCTACCTCCTGAGGCTGTGTGACGATGGGGCAGCTCAGCCCGTCTCCCTCCTTCCCTCTGTGCTGACTAGAATGCAGCACTCCGTCCAGTGAGAGCAGGCCCTCAAGGAGGAGCACTTTCACTGCCTTTGCCTAGTGCTCTTTACAGCTCATCCAGTAAGGCCTGTAGAGAGCCTGATGTTGGCCATGATTATGTGTCCCCACGTATGAGCTCAGCTTCCACTGGCTGAGGCAGTATAGATGACACCCAGCCAGCCAGCCAGCACCAGGAGCTTTCCCAGACAGCAGGCTTTACTGTGGGTTTTCTGCGAGTTTAAAGTTGCCCCCCAAGACCAACTCAAGAAGTGGATTTTAACCCCAAATATAAATCAGGCTACACTCTAATGTGCAATGAAAAACTTGAATTGTGTGTGAAGTGCTCCCTGATAGCTCACAGGGACTTTGGGGTAAATTTGGCTGATATGTGAATGTACACCTCCATTCCAGAGGAGATGTGAACTAAAAGCCAGGTGTGAAGAACTTCCAGGAAGTAGCCCAGCAAGGAGAGGTCAGGGGACTAATGGTGTCCAGAACAGGGGCACTAAGTAGTTGATTGGTGGCACATGCCCCCTTGGACTAACCTAAAAATGCCACTGGTGACAAAAACACTGGGGAGGTTCAGTTGCATGTATAGCTACCACCAGAGCTTAGCAGGGTGGGGTACTTTCTGGGTCCCAGATCAGTTAAAGGACCCATTATTTGATTATTGTTTCTGCCATTTTGGTTCTGACAGTGAAGACTCAAGACCTAGCCTTTTCAGATGCATTTTGCACTGTTTATGACCCTTCAAAGTCACATCTGTGTTGTCTCCTAAGATTGTTTGTGATGGTGCAAAGAGGCATGGTTTGTTTGTAAAACTTGCATGCCCTTCTCCCCTCTGTTCCCAGTCAGCAACGCCTCCACTACTCCCAAGCAATTATGGAACCATCTTAAGCAAAGGCCTCCTGAGAGGAGCCAGCCCTGATCTGCATGAGTTGGTTTTTCTTTGAATTGCTCCGCAGGGGCAAGGGCAAAACACTCTCGTTGCTCAACGGAAAAATGAATCTGTTTTTAAAAGTGTGTGTATTAAAGGAATAGGTGAGGCTCTGGACCCAAAGCCTATTTAGTGGTGAAGATGGGATAACAAGAGTCCAGTAGTGGCCAGTGAGGGCAGCAGCAATCAGAGGCACCTTTAAAAATAAATCAACAGGCGCTTACCAGCATTAGGGCAGCACCTGCAAATTACCTCAAGCAGCAGTGCTCTGCCCAGCATTGTGCACACACGTGCAGAGGCCAGGGCCATGCTACCTCCCCACATGGGAAGCCAGGCAGAGCACCACTGCCCTTGAGTGGCGACCTGGAGGGCAGGGCAAAGTCCTTACAGGCATGGCCTAGCCAGATGAGACCCTCAGGATGGCAGCAGCCAATGCAACAGATAGCTGGTTTGGCTGGACTAGGGTTGCAAGACTACAGATAGATCCAAGCCTGGCAACTTGCAGCTTGCTTCCTATGAAGCTCAGCTAACTGAACCCTGATCTACTGGAGCAGGCCCTGCAGACTCTGCCTCCCCTGGATAGGGCACATCTCCTTGAAGGGCCTGCACTTGGAGCCTTGCACTTCTACTGTGCTTATGCCTCTGGGGAGCATGCTGGGTGCTTCTTGTGGTCACTAGGATAGATCTTCAAGGCGTTTTCCAGATTACACGCTGCAACATACTCGCAACATATCTGCTAAGCGCCCCTCCATATTGCCCGTGTTTCCACATCGGTGTTGCTGTGTTGTCAGCAGGGTACCGTTCATATTTCCCATGCCTTGATTCAAATTTTAATGTTGCATTTTTGGCCTATAACACTGTAAATGCGCTGCAAAAGTAGCTGTATTTTTCTGTTGTAAGGAGCCTTGCCTTGCATTTAATGCACTGTAGCGTGTTGCAGTATTGCCCCCCCCCCCCCCCCCCGCGCTTGCTTCCTCTGTCCCTTCACTATGGGGAGAGAAACAAGCATGGAGAAATCTCGGCTTTCCCCTCCTTTCCTCCCCACAGATCCCAAACCCCACACCTCCCTCCTCCTCCACTTGCTTCCAATATAACTTGAACTTGTCAACACAGAAGGGGAGGAGAGAGCAGCTGAGTAGATTTCTGAATCAACCCCTTTCTTGTGCACCTTTTACTGAAGAGGAAGCCCATTGAACTAAATCACTTACTTCTGTGCAATCCCACTTGGTTACTACAAGGCAAAGGGCAGGAACCAGGGAGACAGAACAGTCACTTACTTAAAAGGAAGCCCATTGAACTGAATCATGATTAATTTACTTCTGTGCAATCCCATAAACCCTCACTGGAGGAGTGCTGCCCTCCCCTCTGCCTCTTCCCTCCTATTTATTTACTTGGAGGCATGCCAGTTCCTGTCTTTCCCCCTTCCTGGCTCACCACAGGATTCTCTCCCCCCGCCCCCGCCTCAATCATTGATTTTTCTTTCGCAAAACTAGAGTGATGCAAGACAAAGTTAGATTTTTGTTTTGGGACGGCTCTTCCCCCTGCTGGCGGATTTGTGCAAGGCAACCAAGAAGTTACAGCAACAACAAAAAATTCACATCACCTCCCACTACAACTCCATTGGCCCAAATGGAGCAGGAGGAGGGGCAGATAAACATGTTTCAAGGAGAAAATGGTCAGTCCTGCCTTGAAAACATGTAATGGATGAAAAATATGAATGACCACCAGCCTACAACAAAACACTGAATAACGCTTTACTCTCAGTTTTAAACTGTTGCACTATTCTGTCACACTTTGCAACGCTTTACCTGTTGCAAATCTCATACTTCAGAAAACACCCAGGAGATTCTGGTTGACATCTCAGAGGTGTGGGCTGATGACTGGGGTTGGATTCTGTTTCCCTTATGAGTGGAGCCATGACATAGTCAACCTATTTCAGCTAAAGAGAGTCAGATTTGGTTGGCATAATAACTTTTGTTAGGCCAGATAGAAATACCTATTCAGTTTCCTTCTAATGCAGACGTTTTGCCAAGTATTGCTGTCATTCAGAGAGTTTAGGCTGGAAATCGGGGGAAAGTTAAATGACTTCCTGCATCAGAGAGCACTCCTTGTGGTCAACTAAAGAAAATGAGTCATTACCAAAATAATATATGTGAAACTCTTTAGAGTGCTCAAAGGTGTTATGTAAATGCTAAGTGTTATAGGAAAAATCTTATCTATTGGACAACAGAGAGATGAGGATTCTAAATGACTCCTAGTTACCCTGCTAACATAAACAAATTGCCTCAGTTCTTCACCAGTCTGTCAAATATGCCTGCCTATGTTCTTGGTTCTTTTGTTCCCAGTTATGTTTTTCTAGTTGTTTTCCCCAATACTTGCTTTATTTATCCAAGAGCTAGACTGTTCCATGAATCAAGCCACTGCTGCATTTGGTTGAATGATTTCTGTTTCCTAATTCTCACTGCTTAGATTTACAGATGTATTTAAAGAACCAAAGACAGCTCTGAAAAATGAATCTGGTTTCCTTCACATGCTGTGCAGTTACAAAAAAAAATTCTTAGTACATAGTTGAAAAAAGGAATATGTGGGCTTTGGGAAAGGGAGAGCTTTGTTGAGTTTTGACAGTGACACAGAGGGGGAGAGTGCAACACTTGAATCTTTATCGTGGCAGGGGGCAAAGAAAGGCAAACCTGAGGCTAGACTCATGCAGGATGTTGGTCAGCCTGAGTACACATGCACACACAACCATCATTTGGGACTTGAATCCTGCTTCTGTAAATCTGCCTAAAGGAAGCTCTAACTGCTTCAACTTGTGATTTCAGTAGATGCTGCTGCTATGTGCAATTTGTTATTAATAGCATGAAGTGGACTATTTATATGGGAATCTTGCAAATTTGTACAAACATTTAACCCTGTCACATAGATGAACAAAGGCTCTTCCTCTGTAAAGAAATGGTGCCTACAGGTATATCATGAAGATGTCAGCTGATTGTAGCCACTGGCTCACAATAAGAGCTCAGTGCATTTAAGCTGATGACCAAATTTCTCTCCCTGTGGCTTCAGTGATTAACTACAAGAATGTTGAAATACCCTTTTCACAATTGTTGAACATTTTTAATTTTTACTTTCATCTTACCAGTGTTTTTTTAACTTCACAAACTCAACAAATATATCTCAGTGCTTTAAAATAGTAGGGCTGTGTGGTGGATGAGAGACGAAAAGCATTTTGCAGACATATTGTGTGACATATAAAGAGCATTTGCACACCATGAGGGCTAAAATTTTGCTCTGTATGTCATGAAAACTGAGATTCTTAGAAATCTATGCCAGCAATTGTATGCTGTGCCAGATTACAAGGAGTTGACCAATTTGGGCACTAGTCTGAAGCCACATGGCCAACCCCTGTGTCCCCTGGCATATGGAGGATGCCAGGAGTACTACTACTACAAAAAGGAGAAGACAGTGCCACTGTCAGTCTCTTGCACTGCCACCTCACCCACCTCTCTATCAGAAAGTGGGAACATCCCCAGAACCTTAGGAAGCATTCCCATTTATGGCTGGAGTGGCAGATAGGAGAAGGCAGCAATGGTACGAGAGACTTGCTGCGACATTGCCTTTTCCTGCCCTTCTCATCTGTAAATAGGCTTCCTCCCAGAGGCCCTCATGATGGCACAGGGGCCTTGGGAGGAAAACTCGCTGAAAGAGAATAAGAGGAGCTGCCACTAGGTGGCAGCAGCTCAGCCTTCTGCCACACTCTAAGGATGAGAGGAGAAGAACTGCCAATGCCACCACAGTGATACGTAAGATGGGATGGGCAGGAGACACGGCCAAGTCCCTCAGAGGCATCTCCTTCCCTTCCCATTTTCAGAAGGTGTCAGGAGGAGGGCAGGTAATGCCATATTGATGAGGAAGGTGGAAGAGAGAGGAGTCACTGTGGCTTCCCCATTAAAAAACACACACCCTAACTAACCCCCGCAACACACACACACACACACACACACACACACACACACAGAGGAGGGGGACATGCAGTGCCCCTATCATAGCCAACACCAGAAAGGCACAATAGACAGCTGTTGGTAGTGTACATCAAAGAGATCTAAAGATAGTTTTTTTTTAAAAATGACTATTTGAAAAGTTATTTATTAAGTTCTATAATATATAGGAAATTCTGGCTGCCATAAATAAGCTTGCTGCCCCTTGTAGTGATCAACCACCCCTCCCTCTAAAGAGCTAACTGGAAGTGAACCCTGTCTTGACTGACAGACTGGTGAACTCCAGGGCTCAGCCAATCAGCACACCCGACCTAGAGAGCTGTTGGGAAGAAAAAGGCAGTTCTTTGTCAGAGCAGGAGCAGTTGTGAGGGGGCTCTGTTCTAGCACCTTTCATCATCCTTATCCTGACTCAACAGGAGGAAGTTTTATGGTGCACTCCAGTAAAAGCTGTATGGCAACACCATCCGGAGCTTGTCCCAAGTTCATGGAGAAAGCTTATTTGATGCTCCTTTGTCACTAGCTTCCCTCTCTTCTGTTAGGGACTATAGACTTAGATGCTAAAAACTTAGAGGATGGCCCCATAGACTATATAAGATGCTGGAGTCACTAGTGTCTTCTATAGTCTCTGGTCCCTTCCAGTTCTGTTTTTAAAGCCTCAGCTGGTACACAGAACACCAGAGGAGGAGGGTGAGGAGGACACTACTCCAGCAGGTGAAGGGGATCACATGGTGCCCCAGAGGGCTTGCCTTGTCACTCAAGGGACTGAATGATTTATCTATCTATCATATTTTTATACTGCCTGATATGTAAATCTCTAAGCAGTGTACAAATCCCAGGTTAAAATTACAGGTTAAAATACATAAAACACAATAAAAACAATATAAAGCAAATTATTAAAATTATTAAAATTCTAATTAAAAGCTTGTGAGAACAGGAAAGTCTTGAGGGTCTTCCTGAAAACAAACAGAGAAGGAGATGCTCTTAGTTCAGCAGGGAGCATGTTCCAAAGCCCTGGGGCAGCCACAGAGAAAGCCTGGTCCTGAGTTGCCACCAGACAAGCTGATGACAACTACAACCAGACCTCCCCAGAAGATCGTAAAAGGAGGGTGAGTTCATAACAGAGGAGACGTTCTCTTAAATAGTCTGGTCCTAAGCCGTTAAGGGCTTCATTTCACCCAGAAACCTATCAGTAACCAATGTAGTTCTTTCAAAACTGGTGTTATATGGTCCCTTCATGTTGCCCCAGAGACCAGTCTGGCTGCTGCATTCTGTACCAGTTGTAGTTTCTGGACTACGTACAAAGGCAGCTCCATATAGAGCACATTACAGTAGTCAAGTCTGGAGGTTATCAGCATATGTACCACTGTTTTAAGGTCATTCACCTCTATAAATAGATGTAGCTGATGAATTAGCCAAAGCTGATAAAAAGCACTCATGGCTACCACCTCAACCTGAGAAACTAGGGTGAGCTTTGGGTCCAGGAGCACTCCCAGGCTATGTATCTGATCTTTCAGGTGGAGTGTAAACCCCATCCAGAACAGGCAGATCTAAACCATATTGCATGTCCCAACCCCCCCATAGCCAGTAGTTCTGTCTTATTTGGATCCAGCTTCAGTTTGTTATCCCTCATCCAGCCTGTTACCGCCTCCAAGCAGGCATTTAGGGAAGATATGCCATTGAATGACGTGAGAGTTCAAGTTTCTTACTCTGGATCTGGGAATGTATCATAATGGGTTTTGCTGTAGAATATAGCAAGGCAGTGGCTGGGGATAATGGGAGTTGTAGTCTAACTACATTTGGCAATCTAAGTTGGAAAACCCCTGCAATGTCCCAGATGCTTCATACAGCAGTACAGGACCAGGAGAGTTTGGGACATCTTGGCTGCTGCCAAAAACTCCATCCTCCTCATCTTGATTTGGGCCTCAAAGACCAAGAAAAAGTGTGGGTGCATGGAGGACAAGTTGAAAGCAAGAACTGTTTGTGACATTGCACAACATCATTACTAATCACGTGGCACATCTGTTAAGGCATCAGCTTTAGATTCGAATTTCCCAGCTTTATGGAGCCTGAGCCAAAATGAGATAGCTTTCACTCTGGTCTGAAATTCACAAGTTTTCCTCCCTATCTAGTTTTAAATCAGTATATGAAATTTGGCCTCACCTTGGTCCCTGTTGCCTGCTAAGAATTCCTGGGTCATAATGCTGTAAGGATAATAGAAGCTACAACTGGCATAATTCCCCCCACACTCACCCTGTGAATGATATGAGGAGAACATCAGCTAGGTCAGTGTCTGCTCTAGACCTGACAACACTGTGCTCTGGCTTGCTGTCCATAGCTGGGTCTTCAAGGCAGGAACTGGGGAATCTGCAAAGGGAGGGGTTATGTAGGAGCTAGGAGCCTCACCCTTTCCTGGAACTCAGATTGGCCCTGATTCAAAGCAGGTGCCTGAACTGGTCACTTCCTACTCCTGAGTAGGCCCACCATGGCCAACTAGCTGCCTTTGAGAGAAGCTTACAATTGAAGCTTGAAGGCAATAGTCTTCTCCTGCTGTTCCTCCCCAGCAATGGTTGTTCACTGACATACTGCCTTTATGCAGATGCCTTGTCAGGTCCCTCTAGCTCAGTATGTTTACACTGACTGCCAGCCACTCTCCAGGATTTCAGACATGGGTCTTTCCCTTGCAAACAACGGGGCACTTCAGACAAGCAGTGTGAGGTCTGCAGGGAGAGTGGGTTTTCTTGACCCACCCCGCAGACGATCCCTTATCTTTAACTGGGTGGGCGGATTGCCCGCCCAGACGACTGGCGGCTCTCCTGCGGGCTTACTCGACAGCTCCAGAGGTGAGGCTCAGGGAAGTGCCCCTATGTCATGCCCCATCCCCCAATAATGGTTGGGGAGCCCCCTCTCCCCAAGGGTTACTAGGAGCCCCCCGAGTGTGACACATGATCATTTAGCCCAGTTTTGGGAAACATTTGCACCCAGAACCCGGGTTAAGCGGCAGGCTACTTTAGAGGGCTCACCACCGCTGGGAGCTGCGCGGCTCCCGGCAGTTCTCATATGCAGTGAAAACTGGGCTGGGCTTCCCTAGCCCGGTTTCCACTGCTCGTGAGAATAGCTTCAATGTGATCTTCCACTGAAAATGGAGGTACTGTATAGCCATCGCCATCATACACTAGCAGCAAACTTGGGCCATCAAGTGCTCAAAAGCAAAATAGGGTCTGCACAAAACAAGTTAGCTGTTTTACATACTTGGGAGCTCCCTAAGTATGCATATATACATGTTTGTAAATTAATAATATCAACTTCATCAGGAAATGACCTCCCTAAATGCCTGCCTGGAGTCAGTAATGGGCTAGATCAGGGAGAAGAAACTGAAGTTGAATCCAGACAAGATGGAGGTACTTACTGTGAGAGGTCAGAGCTTAGGAAATGCTTTAGAGCTGCCTGTTTTGAATGGGGTTATGCTGCCCCTGAAAGAACAGTTACATCTGGGAGTACTTCTGGATCCAAACCGCTCCCTGGTATCTCAGGTTGAGGCAGTGGCCCGGAGTGCTTTTTATCAGCTCCAGCTAATAACGCCAGTTACATCAATTTCTGGAGATAAACAACCTTAAAACCGTGGTGAATATGCTGGTAACATCCAGGCTTGACTACTGCAATGTGATCTACATTGGTCTGCCTTTGTATGTTGTTCAGAAACTGCAATTGGTGCAGAATGTGGCATCCAGATTGGTCTCTGGGGCTACCCGAAGAGACCACTTTACTCATATTCTAAAAGAACTACACTGGCTGCCAATAAGTTTCTGAGCAAAATATAAAGTGCTGGTAATTACTTATAAAACCCTGAATGGCTTGGGTCCAGGGTATTTAAGAGAGCACCTTCTTCTTCATGAACCCTGCTGCCTAATAAGATCATCAGTGGGGGTCCAGTTGCAGTTACCACTAGGAATGTATGAGCTGGCTCTGAGCCAGGCTCGAAATTGAACCAGCTCCCGGTTCAAAGATCCAGCTCGTAGGCCAGCTAGGGTATATTTGTAAAGGGGAATCTTTGAGGATTCTCCTTTACAAGTAAAGAGGGCATCCCTAAATCTCCCTAAAGGCTCCTGGTGGTGGTGGGGAGGTAGTGAGAGAAAGCGGCCTCTGTACCTTTAGTGGAGGCCGTGACATAGGCGACAGATAAGCATTGGAGGTGGCCAGTCCGTGAGCTGGTTCAGCTTGGCTTGAGGGTTCAGCCCGGCCTGAGCCAGACCCGCTTCGACTAAACCGAGAATCGAACCGGCCAAACTGGTTCCATGCACATCCCTAGTTACCACTGACTTGTTTGATGGTGACCCAGAACCAGGCCTTTGCTAGAATTGCCCTGGAACATGTTCCCAAACAAAACCAGAGACTCCCCATCTCTGGCTGTTTTTAAACAACGTCTGAAAACACACCTGTTTTAATCAGGCTTTTAGTTAATAATGTTTTAAAGCTTTACTGATAGTTATTTTAAATTGTTTTAAATGATCTAATGTTTTAATTGTCTATGTTTTAATCTGTAAACTGCCCAGAGATTTGTATATGAGCTGGCATATAGATGTGAATAATAAATATATAAATAAAAACAGAATGATTTTGTGGGCTTCTAGCACCTGAGTGAGTTTACAGAACTTTATGGAATGTTAAAAGTAAAGCGATAATAACCTCATTGGCTGACATGATGCGCAGCCCAACACCAGTGTTTTCCTTCTGCTGGGCCTGCTGCTTAATGCCTTGGAAATGTGCATTCATATGTGTGCCAAGGAGCTTCCATTGTCTTCCATTGTGCAAGCTTGCATTTCCAAGTCATTGTGTAACTGCACACTTGTGCAACTATGCCATGGCTAGATTTCACTTGTGCAGCAACCCCAGCAAAAGGGAAGAGCCAGCATTAGGCTGAACATCATGTTGACTGGTGTCTGGAGAGAGGGAACTGCAACCTTTCATTGGTGGCAAGTTGAAAGGGACACACTGCTGCAACTGCCCAATTACAGCTATGCTAAAGTCCTGGATTTTTCCATTGTTATCCACTGGCAGCTCTCACTTCTGCCTCAGTGGAGAAAAGAAAACAGTCTAAAGGATCCAGGCAGGCTGTGTGAGTCAGCCTGTTCAACTTATGGCTAAGACACAGAATGTTTAAGGTGTACATTGAAAGGAAAAACACATCAAAATGGAGGATAGGGAGAGAGAGAGGGAACTGGCCTGCTCATGCACCTAACAGCATGTAGTAAGTATCTTGGAGGGGTGATTAGAATTGGTAGGTTGCACACGGTGAGGTTGGAAAACTCCTGCATTATACAGGAAGAAGGGAAAAGAAGAAAAAGGACTTACTTCCCCTTTCCCTCTCTCCCACCCCCACCCCACATGATATATAGCAATAAATGCTCAGGTCTGGGCTGGCAGGCAGCCCCAAGCCTGATCCTCTAGTGCTATATAGTACAGCAGGGGAGGTCTCAATGGAGTGAGAAAGAAACAGTGTCCTCCTCTTCCCTTCCTGTTCTGCAGTTCACCTCTTTGCGCCCAAGAGACCTGAACAGCACTACAAGGCTCTTGCTGTGGATTAGGGCCTTTTCGGTTGTGGCCCCTTGGCTTTGGAACACCCTCCCTGAAGAGCTTTGCCATGCTCTCCCCTCAGTGTTTTTAAAAAACAACTGAAAACACATCTTTTAAAAGAGGCTTTAAAAGTTTTAAGGAACCATCTCCAGTTATATCTTGCAGGTTCTTTAGTTATTATAATTCTCAATTTTAGCTTTTTAAATAACTTTTAACCTGAAACTTATAAAACAGCAACTGTAATTCTGATTGTGGTTTTAGCCAGGACTTTTAACTTGTTTATTTAATTTGGTTAATGTTATTAGTTTTATTTAATATTGTATCTGTGTTATTGTTGTGACTTATCCTAAGCAGTAGTGTCTTGGAGGGGCGGGGTATAAACACTATCTGAAGGCTTGAACAAGAACACTTGTGTTTGTAGGTGGGAAAATACGTTGACATTTTGTACAGGTCCCACTTGTCATGATGCATAGCCATCAACAGACATAACTTCCATTAATTTGCTGAATCCCCTTTTAAGCCATTTAAACTAGTGGCTATTGCCACACCTTGTAGTAGCAAACTGCAGACATCAGTGACATGCTGTGTGAAAAAGTACTTTCTTTTTTCTGTCCTGAATCATTTGGCAGTCAGTGTCCTTGGATGACCTCAAGGAAGATGCTTGCCCTGTCTAGTTAGAAATGGGTAAAGCTACGTTGTTAGGCTCTGAAAAAGGTCCAGTGGGCCTGGACTTTTCATCTGGAAGTGTCTGAATTTCTGTACCCCTGCTCTTCCAGAATCTGTGCTGAATTCCAGAGCCATGCTCCCAAGCTCATGGGATACCTCTTCTTGTTATCTCTTCTTACCTGGCTCTGTCCCCTACCCCAAACTCAGTCTGGTATGATTTTTTTAAAATTATTTTTTTATACTTATATCCTGCTCTTCCTCCAAGGAGCTCAGAGAAAGCTACATGCAATCTGAGTTTGGATTGGATTTGCTGACTGGTTCTGTAAGACCAAGAAGTCTTTGCACCCTTCATTCCTGGACTGAGATAGCTTCACTCTTCTTTCAAAGCTCCACAAAGAACCCAGGAATCCCTAAATTTCCTGCACCGCTCAGGAACCCAGTGTGGTGAATTTAGGGATTTCCCCCTGAGTCAGGTGCTCTAGACACCTGAGCATACACACAACCCTGAGCATGCACTCATGTCTAAAGGCCAGGGTTAAAAGTCGGGCTATCCACAAAGGCAGCACTGGGATCAGAGGTGTATCTAGGGAAAATAGTGCCTAGGGCAAGCATTGAAATTGCGCCCCTGTCCAAACAGGAATGATGGGACTTGTAGTCAACAATTTCTGGAAATCCCTGTTAAAAGGAACACTGTACCATCTAGACATGGTTGTTGATCAAAACCTGAAAACACGAGCCATCTCTGTTAAAGACTTAGAACAACAGTCAGGAGTTATGTGAGGATTCTACGTGTTATTTTCTCTGTCTCATCTCATGCTTTTTTAAAAAAACACGACTTTGTCCTAGAGGACCACCTGCCCAAAGAGCCACTAGCAAAATAGGGGAAGAAGAAGGTGGAGGGTGTGTGTGTGTCTATAAACCAGTGAATGATTCCTGCCATCCTTTGTCTTGTGATGACTGTTGGCTCATGATGGGATATATGTGCATTCACCACACTAGTGCTTACTTTGGCACCAGGAGGGAGGAGGATGCATTAGTTTGCCACACTAGACAGAGGAATTTGCAACAGGAGCAGACAGCCAAGTTCTGCCAGGGGCAAAACCAGCCCCTGCCAGACTAAGAAATCATTGTAATTTGCTCCTTCGTGTCACAAGCAGTGTGCTGTTCTTTTATTATTGACTCTAACTCTCAGATATCCCAGTCATGGATGGAAAATTCAGGGTCAATTTACAAGAGACACATTTTCTACATGGAAGTTTCTTCTGTGCAGGTGTTGTGCAGAAACCCATGTGTAGTGACCGCCAGGGGCATAGCAAGGTTGGAATGGGCCAAGATGAGATTTTAAAATGGGCCCCCAGCCCCTCAAAGTCCAGCCTCCACACACCCCAGGCCCCCAAGGATTTAAGTCTGATGTTTCAAAATAAGTATGCTGCCTGGAAATAAATACACACACGTGCACTTCACAATATATAGTGATATACATTGAGTGCTATATATTTGTGCTACTTGTAATGCCTAGAACACACTAGCAACGCTAACTATTAAAATGACCCCCTCGCTGCAGATTAGCAAAGGAGACTTTCAACCATGCAGGGTGAGCCTGTGTTTGTTTTCTCAGAATTTTGAACAAATTCAGTAAAGTTTGATTCCAGGAAGCTATTCTCACGACCAGCAAAAACAGGGCTTGAGGTCTGAAGGCGGGGTTAGCACTACCGTGTGGAACCTCGGCATGCTCCCAAACAGGGCTCTGTCAAAAGAGGGTCACCCAGTTCCCAGCCCCTCTTCTAAAACCAAGTTCAGCAAGCAGGGGAGGTTGCCTGCCCCCTCCCAGTGTCCGTGTGGAGCCATGGAACGCTGTGGAATGCTGCTTGACAGCCTCTGAGCTCCCTGCCGCTTCACGCAATCTGCTGGTGGAGTGGGAGCGACCGCTGGAATGACTGTCCATGCAAGGGTCACTGGTTTGGCCTCATGGAGGCAATGGCAGTGGGGGGAGGCTCGCGGTGGCAGCAGGGGGCTCACAGCAGCGGCAGAGGGCCTCACGGCGGAGGCATTCCAAGTGCCCAATTTGCCTCGGTGTGGCACTGCACCCACCCACCCGCCCTTGCACCATCATCAAGATGCAGAGGGTAGCAGTGCCAATGAGGGTGTGCTGGTGTGGGCGACACTTTGCCACTCACTCTCCCACCCTGCTGGCACTGCAAGAGTGGCAAGTGGCAGCATCAGGGCAGGTGGGTGTTGGGGACATCCTTCCCCACATGCCCACTCTCCTACGCCCAGAGAAGCTAGCAAGGGGTGGCAGTGGCAGATTGATGGGGAGGCAGAGTCACCACTTGGCTACGGTGGCGGAGGGGGGTGGGGTTCTCCTTTTTACCTTCTACACACACTATACAGTGGGGTGGGTGGGTGTGCCATGGAGGCCACAGCCACAGCTGTGCGGAGGGTGAGCGGGTGAGGGGAAGGTTCCCCCTTCTGCCTTCCTAAACCATGCTGCGGTGTACGGAGTGTGCCTTGTGCCTGGGCTACTTATGGGGGCATCTTGCAATTGCTCCAGGGGGCATCTGCTGTTTCCTCCTGGATCTGAGGAGTGCGTTGGGTGTGTGTGTGATTCTTCCTTTGGGGCTGGTTGGCAGCTGCAGCTGCTCTAGTCTTCTCTCTCCTTTTGGGCATCAGGACGGAGTTCAGTTCCTTTGACAGTGCTGCAATTGACAGGAAAGGGTTAACTGAGGCTACCCATCAGGGAGCAGCAAAGAGGGACTGCAGCTTGGAGCCCTCTGAGTGGTCTCCTTGGGTCACGTGCTTGCTCTGTCCACTCATGATTGCTGTTGCCATGGGCGGGACTGGAGGACCAACAATGCTAGCAATGGCTGGAGAGAACCTTAAAATGTTAATCGTCTGTCACTCACACTCCCTGCCGGGTTTGCAGCATGTGCCCATCTGTTTGCTATGAGGTAAAAATAGAGTTCTTTCTGCTTTTAGGAGGTAACCCTGTTTTCTGCTCATCTGAATAGCTTCCAGGAGTTTTTCACATGAGGCTTTTGAAGCCCTTTAACACACATCTCTGGAATGGAGGTGCTGCATTCACATGTTGGCCAGATTGACCCGGAAGTCCCTGCAAGTTATTGGAGAGCAGTTCACACACAAGAAAAATAAAATAAAAGCACAACACATGCTTCATAGTTCTCACTCAGACCTTCTGGGTTGCAAAACAACTTGAACAGAAGTGCATTTATGAATGAATGAATGAATGAATGAATGAATAAATATTTGTTCCAGAAGTTTTTGTAATTTTCTGCCATGAAACAAGCCACTTATAGGCCTTTTTAGATAGTTTTTGTTTTTAAAGCCAGCAAATTTTTCAATCTGTTTTAAATTAAATATTCAGAGACTTCTCAGTCTTCCCCCCACATCAAAGCCCTATGGCAAGCAGATCCCTATATACCTGGGGTGTGTGTGTGTGTGTGTGGGGGGTAACCACAAAAAAGGAATTCACAGTCTACCTGGCAGAAGCTGTGCTGGATGGTCTGGGCAGAGGGTCTGCTGCAGAGAACTCTGCCTGCCTCCTTCCTGGCTTGCTTGGGGCCTGCCGAGTTCAGGCTTCAGGGAGGCCTACTCGGAGGCCTCTCTGGAAGCCACGCCCACCCACCAATCAGCTGAGAGGCAGGGTGAGAAGAGTTTGCAGGCTGCTCAGATCCTAGGCCTCGCTGGTCCTAGGCTGGAGCCAGAGCCAAGGCAAGCAGGATGGCAAGTGGCTGAGGAGCCCTGGGGCTGGGCAGGTGGGCAATGGGGTGTGGGTGGCAGGAACTGGAATGGTGCCCCCTCCTCAGTGGCGCCTAGGGCACATGCCCTGGCTGCCCCCCCCGGTCTGCCTATGACTGGGATTAGGATCGATCCCAGCTGTGCACATGGGCAGCCAAACCCAAGCTGGGCTGCCTTTAGTTTGAGTTTGGCTGCTCGTGTGACCAGCCTCAGTATCTTTCATTCTTTTAATTTTTCCCCCAGTATGGCTGCTTTTATGCCAAATTCTCCATTGATCTGCAGTGGTGTGCCAAAAACAACAGAGACCATCATCTGGGGGAAAGTAGGTTTCACCCTGCCTCCCCTAGCCCACTGGCCTAGTCATACAAATACTATTATCCTTTGAGCATGTTTTATTCAAGATCCTGTTGAAGGGGTTATAGTCAGATGCTGCCAGTTTCTGTGAAGTTATGAATTAATAGAAGTATGGACCTATAACAAAATGTTGCACTACATCTCGGGTGTGCATGTGTTACCTGAGCTGATGGCTGGACATGATGACAAAACCAAAGTTAACAATAAAGATAGGCAGGACTCAGGGAATGCACTTGTCTACTAGTCTGTGACGAGTGAAATATGCCTGATGGGGTGGGGGGTGGGGGGGAAGAATCCTGACAAGTCATGTATCAACATAGCTCAAGGAAACATCTGACGAGCAAAATATTTTTGCCTGGCTGGTGAACTGAGCCAACATTTCTTGACCCCTGAAGATAGGTGTTCCTGCTGTAACTTGGATCCTACTTCATGTGCAAGTTTTTGTTGTTGTTTCCTTTGTGGGGGGAGGGGGCGCACTGATGCTCAGTCCCACCTTCTTTTCATTCAGCCCTAAAACTGGAAGAGTAATGATAAGAAGCAGGACTCTTCATTTTCCTGTAACTGCTACAGGGTGGGCTAAGGCACATTTCTTCTGTGAAATTTTGTGGTTCTCTGAACCTCCACAGTGTTCCCATAAAACTGAGGAGTTGTGAGGAAATTCACTTAAAACTTGCCAACCAGCACCTGAGAGGGCAGTACTTCATAACACCAAGAGATTAACTGTGTCAAACTTCTTCTCCTTTAAAAATATGACAGGGTCACTTGACAGGTGGGGGAGGGAGCCATAGCATTTCAGCTTTTTCTTTTGTGGCAGCTTTCCCCATCAGAGCAGAAGCGGTTTTTCAAGCTGAGAAATTTCCTGCTCTTTTTGCTGAAGCCCTCCTCTCCTGGCTTTCTCGCCCTGAGTTCCATTAGCTCTGTCCACATGTGTGTCTAAACTGTGTGATCTCACAAATATTCTGTCCCATTGACTAACATGGGGACAGTTGGGTTCCATCCCCTGCCCCCCCATTAGGTATTTTCTCCCTTCAGTTTTTTGTGAAACTATACATCTGTGGGTCACCCCAAATCTGCTGGTACGTGTCCCACTTGCTAGCAGATACTCCAATTTACCATGCATAAGGATTGTAACATTTCTAGTATACATTCTTGAAAATAGTATACAGATATGTCTGTAGGACAGGCTCTCACACATGCATTACTTTAATGTAGTGTTGTATAATCCTTTTGGAGGGGGCCTTACTGGTCATTTATTAACTGTCTATCTAGCTATCTAGCTATCTATTATATTTATATACCACCCCATCCAAATGGCTCTGGGAAGTACATAACAACAAAAATAAATCAACAAATCAGTCCTTCAGAAACAATCATTACAGAACAATTTAAAAACAGCACAAAACCATTAACAATTAAAACATTTAAAACAGTTTAAAAACCCTGGAAGTCCAGGCCAAACAGATAAGGTTTTAAGGGGCCTATGCTCATGGTTGAAAGTTGTAGTAAATTTCTGATTATTATCATAATTATTTTTGAAAAAATGTGCACACTATTTATTTATTGTTACATTTTTATCCTGCCTTTCATTAAAACAATTTCAAGGCAGTTTACAAAACATTTAAAACAATATAAGACTATAAAACAGTTACAAAATAAAAATATTAAATTGGAATATAAAAATACAAGAAACATACACAATAGGACCATAAAATACAGAGCAGCAGCAACAAAAATATAAAAGCTCGACGAAAAAAAACAAAATTTCACTTGCTTTCTAAAAACTAGTGGAGACTGAGGAGCGGATGCCCACCGGGAGAGCATTCTAAAATCTGGGGACAATAACTGAGAAGGCCCTCTCCCTCCTGTGCATGACAGCTGCGTCTCCCTCCGCACACGGAGCAGAGCTTCCTCTGATGTCAAGTGGGCAGAAACCCTTGGGAGCAGGCGGTGCTACTGGTATCCAGGGCCCAACCTGTTAAGGGCATTAAAAGTCAAAAACACCTTGAATTGGAGCCAGGAACAAATTGGCAGCCAGTGTAACTCTTTCAGAATGGGTGTGATGTGATCCCAGTGGACAACTTCGGATAAAATTCTAGCTGCCGCATTTTGCAGTAGCTGCAGTTTCCGAATATTTTTCAAGGGCAGCCACATGTAGCACGTTTTACAGTAATCCAGCCACTATGTGACTAAGGCATGGGTAAGAGTGGGCAGATCTGCCTTCTCGAGAAAGGAATGCAGTAGCTGAAGCTGTGCACCCCTGAAGGCACCCCGGCCATCGCCTCCACCTGAGCTTCCAAATGCAGAACCTGGTCCAGTAATACCCCCAAGCTGTGCATCTGCTCGGGGTACAACCGCATTCAGAATAGGCTGAATCCCCTCATCCCGATTGGCTCTCCTACTGATTGACAGCACTTCCATCTTGCCTGGATTCAGTGTCAGTTTATTAGCCCATATCCAACCTATCACTATCCCCCTAGGATCAGGCGATAAGGGGAGAGAGAGCTGAGTGTCACTTGCATATTGCTAACAACTCAATCCAATTCCCCAGATTACCTTTCCCAGCAGTTTCAGGTAGATGTTAGCATGGGGGACAAAACCGGACCCTGCGGGACCTAACAGGCCAATGGCCATGGAACTGAGCAGCAGTCCCCCAGCATCACCTTCTGTACCCCACCCCCGAGAAACGACCCAAACCACTCCAAAGCAGTACCTCCAATCCCTATACTCAAGAGGCGGTCCAGAAGGATACCATGGTCGATGGTACTGAATGCCACTGAGAAGTCCAACAGAATTTAGAACTGCAGGTGCTGTTAGGAAGCCATCTGTGTAGGCAAATCAGGCAAATCTTTTTGACTCTCAAGGGGTGTGATTACTATTGTGCATGGCGGGGGGTAACTTTGGAGGCCAATATGATTGAATGACACCTCCATGACCTTTGTTCAGTGTTTCAGTGACTTTAATGTGGTGTAATATAGAAGATAGATTGAACATGATAGAGCAGTGAACTGCTGTTGCTGAGAAGGAAGATGGTTGTTAGAGAAGGGAGTTAATAGCAGAGATACCTGTTTTAATACAGGGATAGTTGCACCGCTGTAGTCATCATTAGTTAGGCCTATGCCTAGATTTTAAGACGTCAGTTGGCAAATTAGAGAAGGGGCGGGCATATGGTTTCTCATGGCAAATGTTGAAGAAACCATATATATTTGGCACATACAAAAGAAATAGGGGAATGGGATGTAATAGTGAGGTAAAAGGATGTTGTAAAGAAGAGCAATAGTTCTTTAGCAATAGTTTTGCCTTGTTACGGAGGAGGGTAAGACAATAGCTGACATCCAGATGAAGTTACTGTTCAGGAGTTATTTACTCTAAAGGGTGAACATGATGTGCACTGTTACATAATGCTGCACCCCAGGACTGCTACAGAGTTGGAAGGTGGCCCTGACGCTGGTAAGAACAGGCAGTTATGCTAGCAGCACTCTGCCATTTCCCCCATTGGTGACAATGGGGGGAATTATGGAAGTGCTGCTAGTGCAATCACTAAATTCTTAACTGTATCGGGGCTGCCTTCCAACTCCACAGCAGCCCTTAGGTGCAGCTTTACATCTCTGTAACAGTGTGCATCATGTTAGCCAAGGACTACTTAATTCCAATAGGATTACTCAGTAGTAATTCAGTCTAGAAGTCAGCCAGTTACATTGCAGAAAGCAAAACCTTTAGTAACTGAGCAAAGACACCTTTTAAAATTGTGATTCTCTTATATTTAGCAGGGGGAGAGCAATTGTCACTCTCCACCCCAGCACAGTATTCCTCCAGCAGATTGCTGCTGGCATCATATTTCCCTTTAGATTGTGAGCCCTCTTGGGACAGGGAACAATCTTATTTATTTATTATTTCTTCTGTGTAAACCGCTTTGAGTACTTTTGTTTAAAAGTGGTACATACCTACTACTACTACTACTACTATTAAGGACGTCATAAGTTCTGTAAAAGTTCTAGTATAACTTCACACTAGGTAGGGGATGTCATAAGTTCTTTGGGGAGATTTTTAAGGGCGGACCAGATAAGCCTTCTGCTAGCAAGGATGTTGATTTTTCTTCTAGACTAAGATGAGCCTTGTGAATTCCTTCATCATGTGATTTGGACAAGAAGGGCACTTGCTTGATTGCTGGGGAGGATAGACTCTAGAGCAGGCCTGCTCAACTTAGGCCCCCCCCAGCTGTTTTGGGACTACAACTCCCATAATCCCCAGTCACAGTGGCCAATAGCCAAGGATTATGGAAATTGTAGGCCAACATCTTCAGCTGGGGAAGCAGCATTTCGTCTGTTGGCCTCAGGTATGTGCAAACTTTGGGCCAGTGCTGTCTGCTATAATTTCAGCACTGCAGGAATAAGTCTGGTATTTATAAAATGGTGGGCCTTGGTATGTCCATATGCATTTGGGGAAACGAGGTCAGAAGAAGAGCAAGCTGCCTAATTGCTGGATAGGTCCCTGCAGGATTTATGCCAACTCCCTTCACATTCACTGAAGACCTGTTTTTGCCCTCACAAAATGTCAATAAAGCTTGCAGCTGTTGAGAGGTTTATTGTGCATGCATGACAGATGGAGGCCTCTTCAGCCTATGCTGTGCCCACTGCTGCGCTCTTGTGTGTTGTATACCCACACTCTTGCACAGTGTGGGTATTTGGCAGTAATATGAAGTTGCGGATCAAGATGCTGTGGGAGCATTTCTCTTAGGAAAATGCCTGGAAGAGTGAGAGCAGATGTGTCGCAGGGGTGAGCAGATGGGTTTAAAGAACCCGGGGGCCCCAGCTCTTGAGGGCCCCCCAGCTCCACCCCTCCCTATTTTCATCATTATCTACATCACTCTGAGGGGCTGCCAGGGAGATGAACGAACATGAGCCCCCTCTCTCTTAGCTACGCCTGAGAGAGAGAGAGATTATGTATGTACGTATGTGCAGATGGGCCTCATTATCCACGGAGGTTCTATTCTTTACCACCATTGTGGATAATGGGGCCACATATAATCATGCATTAAGGCAATGGGAATTGGGGGGTTAGGTTCCTGGAGGCTGGAGAAAAGGTTGAAAAACAGCAAAAAAATCAAAATAAAGTGCCCTACTATGCTCCGCAGGTCTGCAACTGTCCAGGAATCCCTCCCTCCCCCAGTCCCAAGCCTGCCATTTTCCTGTGAAAAATCACAGGGGAAATGTTTTGTTGTTGTTGTTTAAGCCACAAAATGGCTCCTTTTCTCAAAATGGTGGTCAGAAATGGGCTTGTATCCTAGGAACCACAGATATGTGGGTTTTAATGCTTTCGTATCTGCGGATATTGAGGATGTGTCCCTATTATTATGATGTGGATATGCAGAACTGCAAATAGCGGTACCGTAATTAATGAGGTCCACCTGCATGTATGTATAAAAATTTTCAAATATTTAATTTCCCTATTACAAGATACCGTATTTAAATGCTTAATTTAGCAAGCAGCTTTTGCTCTAACAAATGTTATAAAATAAAATGTTCAGTTGTATTGAAATATACAAAATAAATGTGGGAGTAAGTGACAGATAGGTTAGGAAGGCAGCCACTGTAACACTGTGTGGTAGGGAGAAGGTGAGAACTTGTGTCAAGGAGCTTTAGCCCCTTGTTCAATTTCTCACCTTACTAGAGAAAGTACAGGCCTGCTTCCCTTGTGTGAGGGTTTACTTGTAGGGCATAGTTGTGCCTCCTGCCCCTAAAAGGCATCTCCTCCCCCTCCCCCCTAAAGCAAAAGTGTTTGCCATCTGCCAGCGAAGATTTCTGCAGCATGCACAACGCAAACCAGGGGCGAGTCAAGTCTTTGCCTGACACCTTTTCCCTCCACTCTTCTTGGTCTTTTTCAGTTGGAGGAGGACAGGCATTCTCAGCACTCCCTCCCGAGGTACAGCCCCCTGAGAAGACTGGCGTCCTCCGTTTTCTCCTCCTCAACCCTGGAGACAGAACAGTACCCTCACCTTGGCGGCACTTTCATACAGCGCAGCCGTTCGGCGGAGAGCAGCCCCGTGCGCATGCCCCACCGCAGGCACATGCCCCTCACAGCAGGAAACCACAGACTCATGCCTTCTGTCCTCCGCATTTCCAGATCCCAGCTCCAGCAGGTGTGGGCCCGCTTCACACACAAAACATAGCCTGTACCGAGGGAAGCAACAGCCTTTGTAATGCAATAATAGAGCCCACCTGCCCCGTGTGTCACCATTTAATGCAATACTGAATCTCAGACAACTTTGGCCTAAAAGGTACTGTAAACGTCCAAGTCCCCTGCAAGAGAAAATTCAGAGACTCGGAACACCTGCCTCGCTCATTCTGGGCCAGAGGCTGCGTCATCATTTGTGATGAGAGTGCAAATAGTGGATGTGTAACATATGAAAGGGTTGATGTCGAGCCTCTGTGATGGCGGCCTACAGCTGGGGGTGGTGAGTTTAGGGCTGCCTCAGTGAACAGGCTGAGACTGTGGGATTGCGGGGGAGAGGCAGTGCAGGTGCCAGAGAAAGCTGTCTCCCCAGTCAGATAAAATTTGTGCAGATGTGTGTTGGTCTGTGATAATGGTAGGCCGCAGATGGAGGCCTTCCCCTCAAATTTGGCTCAGCCATTGATTCATGTGAAGGCACATGGTAAGTTTGGGTCAAGAGCTCAGAAGCTGAGAGGGATTTGCTGCTGCATATTTTGCACATCACCTAGACAGCCAAAACTGCAGTACTTCTATTGCAGCTTGTGCATCAGTGGGCAAATGGCATCCGTCAGTCCCCTGTGGCGTTGTCTTTACTCTGTAACTATTTTTGTCGCCTTGCCCTGAATAGATCCACCTGCACTTTTTCTCCCCCAACTCTGACTTAGGTGTGACAGTAGAGCAATGATTTTCATCCTGACCCACCTATCAATTGCTATAAAGACTCCCTGGCTTCAGGAACAGGAATCTTGCCTGCCCCTCTCTTGCCTGGCCTGGTTTTGTGCATACCTGGAGTTAAGCAGGTGCCATGTCAGGAAGGAATTGGTTTCTAGTTATGTTTTTCTTGGAAGGCAAGAAAAGGCAACTCCTTTTTCTGTTTATTTCAATAATCCTGCTTCTTTTAGCAAAAGAGAAGAAATTAATCAGCCAAAATATTAGAATAGTTCGGAAAGGAAGGATTTTAACTGCTAGAACACCACCTGCCTTTAGCTAGATTTCCTTTGAAATATTGCCCCTTTAGTATCCATTGTCCAGAGCCAGAAAGAGTTGTCTTTAACTGGTTTCATGTGAGTAATTAAATCTTACAAGGTTCAAAAATGTTCAAAGGTGACTTGAATTGTCAAGAGGCATACAACCCCCTGCCCACCCTAGGGCAAGGTATGATCCTCATTTATGTGAAGCATCAAACTGGATAAAATCTCCCTCTGACCTAGATGAATGCAGGGTCAAAGAAATATTTGGTCAATCCTCCAGCCACTTTTGGAGCCAGGGTATCATGAAGCAAATGGTTGCAGGTTTTTAAAGCAGATAGGAGTTTGATGATGCTGAGATGCTTTGAAGAGGTTCAGTGCAGGACAGAATACAGCAACTAAAGGACCTTAGGGTGGGAAGATTTGGGATGGTGGTGCAGAGGCTGTTTTTGTGCTGTAGAGCTTTTCTTACAGCCTTTCTGAGTCTTAATGGGGTGCTTATTATGAGTACCAGGATTACTAAGGCTCACTTTATAAAGGTGCCAGCTCAAAATGATCAACAAACACTAACTAGCCCCATAATTTATGATTGGCTTTATTTTTTAACACGTTTCTAGTATGTGTATGTATTGGTTGGTTGGTTGGAGCTTTCCTTCATGCAGGCAGGAGGAATGGAAATATATTTTCATTAAAACAAAAACTAATCCCCCCTCCTCACCCACCCCCAGTTCTGTTATATGCACAGGGCAGCTGTGAGATGGCAACTGTACTTTCACCATTCATACACATCTCCTACATTTGCCATGCCAGCAAAGTCTAGAATAGGAAAAGTCATGTGAAAACCTGAGCTGCCACACTTTCCTACAACCAGTGCTTTGGTAAGCCTCTCCTTTATCAGGCCTTAAGAAGAGCCAAAGAAAGGTTTGTTTCTCATGGCTTGATTTCCCCCATGGAGCAGTTGTGACCAACATTGAGGTTCTCCAGCTGTTGTTGGACTATAGCTTCCATCATCCCCCACTGCAGTTTATTATGGCTGGGGGTGGTGGGAGTTGTAGTCCAACAGCTACTATGCCATTCCCACCACAGAGCAATAGTATGAAGAATGTTGCAACGTGGATTTTTACAGAAAATTATGTGAGGAAGAGATTAGATTCATGTCTGTTCCTTCTTGCAGACCACCTGTATGTACAAAATCATGCATTTCCCTGTGGAGAAAAAAATAACTTCAGAATTAGTCCAAATATTGTGTAGTTTGGGATTATGTGTCCAAAGTCAGTGTTTGCTCTTTACAAAACAACTCTCTCCAGGAGCCTGGAAATACTTGGTTGGTAATGGCTTTCCAACCAAAGCCCTTTCATTGGCATCTTAGTTTACTCTCAAGAAATTCTTAGCACGGGGAGGGGGTGACACTGAACTAACATTGTATTTTTTTTAAATGGCGTTTGTTTGCTTCTCCAAAGAGGAGATTCTCCAAAACTGTTGCAACCAGTGGGAGACTCATCTAGAGCAAAACGTACAAAAGTGAGTTAGAATATACCTCTGCAGCCTGCCCCTGGGTGTTTCTGGAAGGCAATGACGAGTGCTTAAAAAGAAACTTGCAAATAAGTTGAAAGCGAGAACTTACTTAGCATCTACACACACTTTCAGAAAGCACCAGCTTTTCTGGTGTGATCTCATGCTCAGGCCATACAAAGCTAACAGGGATCATGTGCAGTTTCTCCAGTTCCACATGCTGGCCAGCTCTTGGTTTCAGTGATCAACCCACCCTTTCCCCAATTCAGTTGAAAAGCAGTATGAAATATGATGGATGAATCACTGAAAACAAAAGCTGGCCAGCAGGTGGTGCTGTGGAGATCATGCAAGGTCTCTGTGGGCTGTGTAACCTACATGTGAGATCGTGCTGGAAAAGGTGATGCTTGTCTACAAGAGTGTGTAGACGCTGAGTAAGCTCTTGCCTTCAATTTATTTTCAAGCTCTTTTTCTTTAATGTTGCCTGGCAGATCCCCGTTTTAGCTTTGCACAGAAGCCATTACTGCATTAATGTCCCTTCACTAGGAGGTTGGGCTGAGTATTTTTACTTTCTCCAGGTAACTCAAGTGTAGGCACAACAGGCTCACAATTTTGAAACAGGCTTCAAACTCCCAATATTCTCACATAGGTTCAAAGGCCTGCTCTTCAGTAGCATCATTTTGAGCCACACAGGGCTCATTTTCAGCTTGTTGTCATGTCTTTTTATTTTGTACACACAATTGATAGACCCTAAAAGTGATCCTGCATTTTTAGGGCTGTGAGCCTATGCATGCTTTCTTCAAAGTAAGTTCTATTTAAATCTGTGAATCTTACTTCAGAGTAAACATCGGGCCATGCCCTAAGGTTGCTAATCAGAACCCATATTGTGTACAAAGTGGCAGTGAAATGCATGTATTTGGGGAGACTGCTTAAAGCAGGGGTAATCTTGGTTCTCCATCTGTTGAACTATTATTCTCATAATTCCCACCCACAATAAATTGTGTCTGGGAATGATGGGAGCTGTAGTTCAACTTTCCATTCCCATATTTTTAGTACAGTTGTTTTCTGCAGGTGTTACCATCATCATCACACAACTACGAAGGACTAATTTTTTGTGTGTGCTAATCCCACAAGCAAATCTCAGTCCTAGCAATGCTTATACAGCATGCATTGCAGCAAAATCTCAGCTGCAAAGTGATAGCTTTGTTTCTGCCAAGCAACTTGATGTTTACAATACCTCACCGACAGAAACTTGATTTGGAATTAATGGGGTTTGCACCAACAATGTCTCACCAACAGGGTCACATGTGAGGACCGGAGCTTTGGTGATTATTTTGTTTTGTTTCAAAGATCACTAAATTATGAGAATGTGACAGGGAAGGCCTTTAGGAGTATTCATACTCTGTGCTTTGTAAAGGCTAAAGTCTTTTCATTCAGGCAGATCAGTCTATACAACTGCATTGTTTCGTTCTCCAAACTGCAGAGAGCAATAAATATGGGTGTTGCTCCTCATAAAAATGTGAATTATATTTTGTAAACAATGTCATACATGAGGTCACACCTAAATATTTGGCTTGTTATTTTTTACTCAGCCCCACTGCCGCCTTGGTCTTCCTGTTCCATTGGTCCCTCTTCCTAGTTCCTTGTCTCTCCACTTCCTTTCCTCAAACAGCATACATCTCCTCTTCCTGCTAGGCCCTATGTGAGGTTTTTCCCTGGCACTGGACTACTTTCCCTTCCCCCCCCCCCCAGCAGCCTCCATTCTTTCTGCTTCTCAGCACACTTCATACTCTGTCCCCCTTCATCCATCTAAGCTGCTTCCAGACCCAATTGTTCTCAGCATTTCAACTGCCTCTCTGCCCCACTTCCCACCATTGACAAACAGCCCCAGTTTCCTGTAGGCCACCCTTTCTATTTCCAGTCAAAGTTTTTGGTTTCTTTCCTAGTAACCGCTCCAACTGGCAACTTTCTTTGAATGAGACCTGCTTGTTAGCATTTGGAATGTTTGTGAACATTCCATGATTTCACAGCAACATTCAGTGTGTTGGGGGCATGGGCAACTCGCAAGACAACAGGCAGCCAGTTTTTTCTGCACACTTTATATGTATATATGATAGGATATTAGCTTTCTGTAACATATTTCATCTCAAATGTTCAAAAGTGCTTTACAAAGACATGTACACATATGTATACATACATAGTATTTATTTGTTTAACAACATAGCTATTCCATAATAAGAATTCTCTATTCTGCTGTTGAAATGCCTCCATCTCTGATGAAAGAGTAGTTTGATTCAACAGCCCCTATGCTGCTATACACCAGTTTGTGATAAGCTGCAGAATGAGAGTAAATTTAGGATGGACACAAGGAAGAGTGGAAATGAAATGCAAGTTGGGAGTGTATGCAGAACCCCAGGAGTGCTTGGCTATTCTGTCTGGTTAAAACAAAAAACAAAAAAAAAACAACACCTGGGGTTTATTAACGTCCAAAGAAGAGCAAGGTATCTGTTTTGTGTCTATATGAAACTGCACCACAAATCCACTACTGTGAATCCTGTACCAATTTCTGTGAAACATGTTAGTGAGCTGAGAAATGGCTTTTGATTTTGTTCCTTTGTCATGAAATAATCTGAGCTTCCCCACAATGCACCTTTTGTGGGAGTGTCTGAAGCTGGTGTCATAGTCCATGTTTCATTCTTACTGCCCTTAAATGGTGCTTCCTCCATGTGTCATTATTGCATGCTGAGTTCTTGAGTGCAAGACTATGGGCCAGTTCAGATGAATGTGAGCCTGCTACCCCTTTTACATGCGAGAAGGCTCGAGCCCCGTGGCAAATGTGCCCACCTCTACGTCACTCAAGGATGTGCCAATGCATTCTCAGCATGTTCTTTTACTCATCCAAATGGCCCCTCCACATGCGCTGTTTAAACAGAGTTTTGCAGCACATGTAGAGGGGCAATTCGGATGATCACATGTGAGTAAAGGACATGTTAAGACTGCATCGGCAAGTCCTCAAGTGACGTAGGGGTGGGCACGTTAGCGATGGGGCTCAAACCTTATTGCATATAAAAGGGTTGGCAGGCTAACATTCATCTGAACCGGCACCATTTGAATAAGGAAGGATGGGATGTCTCTTCTTCATTCATGTGGGTTGCTTGTGAAGTTGTTTGAAAGAAGCCAGCTTGTAAGAGTGGGCTATTTTCTGGCACAAATGTTCTGCAATCCTAAGAAATCAACATGTTAACTTCCAGCAAATGTGCAAATTGCTTAATTTCCTATTTCTCTTTTGGGTGAATTCACCTACTTTAATAGAGCATTTTTGCATGTTATGTCCCAAGATACAATGCAGTCAGTGGGTGTAGTCTGTCTGTGGTAAGGGCTGTGCTTCCATGTTTCCTCACTAATGAAGTACCAACTTCCCTCACAATTTTGCAGTGAACAGTGTCCCCTATTCTAAGGCATGCTTCCTCACCAACTCATGAGTAAATTGTACTTGTGAACAGACATGCCAGCCTGTCATTTCAAGTGGTAAATTGGTGTCTGCCCAGAAGGAAATTTTACTTGCATCTAGGCATCCCAGCTTGTTGTTCAAGTAGCAGGTTAACACATCTACCTACAAATAAATAGCAGGGACCCCAGCTTGTTGCTTGAACTGACACAACTGTCCCTCTTTGCCTGCCTTGCCTGTTGTTCCTCTGCTGATCTTTGTGCATGTGGACTGCAGATATGAAAGAGCAGTATAGGAACAAAACCAGGGATACGTCAAAATGAAAGGAGCTGTAGCAGAAGAGCTCTGGTGCAGACACTACCCCTGGAGAATTTGGGAAAGCTTCCCCCGATTTGGCTGCCTTCCACCTAACCTACTTCACTATCATATGAAAGGGCACCAGTAGGTAATGGAAATTCTGGCCCTTCAAAAAGCCAAAAAATGCTCCTCTTTTTCTTATTTATCCCATGGTGGTTTTCCTCTGTTACTGGATCTTCTGTTTCTTGATGGGATGGATGTACATTCTGTCTGAGGCCCATGCACAGCAGTTTATGGGGTAGTCTTTATTATGGTGGTCTATTTCAGATCTTTTATGTCAAGAAGACAGTTTATGAGGCTCCTTTTGTATTTACTATAGTGAAGTTCTGTCAAATAGATGAAGAGCACTCCAGTAGTTTTGCTGAAGCCTCTCAGTGCTGTCATGTGAATGCAGAACCATTTAGCTCTGGGCCACTTTTTGACAAAGCTTCTGACTATAAAACACAACAGTAAAATCCCATCCTCCCTCCTCATGCACTGGGCTGTGCTATTGATGGGGCTGCTGGGCTGTTCAGATTCCCTTAGGATGCTATATACAGTGCTGTCGCCAGGTCTGCCCCTGCCATTTACCTACCTTCTATGACAGTTCCTTCGTGCAAATAATGGTGTGCCTGCTATTGCTCTGATGCTACCATGTCATCCCAGCCCTTGCAGAAGGGCACTGATGGTACCCTTCCATTGGGGCTAGAACCATCAAGCTTGGTCCTCTGGGCTGCTGCTTTGGCAGCGCAGCTTCTCATAGGATGTAGCTTTTAAGTCAAGTGGACCCACGCTTGTACCTGCAGATTAGAGCCAATAGTTTCCAACTTTCAGTAGTTTCAAAGAGCTAGGCCATCATAGTTTTGTTCTTGCACTGTCTGATATCACTTGCACCCTATGCTCTGTCTGCTATCTTACTGTACAAGAGTGCTTGGTTGAAGCTGTGTGGCAGCGTGACTTGTGATTTATTGGATATTGTCTTTCCCCACAAATAGTATGAATCCGGTAGGATGTCCTTGTGTGTGGTGTTGCATAGTACAGTAAACGATTGGTCAATGTTCTAGTTCCTTTTCTTGTTAAGATTCCTTCTACCATCTAATCTCTATCTGGATCACTGTAATATATAGATCTGCATTAGCAGTTCCACAGGACAGCACAAAGATGACATTTATAGGAAATGTTTCTAACTCTCCATTTGATGTACTAAAAGTCCTTCTTTGTACTACTCAAACCATTGAGGAAATGATCTTCTAATGAATGTACTTTTTTAAAACAAGCTGCTAAACCATGTAACCTGCGGGTTGAAAAAGCTGATCTCCGTTTTACATTCACCTGCATGCAACTTAACATTCAGATACAAACTTGCTCTATGTTTCATTTCATTCTTTATTTTACTATGCAGTGTGTTTTCTGTTGGGTCCTGTCACCTCAGTGCACCTGGCTTGATATATCTTCTTTATAAGAAATCACAGAGCTTCCTTATCAACACTTCATTGCAAGTGCAGACAGGTGATCTGCCAACATGAAATGCATACACATTGCAAAAGCTGCTTCATGTTACCAGTGGAATAAAAAGGATGCTCATGGGACACTTACTTGCCCTTTCACGTTGGTCCTTCCTGAAAAAAGCTAGATCCAAGTTCATATTTGGCATTCTAATTAACAATTTCAGCCCATTTTAATGCTTCTCTTTCTTACTACTATAAAGTTGCCTTCCTAACTAGAGCCAAGAACAATTGTTCGTGAAATCTACCCCCTTCCACTTCACTTTCTATCTTTCGGATCTCTAGTGGGTGGGAAATACAGCCACTGTGAGGGTATAAACCATCTCAGGTTTTAAATTGAAGGGTATGTTCCAATAAGAGCAAATCCAGCTAAGATAGTTTCAGTGCTTCTGATCCCTGCAGTGCAGATTGCTGAAACCTTTGCTGGTTCCCAGTTGGTCCGTATGACTGACAGGGACAGCCATGAATTGCCAGCACAAGTTTGTGCATTCTGCAGAGTTGTTTCCCCATTGTGAGCGCAGAGGTGCCCACCAGCAGGGAGGAAAGTAGCTACTTTTTGCTGGAGCGCTTCCTGTATTGCTAGTTGTGAAACAGCAACACAGGAGTTTGCTATCTGAATCTGTTCTCAACCTACAAAAGCCTATGAAGGGATAAATAATGTCTGATGGCAAAGTATTAGAAAGGCATTGTATAGGCTTTCAGCACTGACATTTAGAATGCTGATGGTATGGAAACTGCACCATGCAATTTTTTTTGTACCAGCACCATGCAATTGCTTCTTGTGGAGGCACTTGTGCCTTTTCTGTTTCACAAAGCAGCTATCACCCCCAGGTTCTTGGTTTCCAAAATGTCCAAATCCCAGGGTTTGCCAAGCTTCGCACTTCCATCTAAACCTGCTGGCAGAGGATAATGCCACTTTCAGGATATGCTAAGGCCCTGACAGTATTCAATAAAAATGTTGTAGAGAAAGCTGGATTCTTAATTGTTGGTTTGCCAGCTGCATTTCTCAGGGCTCAGGCCTCTTCCAGTTTCTGATGCCTGAAGTCACTTTGATAACTTGCTTTCTGCTTCTCAGGCCTTCCAGCTTCCAAAAAATAATAAAATAAATAAAATCCTCAGGGACCAGCATATCCGTCCTTTGCCTTATCTCCTAAAGATGCAGGCTTGCTGCTGCAGTTCTGATGTTGCTGTGCTGAATCAAGTGTGATTTCAGCACTTGGTACTTAAGACTTTAAAGAGATGCAGAGTTGGATCTCTGTTGTGTTCCAAAAAGGCAGGATGCGGAAATGCAGAGATGTGCTGAGTTCAGTGGGACTAAATCCCGAGTAAGTGTGCACAGAATTGTAGCTTCCATCACTTTAAAGGGCCAGGGTGCACCCAAAGGATGCAATCTCTTTAACTGTAGTTTAGAAATCAGGATTAGACTTGTGGGATCGTATACTTTCCCCCAAGAGTGAATCACTCCACCTACACCTCAACCAAGGTCAAAAGAGATGATGGCGCCAGTGTTAACCATGGAATGGACTAGCCTGATCCTCTGCTTAACCAGGGTGGATCTCAGTGCCGATGTCTCCCTTAGCCGTGGTTAAGGCAGCAGGGAGGAATTCACCCTGGGAATGGAGTGCACAGTTTTCCAGCTGAGAGTGCAACTACATTCTGTATGCACTGGCTACTTGTCTTGTCTGCTGCGTTACTTGTGATGGTGCATCTGGGTTTGTTTTCTTTTTGAATAGTCAGCTTTGAAGCCTTGGGTTTTGCACAGGGAGTCGATATGTAACATATTTTAGAAGTCCCTTTTAATGAAAACCTTAGAAACGTGTGTCATCTTGGACTCACTGCAGAAGGACATAAATCTGTTTGGCAGGAGCGCTTGCTGTGGCAACAAGGCCAAGGAAAGCCCGGGAGCCCTTTTTGCTGGGAGAGTTGTTAGCTGTAACCTTATCAAGTGTGAAGGAGGAATTAGCCTGGAAGGACCAAGTTGTCTGATGAAGGGGTTTAAAAGTTTGTTTTCCCTGAGCCTTTTTATTATTTCTGACTCTAATCCCTGTTAGGACTGAAGGTAACAATCCCAACCCCCCTTCGCCCTTTTGTACTGCAATAACATTGTATAATATGCTTGCACTATTCTCCTGGGCACACCAAGCATGCGAGAAGAAGAAAAAATATTGACGCTTTTTTCAGAATAAAAGCACTGTATTATTTGTGTATATAGAGAGACTAATAACGAGAGAGAATTTGATTTCTGTCTCCTGTATAAAAGCATGCACTGAATTTACCTGTATGTAGAACACGCTGTAAATGCTGCAGAGTACTGTAAGATCCTACACTTGAAATCACAATTAACAAGCAACTTCATCTTTTAAAAAAAGAAAAGAAACTACAACCGAAGCTGTGCAATGGATTTTGTGCCTTTTTTAAATCCATGTATGTTAATCCAGACAATCGGAAGGGAAAAAAGCTTGTATACTACCAAAACCTTATTAAAGAATCAAAGGCAAACATTTGTGATGATTGCTTTTCTTTTGAATGGAACCTTCACTGAAACTAAAATATGGTTTTGTTATGCAACCTTCAGGTCAATATGGAAGAATTTGTCTATTGGGCAATACGTGTACATCAGCACAGGGGGAGGGCTTCTTTCCATAGGTAGCCAGAGGGCAGTCTTTGATTTCTGGGATAACATCTCGTTCTGGTGGAAGACAGAATTCACTTCTGACTACACCACTGGGAAAGACCCCCCCAGACCAGAGTTATCATCTGGGCAGACAGTAGGGTTTCCTTTGGAGCTCTATGGTGTGACTTCTCCTCCTCCTTTCTCTCCTCTCTCCCTTCCTGGTCTCTGTAGTGGACCCAGGGTGAGAAAGAAGAAGAGAGGTAGTGATTTGCCATTCCTGCCGGGATCAAATGAAGCCAACAACTTACAGTTAGATGCTTAGATTCACTCTTGTAGCGGGAGAGAGCAGGCAATAAGAGCTCTGTGCAATGGCTGGATCTCCTTTTCCCTCTTTTTGTAGTGGCATGGGAGGGCTCCAGCAGTACACTGTGCTGTGAAGAAGACAGAAGCAACTGCCAGACATGCCAGCATATGGGGAGCAGTGATAGCGACAAGTCTTTCTGTGTCTGCTATCTCAAGTTGCCCTAGCACGTCACTTGCACTCGTCAAGGACCCAACTGACTAACATAACATAAGAACAGCCCTGCTGGATCAGGCCCAAGGCCCATCCAGTCCAGCATCGTGTTCCACACCGGATGATCCTGAAAAGCCCACAGGGAAGAGCTGAGGGCATGCCCTCTCTCTTGCTGTTGCTCCCCTGCAACTGGTATTTAGAAGCATCTTGCCTCTGAGGCTGGAGGTGACTTATAGCCACCAGACAAGAAGCTATTGATAGACCTGTCCTCTGTGAATTTGTCCAGGCCCCTTTTAAAGCCATCCAAGCCAGTGGCCATCACCACATCCTGTGGCAGGGAATTCCATAAATTAATTATACGCTGTGTGAAAAAGTACTTCCTTTTGTAGGTTCTAAAATTCCCAGCCTTCAGTTTCATGGGATGACCCCCCTGGTTCAAGTGTTGTGAGAGAGGGAGAAAATATTCTCTCTGTCCACTCTCTCTACTCCACGCATAATTTTATAAACCTCTATCATGTATCCCCGTAGCTCCCTCTTTTCCACTCTAAAAAACCCCAGATGCTGTAGCCTTACCTCATAAGGAAGGTGCTCCAGGCCCCTGATCATCTTGGTTGCCCTGCATCTTCTCCAGTTCTACAATGTCCTTCTTAAGATATGGTGACCAGAACTGTACTCGATACTCCCAAATGTGGCTGCACCATCGATTTGTATAAGGGCATTATAATATTCACATTTTTATTTTCAGTCCCATTCCTAATTATTCCTAGCATGGGATTGGCCTTTTTCACAGCTGCCACACACTGAGTCAACACTTCCAGTGAGTTGTAGCAAAGGACATCAGTTTTCCACAGGTCATACCCCCAGCCTCCTGTCCACACCAGCTTCCCTGAAGCTATCAGGTTGCAAAGCAAAACTCAGGTTACTTGGGTGGGTTAAATAAATGGTGGCCAGAATAGTAAAAAAAAGTCTAATCCCAAGGTTGGCCAAATTTAAAAAGCTCTGGGTGGGCTGAGGAGGAAAGCAGATCACTCTCAGTGGACAAATCTAGATACTTCCACAAGTGCAAGAGAGATACCACCAATTCCACAGCAAGTGCAGGAGCTGCAGTTATGGCTACTCATACTAGAAGCCCAGGAGGCACTGGTCTCCTCCAGCAGTCCCTCTACTGAATCATCACACTCATGTCCTATCAGGTCTCTGGCAATGCAGGAATGTCCATGGGCCTCACCTCTCCTGGTCCTCATTCCCTTAATAACCAAGAGTACTGGGCAGCTAGTACTGAGAGAATGCTAAAGAGAAGTTCCTTGACTATTTGGTGAAATCCATGACATCCTCAAACAGGGAAAGGTGCTAGTTGCCTGAGGAAGAAAAGTACACAACAGGAATCTTCCCATGGAAGATTGCTTCCTTTAGAGCTGTTCTCCTAAACAGCTAGCCAAGGCTATCCACCCTCTAAAGCAGTGCTCTTCATTGCAAAGCCTGGGCTAGTGGCAGCCCTCATCAATCCTAAGTGCGGCTCTCTGACTAATTGTTTATTGGGCCTGTGCGAAGCTGAATACTCTGCATGGCCCCCCTGGCACCATGTGGAGGCGAGCGTTCTCACAGTGCTTTGCTTTGCCCAGTGCTTGTGGGACTCCTTTAAGGGAAATGAGGCCCTCTTGAGCCTTTACACCATCTTGGAAGGTGTGCATGGAGTGCTGGGAAGTGTGGCCCTTGAAAAATAGTGAAGATCGCTGCTCTAAAGTCTTTCATGAATAAATGGGAAAAGGAGTGGGATAAAGTGGATAAGCTATGGCTACATCCTCAGTCTAAAGGGGCTAAAGTGGTCTGCTCCAAAGAACATCCAGAGCTCCCACAGTACCCTGCTCAGAATTTTAGACAGGTTCGTGAAGGCAGAACAAGCAAGCTCAGCTAGAGGCAAGGCAGTGAAAAAGAAAGTCAGGCAGCAATAATTCGTTGAATAAAGCAATGGGGTGCTTGGAGCGTCTCACAGGTTTTTGATCTACTGGCAATGCTAACATCCTTAGCTGTTATTCCTAATGAAGAATGTATGTAGGTGGACCAATGCAGCACTGAGACACAGATTTAAAATGCCTATAGTGGCCCTTTATGCATCAGTTATTAATTCTCTGTTTCCTAAAGCTACATATTTATGGGCAGAATAAATGGCCACAGCAGATCCTTTGCTAGATCAAAGAAGGGCCCAATAAGTTCTCTCGCATGGCAGCTCTGCTAGCTGATTGTCCTTGACACATTACAGATGGAAGCATGAGGGCTACAATCCACTGTGGTGGCCAATAGGAAATTTCAGATTAAAAGCTGGGATGTGCATCCTGGGTCACATTCCCTTTCTGAGGTTCCATGGATTCCAAGTTAGTTGGAGCTCCTCTAGAACTGATCTTCAGGGGGACAACGTATTACTGCAGACTGGAAGCCCAAACCACCACAGGGCTTTGGAAGAGCCTACAAACCCAGAGAGTGCAAGGACTGAGAGCAGATGGAACTGCTAAAAGCTGTCCACAAAAGCTGGTGGATAACTATTTCATAGAGTACAACCTTCATCATCCAAAGGAGCAGGGGGAAGCGTCAGGCCTGATGCCAACATGATCTCTACCCCCTTTAGTATCGGAGGGATGTCTCGAAGAGTTCTTTCCACACATAGCAGAAATCCAAATAGGCATCTGGCTGCTGGAATCAGTCTCAAAGTGGTATGACAAGGACACTCAGAGACAGGGGTGTGGGAAGGTTGGACACAGCCCCGGGGCAAGATTTAAGGGTGATGGCAGGCCACCACCTGCCTGCCTTCTTCCTCTTCTTTGATGCCTCCTTGACCACCTGCCCACCTGCCTTTCTTCTTTGCCACCGTCTACCTGTCCAGCAGCCACCTTCACTGTAGCTGCCCGACTGGCCACCTTCTTTTTAGCCACACCAGTGCAGCCTGATGATGTCACAGAGCTGGTGCAACTCCAGATCCTGATGAGAACAGGCCTCCCTTAAAGGAGTCACCTGTTCTCATTAGGATTGCCGTATGGCTCTGGCATTAGAGAGCTGCCAGTGGAATGCCCAGTGGGGGGGAAGTGGTTGGCAGCCCCAGACTGGCACGGCAGTGGCAGCCCCAGTATAGCAGCAGTCCTTGTCTCTTTTGTCACTACACCCCTGCTCAGAGATACACTAATCAAATCTGTGACTTCAGAGAATACACTGATACTTGGTGATGCTCAGGATGTGAATTGCTGGAAGAGTGAGTGTTTTTATCAAGGAATTCCATAAATAGAGAGACAAAACAAAGATGATAAGGAAAGGAGATCGATATTGAGATTATAAAATTTTTCAAGATTCACAACGTTGCTTCTCTCTACCCCAACTTTTAAGCAAACTCTACATATTTTGACCTACATTTGATGGTTTTTCTGAAAGTAAACAGCAACACTTTTCAAAATGCCCTTGAGTATCACTAACACAACTCCCATTTTGGGTTTATACTAGTGATATATAGCAATGTTCTCACTCTTCATCGTAATAGTGGACTATGGGAAGGAGATACAATGAAGATGACCTGTTTGGTGGTATTTTGATTCATCTTACAAAAACCCTGCACACTGTTCCAGAAACACACTAGGCCAATCTGGAAGATACTTTGTGCTGTAAGGACATGTACATGCCTCCTGGTGTGCCAGAGTGGGCTTCTTTAACTGTGGGGCATGGTGGGGGGGAGGGGGCATTTGGATTGGTTTGGATGGACAACTCCCCCATGTGAATATGTATTCGTTTGTTTCTGTACCGCCTTTCATAAATTTATTCAGAGTCAGTTTAATGAATGGTGCCTTGGCATGCTGGGAGGAGGAAGGATGTATGTGCTCAAAGCACAAATGCAATCTTACAGCATGTAGTTCAGCCACTGGACAAAATAGCATCCAACCTAGCTCATTACTATTGTTTGCTACATTTTCCTCCCACCCTTTCTCTAAGGAGCTTGAGGTACAAGATGAAAAGTACAAGATTAGGAATATAGGAAGCTGCCAGGTCAGACCATTAGTCCATCCCACTCAGTATTTTCTACCCTGACTGGCAGCAATTCTCCAAGGTTTCAGGGAAGTCTTTTCATGCCTTACCTGGGGAATACCAGGAAGTAAACGGGGGGACTTCTGCATGCAAAGCAGATACTCTACCACTTCTCCCTTAAAAAAATAAAATCCTTCCTCTTTTAATATTAAGCTGAGAGATGACAACTGTCCTAGGGTCACCCAGGAACTGCTGATGGGCCAGTGGGGCCAAAAATTTCTCTTTCTATTCCAAAGGAGGAATAGACTGCAACAACAGGCATTTCAGAATTTCCTGGAGAGGATGCAAAAAAAAAATGAAGGTTGCAATTGGCATAAAGTGTAGGTCAAGAATGTCCTCCTTGACTGTTTTCTGGTTGGGAGGGGCAGTGGAAATAGTGGGGTACGTGGGGGTACATGCTATTGCTATCTCTTTTTTGATAAGCAGTCCCAGTGGTGGCACCAGAAGCACTAAAGTAAAGTGTGCGGTCATGTCGATTTCGACTCCTGGCGACCACAGAGCCCTGTGGTTGTCTTTGGTAGAATACAGGAGGGGTTTACCATTGCCAGCTCCCGTGCAGTATGAGATGATGCCTTTCAGCATCTTCCTATATCACTGCTACCTGATTTGATGCTGGACTAGGACCGGGGAGACCCGAGTTCAAATCCCCATTCAGCCATAAAACTAGCTGGGTGACTGGGCCAGTCACTTCTCTCTCAGCCTAACCTACTTCACAGGGTTGTTGTGAAAGAGAAACTCAAGTATGTAGTACACCGCTCTGGGCTCCTTGGAGGAAGAGCGGGATATAAATGTAAAATAATAATAATAATAATAATAATAATAATAATAATAATAATAATAATAATTTTTCCCTCTGCGCCATTAGGTGGCACCAGAAGAAACACTGGAGGGGCGCAAAAGGGGCAAAGTTCATTTCAGGAATATGAGCTTAATGGAGCTTAACTGGTTTCCTTCCAGTAACCACAGGGGTCTGGCAGTGGGGGTAGGTGGGGAGGGGGAGCTAGTTTTCTGGAAAGTTCTGGAGCTACTTTTCTCCTCCTGCCCTATAAGCATAGCAGTGGGTGTCAATTTCAGCTACTGTGTGATGGAAAGCTGTGTTGCAAAGTTGCATTACATTGGCTAGAGCTCGGTGGCAACAGGTGGAAAATCCACTTCCAATTCATTCACATTATTGCATATGTGAAACAACTTTGCAGGCAAGTCCTCAGAAGCTGCAAACCTTTTCCCTAACCCACTTAACCAGACATATTCATCAGTCACTGGTGGCCTCCCAAAAGGAGAACCAACATCTGTAAAGCTTCAGGACCAATTTCCTCAAGGGAATTCTCACCCAGCTTGGAACATTAGCTACTTACCAGCACAGTTCAAAATAGTTGAAACATGCAAACAGAACATGGAATGACTAACACTATATGGTAAAAAGAAATTCAAATCTACCTAGCACCTTATTTAATCCATTTTAAAATGTGCCAGTTGACAAACTTATAGGTGACATAGGAAGCTGCCATACCAAGTCTGACCATTGGTCCATCTATCTCAGTATTGTGTACATTGACTAAAGCAGTCCTCCAGAGTTTCAGACAGGTATTTCCCAGTCCTACCTGGAGATGCTGGGGACTGAGCTTGGAACCTTAACTAGGCAAAGCAGATACTTTCCCACTGAGCTATGGCTCTTCTTCCAGTTTACTGAGTGGATAATCTAGAAGAGAGATTCTCAGTGGTGGGTCCCCAGATGTTATTGGACTTCAACTCCCATAATCTCCAACCAAAGGCCACTGGGGCTGGGCGTTATGGGAGTTGAAGTCCAATAACATCTGGGGACCCAATGTTGAGAATCCCTGCTCTAGAACAGGAGGAATAATGTTATTGATTGGTTGGTTGGTTGGTTGGTTGGTTGCACTTCTAGACTGCCCTATCCAAAGGCTCTGGGCAGTGCACAACAAGTTTAAAAAACATAATAACAAATACCATTTTCAAAACACACTGCTTAAAACAATATTAAAACAATTTTTAAAACAGTTCAGAACCATTTAAAACCAATTAAAATACTTAAAAACAATTTTAAAACCTTGGAAGGCCAAGTCAAACAAGTCCGTTTTTTAGGGCTCTTTTAAAGGCAGACAGTGAGCCTAAACTGCGGATATCTGCTGGGAGTGCATTCCATAGGCCAGGAGCAGCTACAGAGAAGGCCTGGCTCTGAGTCACCACCAGACATGCCGGTGGTAACTGGAGACGGACCTCTCCAGATGACCTCAACATGGAATGGGGATCATACAGAAGAAGGCACTCATTGACTACAACATACAGAAGGTGCTCACTGACTAATGTTGTAGTCAAACGGCTTAGACAAATTCATGGAGGACAGGTCTATATATGGCTACTGGTCTGATGACTGTAGGACAGGCTTAGAGGAAAGATGCCTCTAGCTACTTGTTGCAGGGGGAAAACAGCAGGAGAGGGCATGCCCTCAGTTTGCCTGTAGGCTTCTCATAGGCATCTGGTGGGCCACTGTGGGAAACAGGATGCTGGACTTACAAAGACCTTGGGCCTGATCCAGCAGGGCTGTTCCTATGTCCTTAAGTGGCAGCTTGCTACTAATTTTTAGGGAGAGTGGAAATAAGAAACCAGTGTAATGCCAATACAGGAAGTAGTTGTCCACTTTTGATGCAGAACTGAACATAAAAAACAAAACAAAAAAACAAAACCTCAAAGAATACCACTACTGGATGTTGCAGTTTAGTGCTTGGGAAGGAAAAAGGAAACAAGCTGGCATCAGGACTAATGCTGCGCTAATGGATACATGTTGCCCTAGTGAAAGGATGTTGTGCTAGCCAGCCAGTTCTGCTATGTTGGGAGCTTGCAATCCAGGCTAGTGTGTGCTGGAACAACAGGGTGTGTACAACCTTTGGCACGCCTCCTGCTGTGAGACCTCTTTCTCAACCCACATATGTTCCAAGACTATCCACTCTCCTTGTTACTTGCACAAGCAGACCAAGAAAGCAAGAGATTCTGCAATTGCAAGCAACCACTCAACTATGCAACCATCTTGCATAAATGCATTTTTGTGCACTACAACAGTGTTCGTCTGGATATCCACCAGTGTGTATATCCTAAAATGTTGTCTTTAATTCCTTTTACTTTAGTATTATACAACTCAACATTTTGAGTATGACCCAGCCAAAACTGAAGCCTAGTGGCTGACATCCAGAGCAGTCTGCCAGCAATGCAGCAGAAAGACATGCCAACAATAGAGACGTTTCCTAGCCGTTCTCTGGCCATGCAGCCTTGGGTGCACAGCAGTGGGGAATAAATTTTAGTGGTTTGCACTGCTTCTGGATGTGCCCTGTGTCACCCTAAAATATGTCCCTGAGAATCAAGCAGCCCACAGGGACATATTTTTGGATGAGACAGGGCACATCTGGAGGCAGCACAGACCATCCAAATGGACAATAGTCCTGCTCTGTGCCCAGGATTACATGGTCAGAGTGGTGGTGGGAAGCTCGCTGTCACATAGGCATGTCTTCCTGCTGTGCTACTGTAGGCTGCTCTGTATGTCAGCCATTGATTTCAGTGGGAAGCATGTGCTTAAATTCTATTTAAATCAATGAGAACTTAATTGTATGTATGTGTGTATGTAGTACCATCAAAGTTCAAGAGAACATAGTGTTGTGTCCTGAGGACATTACACAGTAAACTTTGACACAGGTAAGACAAAAGAGGAAGAAAAGGGAAATGGAGGCAGGGATGAACAGACATAGAATGTGCAGTTGTTTCAATTATGCGTACTTGTGCTTGGTTGAAGTAGGGTATGGGGACTAGAGGGTCAAGTACTTTTGGCTGGATCATGCCCTGAAGAATGCAAGCCACCACTGTGGCAGGGAATGATGGGAAATGTAGTCCAACAATACCTGGGGTGCCAAAGTTGTACAACCCTACTTTAGAGCCTGATTAAGCATTTTAAATTCTGTACATACATTTCTTGTTCATTGACAGAACATGCTAATGGTAATGGTTTTCCGTATCCATCCTGACTCATAGCTGTTGACTGTTCTTGCTACCAGTAATCTGTCCGTGCTTCCTAGGAAACCTAGGTGCTTCCCCAGATAAGAAATATGAAGAGCCTTGCTGGATCAGACCCATCTAGACCAGCATGCTGGCTTCCCACCAACTAAATGCCTCTGGGAAGCTCACAAGCAGAGCTTTGAAGGAAATTGTCCTTTTCGCACTTCACAAATAGCCATTGACACAACTCTGCTTCATTGCTTTGTCTAATTCCTTTTAAAAGCAATCTAAGATAGTGGCCACCACATTTTGTGGCAGAGAATTCCATAAATTAATTGTGTGCAGTACTTTCTTTGATTTGCCCATGCTCTGTTGGTTATGTGACAGCTCTTCCTGTAGTGCATATTAAACATACCTCCTGCTCAACAGGGTCGTTCAGGAAAGGGTAGGAGAAGCCTTCTGCTCTAGTTTGGGAGCTGTGCATGCTCCCAATACTTGATCATCTGTCAGTTAAAGCCAAGGCCAGAGGTGCCATCTGTGATCATGTGCTAAGGAGCAGCTGGGTTGAGGATTTTTTATTCTGCTTCATTCAGCCGCTGGGTACAGGTGCTGCTGGGTAGGAGGGAGCCGTCTGACCTAGCTACTGCTTACCCACATGATCACAGAAGAAGCCTCCAACATTGTTTTTAACTGACAGACAATCAAATATTGGGAGTATGCACAGCTCCTGAACTAAAGTAGAAGGCTTCTCCTACCCTGTTCTTGATTATGTGCACAAGCCTAACATCTTGACATGATCTTTCTTTTTTCCTTTCTTTTTAAATGTTGGGAGAATTCCCAACAATTGTCTTCACAATAATCTTGTATGTCTCTGTCTTATTCCTGGATATTTCAGCTCCGGAGGAATCACCGACTTGCCTAAGAATTTATTTTACATGCTCCCTTATGTTTTACTTGGTTATATCCCCTTTTCATGCTATCACAAACTGCAATGAGCCATGTGATTTCCTATGCTTGCTGTTATATATGTATTCTGATCATTTACAGGGATACTGCTGTTGTATATATTTCTACCGGTTCATCTTGCACACTTTCCAGTTGGGTTTCTCCCCTCAACCCTCCCCATTATGGCCCATGTGGTTGGCTGGTGCACTAACTGAATAATGAACTTTTGCATTGTTACCTCTTAGGAGTGTTCATCAGACATCACACAAGTAAGCAGATGAAAGAGAGCTCCTGCCTCTTGCCTGCCTTTAGTAGCATGGACCTTCAGATTAGTGGGAGGCAGTTGCCTCTCATTCCCTCTTACTAATATCATGTCAGGATAGTCACAAAGAAGCACTGAAATGGAATGAGGGGGGAATGAACTGCTCATCAGACAACCTGGAATACCATAAACCCAGGGTTTGATACCATGTGGTAATGTACCCTCCAGTATGTCTAACTACACCTTAATCTCTACAGAATCATGTAGACACTTTCCATACCTATAGATGTTTTTGTGTTGCTGTGTTTTGCTTGGATTCTTCTTTGGTTCTACTTTATTGTCCTGAAAAGCTTATCAGACCAACCCCAGATACCGTATCAGTGCTCATGAGGTAGTAATACCTCCTTGGATAACCATCTTTTTTTTTAATGTCTTGTTCCAGGTGTTTACTCTGAAGCCTTTTGAAATGAATGGTCTCCCCAAGGTGGTGCCTTTAAGTTTGCCTTATCAGGACTTCAAAAGAGACGTGTCAGAAAACAGAGAAAGATCTAGAATGCTCCAGCGTGTAAAGAAGGTGGATTTCTCAAATGTTGTCCTAACTGCTCCTTGCAAATCATCTGCAACCCATCTGGAAATGGAAAATGGCAGACATGACGAGGAGGAGGAAGAGGAGGAGGAAGAAGAAGAGGAAGAGGATGATGAGGATGAGGAAGCTGGTGAGTTAGGAGAAGAGCTTGACCTGCGCAGTGACTCGAGCAGTGATGTGAGCCAGAAGAGTACAGAGCGTAGTCAGGAAGGTGCCCCATCAACCCTCTTGGCTGATGACCAAAAGGAATCTAAGGGCCGAGCATCAGCTGCAGAAGGTGACCTAGAACTTGAGGAAGGCTCCAAAACATTAGTTCTCTTTTCACCAGGTGATGTAAAGAAGTCTCCAGTGAACACAGACTTGGCTCCTGATGTTGACCTAGGGACACTTGCTGCATTGACACCTCAGAGTGAAAGACCGCAGCCTATGGGAAGTCAGCTTGATGTGTCTGAGCCAGGAACTTTGTCCTCCATCCTAAAGTCCGAACCAAAGCCTCCTGTTACTGTGGCCACAACCTCCTCCCCTTTTACCAAAGTTGAGCGCACCTTTGTTCATATTGCTGAAAAGACGCATTTAAACATCATGTCTTCCGGTGGGCAGCTGATGAGGCATGAGGAGTATTGCACTCCAGGGCAATTTGAGGAGATAATCATTGAGGAAGAGCTGGAGGAAAATCAGGTGTTAATTGAAAACGGAAGTGTGAATTCAGCCCTGGAAGGGGGAGAAATGGAAAGCTGTGCTCTCTCAGTGAATCATGTTGAAACATCCTTTGAAGTTGCTGGGGAGCAAGCTCTGCTTTTCAATGGCATTACTAAAATGGAAGAGGGGGAACTAGAACTTAAAAGCAAAGTTGCCCTTGAACTGGATTTGGAAGAAGCTGGTAAGCTGGTTTCAGAAGAGCCTGGTCTCGAAAATAAGATTCTTGCAACAGAATCTCTTAAACAAACAGAACTTCTTGCAGATGTTCCAAAGGAAGGTTCCAGAAAACCCATGAACATCAGGTATAGAAGTCGGATTCCCATCTTGCTCTCTGAAGAGGACACAGGTTCCGAGCTTTCAGCCTCACACTCTGGCAAAGAGAGGCTGTACAAGAGGCTGAAACAGCAAGATTTGGCCCGCCTGGTGATGGAGAAAAGGCAAAACCGCCTGCTCAGGTTGGCTTCAGGAGCTTCATCTTCTGCTTCTTCCAGTGATGAGAGGCGGCGAGCTTCAGAAACCCTGTCAGCCACTGGCTCCGAGGAGGATACCCATGACTCGGATGATTCTATCCCAAGGAAGATGGGGAATCAGGAGAAATTTCCCCTGATTAAAAGGGAAGAGAGAAGTTCAAAGAGCAGAATCCCTCGCCCCATTATGTTTGCAAAGCCAGCTGTGATAGAACTGAAACTTGGGAGCCATTCAACTTTTCCTCCTCCACCACCACCGAGTGGCAATCTAGGGGATATGATGATGACAAACAGGTAAGTGAGGCTCTAATTTGTCCTGGGGCAGAGGGTCAGCTCTTTCAGGCACCTAATTCTTTATCTCCTCAATTCCTCTTTTGTCCCATCCCATTCAGCCCCTCTGCAGGGTTGTTATTGTCTCTTTCCTTAAAGGGCAGCCTGGCTATAGTGGTCGGCTCCCTCTTCAACTGCTGTAGTTTGACTATTTTGGCTACACAGAATTCGGAGTCTGATTTGGTGAGAAGTGGGGGAATTGTAGGTGTTTAGGCTATGAGCCCTTTTGGGACAGGGAACCATCTTTTATTTTCTTTTGCTGTGTAAATTGCTTTGTGAACATTTTTGTTTAAAAACAGTATGTACATATTTATTATTATTTCTTGTTTACACAGTCAGACAGGTGTTATTGACTGGTTTGCTCCATCCAGACATCAGGTCCCTCCCAAGGACCTGGGATGGCTGAATTCCATCATCAATACTGCTGGTTATTATAGATATCGTCGCAAAATATAGGTTGTTCCCAGTAAAGTTGCTTTTTGTAATTGGCTGATGGTGATTTCTGTGGCCCCTATGGTGTTGAGGTGCTCTTCAAGTTGTTTTGGAATTGCACCCAGGGCGCCAATTACCACTGGGATTATTTTGGTCTTTTTCTGCCACAGCCTTTCCATTTCCATTTGTAGATCTTTGTATTTTGTGATTTTTTTCTATTTCTTTTTCTTCTGCTATCCCCTGGTATTGCTATGTCGATTATTTTAACTTGTTTTTCTTTCTTCTCGACTACAGTTACATCTGGTGTATTGTGTGGCATATGTTTGTCTGATTGTAGTCGGAAGTCCCATAATATTTTTGCATCTTCATTTTCGACAACTTATTCAATTTTATGGTCCCACCAATTTTTGGCTACAGGTAGCTTGTATTTTTTGCAGATGTTCCAGTGTATCATCCCTGCTACCTTGTCATGCCTTTGTTTGTAGTCAGTCTGTGCGATCTTTTTACAACACCTGATTAGGTGGTCCACGGTTTCATCTGCTTCTTTACAAAGGCGGCACTTGCTGTTTGTTGTTGACTTTTCGACTTTTGCTCTTATTGCATTTGTTCTTAGTGCCTGTTCTTGTGCAGCCAGTATTAAACCTTCTGTTTCTTTCTTCAAGTTGCCATTCTTAAGCCATTGCCAGTTCTTGGTGATGTATTATTTTCCACTTATATTGTGCAAATATTGACCATGCAGTGGCTTATTTTTCCACTGTTGTTGTTGTTGTTGTTGTTATTCTATAAACAACAACAATAGCCCTGTGTCCATAGATCCATAGCCAGGAGAAACCAGTTGTTTTTAAAACCAGAATCTAGATCAGTGTCTATCTGGGAACTAATATAATCTACTTTCAAGTAGATCTGCAACTCTCATCAGTGGGAGCCTGCAACCTTTGTGGCTGGGGATGATAGGAGTTGTACCATCTGGGGACTCAGGTTTGAAAACCCTGGACCTACAGGAATTCAGTACTTCCCATGGCTGAGCCTCTGTGGCTAGAATCCAGTCTGGTCAGACTGAAGATCCAAATCACACTCAAGACCAAAACTAATGCCACATTTTAAATGGTTAATTTGCCAAATCAGCTTTAAAGACCAAAAGCTACCAAGAGAGAGAAATATATTGGTCCCAACGTGGTCTAACAGCACATGATGGAGTCATCTTGGTGAGGTCTCGATCAAGTCAGTGCCTGGATGAGTGACCGCCTGGGAATCCTATAGTAGTGTGCACGGACCGGTTCGGAGGCCATTCTACTGGCCTCCGAACTGGTCCGGACAAGGGGTGGTTTTGGTTCAGGAGGGTTAGGGTGGGGGGTTCCATTAAGGGCGGGGGGGGGGGCTTTACTCACCCCTCCCGCGCTTTGCAAGTTTGGTGCCATAATTCATTTAAAAAATGCGCCGCAGAATCGCCCTCCACTCCTATGGCTCCGGACCGGGGCTCCTTCCTGTCTTCAAAATTGGGCGGCAGGATACTTCCCTGCCGCCCCCGAAGCCCCCTCAAGCCATTTTAGCCCTTTAAATCTCGCCCCGGACTGAGTCCTATGGCGCTCGGGCGGGCGGCGGGGAGATGTCCGTCCGTCCACCCGCCCCCTTCCCTGCCTTCTGCGAAGTGCAGGGAGCCTTCTGCGTGTGCGTGCGCAGAAGACTCAAGTGCAGGGAGCCTTCTGCGCACGCGCGCAGAAGGCTCCCTGCACTTCGCAGAAGGCAGGGAAGGGGGCGGGCGGACGGACGGACATCTCCCCACCGCCCGCCCGAGCGCCATAGGACTCGGTCCGGGGCGAGATTTAAAGGGCTAAAATGGCTTGAGGGGGCTTCGGGGGCGGCAGGGAAGTATCCTGCCGCCCGATTTTGAAGACAGGAAGGAGCCCCGGTCCGGAGCCATAGGAGTGGAGGGCGATTCTGCGGCGCATTTTTTAAATGAATTATGGCACCAAACTTGCAAAGCGCGGGAGGGGTGAGTAAAGGCATCCCCCCCGCCCTTAATGGAACCCCCCACCCCAGTGCCGAACCGCAGGTCCGCGGTCCGGTGCACACCCCTAGAATCCTACGCATGCTACCCTATGTAATAAAGTATACTAGCTGAACCCACACAGAGCATCTGTGCGGTAGTTCACTTCCTTTTGGGGGTTAGTTGGGAGAATTTGTTTGGCTGGTCCTCCCACAGCTCTCTCACTCGCTCTGTCCCCCCCACAACAGCTCTCTTGCTCGCTCTGCCCCCCCCACCGCCTCTCTCGCTCGCTCTGTCTCTCTCCCCTCCGCGCCTCTCTCGCTCGTTTTGTCTCTCCCCCCACCATGCCTCTCTCGCTCTGTCTCTCCCCCCACCGTGCCTCTCTTGCTCTGTCTCTCCCCCACGCGTCTGTCTCGCTCGCTCTGTCTCTCCCCTGCGCACCTGTCTTGCTCGCTCTGTCTCTCCCCCGCACGCCTGTCTCGCTCGCTCTGTCTCTCCCCCGTGCGCCTGTCTCGCTCACGCTGTCTCTCCCCGTGCGCCTCTCTCGCTCTCGCTCGTGCTGTCTCTCCCCCCACGCCTCGCTCGCTCTGTCTCTCCCTGCGCCGCTCTCGCTCTCGCTGTCTCTCCCCGTGCGCCTCTCTTGCTTGCGCTGTCTCTCCCTGCGCCTCTCTCGCTCGCGCTGTCTCTCCCCCGTGCGCCTGTCTCGCTCGCGCTGTCTCTCCCCGTGCGCCTCTCTCGCTCTCGCTCGCGCTGTCTCTCCCCCCACGTCTCACTTGCTCGCTCTGTCTCTCCCTGCGCCTCTCTTGCTCACGCTGTCTCTCCCCCGTGACTCTCTCGCTCTCTCTGTCTCTCCCCGCCACGCCTCTCTCGCTCACGCTCTCCCCCCGTGCCTCTCTCGTTCGCGCTCTCTTGCTCACGCTCTCTCTCCCCCCGTGCCTTTCTCGCTTGCGCTCTCTCCCCCCCGCACCTCTCTCGCTCACGCTCTCTCTCCCCCCACACCTCTCTCACTTGCGCTGTCTCTCTCCCCACCGCGCCTCTCTCGCTCAATCTGTCTCTCTCCCCCGCGCCTCTCTCACTCGCTCTGTCTCCCCCTCCCCACGCGCCTCTCTCGCTCGCTCTCTCCCCCCGCGCCTCTCTCGCTCTCTCTGTCTCTCCCCCCGCACCTCTCTCGCTCTCTCTGTCTCTCCCCTGGCTTCTGCGGGCTGGGCGGGCCCCCCACCGCCTGGCTTCAGCCAGTCCTGCAAGCTTCCACTTCATTTGATTGGTTAACTCTGTTTAATGTCTGACCAGTAATAGTTTTGCTCTCCAGTAATAGTTTTACTGACCAGTAAAAGTTCTGTGCACCTTGCTGAATTTGTCATCAAAATGTAAAGTTCAAGGGAACAGGCCTCACAGTGTTTCCTGGACACTGGGGGCTACTTCTCTGATAAGCCAGGGAGGAGATTACAATATTGTTTAAATTACAGACAGATCTACGCAAAGGCAGTCATTTTGTGAGGCGAGGTGAGGCGGTCACCTCAAGCAGCAGATTATTGGGGTGACAAGATTCCCCCTTGCCACATCTCACCACTGGAGCCAGTTTTGCCGAGTGGTGGCATAGCCATCTCTTGGCAAAGAATCACTTGTCTCCTCTTCCTTCTCCTATCTTTGTCTCCCAGCCACTGCTGCTGCATTCATGTGATCCCTCACCCCCTTTTTTGGGAGGGAAATGCCAGGCCTCCTGACCAGGAGAGCTGGTCTGCAGAGGAGAGCTGGTCTTGTGGTAGCAAGCATGACTTGTCCCCTTAGCTAAGCAGGGTCTGCCCTGGTTGCATTTGAATGGGAGACCACATGTGAACACTGTAGGATTCCCCTCAGGATGGAGCTGCTCTGGGAAGAGCAGAAGGTTTCAAGTTCCCTCCCTGGCTTCTCCAAGATAGGGCCGAGAGAGATTCCTGCCTGCAACCTTGGAGGTGCCGCTGCCAGTCTGTGTAAACAATACTGAGTTAGATGGACCAAGGGTCTGATTCAGTATATGGCAGCAGCTTCCTATGTTCCGATGATCAGTTGTTTGTGTGGAGTGCCCAACATGCAGAAGGCGTATGAAAGAAGAGCCAAGCTTGTTGCTGCTGCTCCATATGAGGGTGGCACTGCCAGAATGTCTGAACTGGGGTTTGATTGCCTAGTTGTGTGATTTTACCTGTGGAGTGCCTGACTGTCCCTGGACGTGCTACTGATGGGGACTCTGGCCACTGTGGTGCTCAGTCCCAAGCGGCTACATGTCATCAGTTGCTGCTCTGTCCTGCCACATGGCCTTGTCCAGCGTTTGGGAGGATTAACCAGGAGCTGCACCCTTTCCACTAAAATCCCTTTTCTTCCATCTCACCCTCATCTCCTCTTTCTCTTTGTTTCCTTCTTCCAGGCTTCAGGGTCAAAGACCTCCTGGGAATGTGTCTGGTGACTCCCGAACAAAGCCAACACCAACTCCTGCTGTGCTACCCTTGCGGAGCAGCCCATGGAAAGCCCCCCGTGCTCCACCCAGGAGTCCCATCCTCCCTCCAAGAAACCTCAGTGCTTCCCCCAAAAGCCAGTCACTATCCAGAAAGGAAAGCCCATCACCATCCCGACAACATAAGCTGGGGACCACGTTGCCTCAGCGGGTCCAGCCTTCTTCCAGAGCTCCCTCCAGAGCTCAGGCAGGTGGGCTGCTGGGAGACGCCCCTGTGTCCCCCGGCCTGATGAGGAAAGGACAAAGAGGGAAAGCCCCCGTTCAAACTCCAGCAACCAAAGGAAGACAAGTATCCCAGGAAGGCAAGGCAACTGCTAGATAATGACCTGCTGCTGCCAACCATGTGACCCACCGACCCACCATCTTGCCAGGCTGGAGAAACCTCTGCATATTGAGATGCTGCAGCACAGCCTTACGTGTCGGAAATCCAAGCGCATAGCAGCTAGCTGTACTTCAGTGCTTCACTTGCCCACATGCCCACGCTGTCTCGATCCAGCTCCTACCTGGCGGAGACCTCCCTGGCCAGCTCATGCTTGCTTGCTATTGCCAGCCACCAAGCAGCGACTCGGGCAGCCTGCCTAGTGCCTGACTCTCCTCTTTCTCTCACGCCGTCCTTTTCCATTTCTCAGTTAGCAATACCCACAGTCTCCTCCCCAGAGACCTGACAGCTTGGGAGGGGAGACGGCATTTTATAAAGCATCAGCCGAAAGCAGTGGAGAGGTTAAAAGGGCTGCATTTACCTGGAAGGGAGGAGTCTCGGTGTGAACTTCAAGACTGTCTGGACAAGCCAGTGGCCTCGTTTCCCCACTCTCCAGCCCTTCCTTCACATGGCTCTGGTGCTGCGGCCTGTCCATTCACCTCCTGCCCTTTGACCCTGAGCACTGATGGAACAAAAGTTACAACCACCCTCCTCCCTGGCTGTCCTGCCTACAATATTAAGCAAGGAGAATGTGTGACACTCTTTTTGATGAGAAGAGGAGCTGCCTTCTCTGGAGTCGCTTCTGATGCAGAAATTGAAGAGCATGTGGTAGGGGAGAAGTGCCGCTCTCGGGAAAGGCTTCCTTTCCCTTCAAGCATGCAGCTGTTCCAACATATTCTGACGTGGAGGGACATTCGTTCTGTTTGTTCAGTGATACATCTTTAAGTGAACTGTCCACTGAGAGCTGGTGTTTTGTGTAAAGGCAGCAGTGAACACTTCCTGGGAGCCCTTTTAAAGTTGTCTCCTTGGCAGGAATAGGAACAAGGTGAAAAAATAGCCCCTCAACCCCCAAAGTTTGATATGTGGGGACCGTATGGTTCCATCATTAGGGTTTCCTCTAATTCCAAATGCAAGGTTCTGTGAATTAGTTGCCATCCCCCATACTGAGACTCAGCCTCTCTGCCTGCTAGCTGCACTGTGTAGGACAAACCAGTAGGCACAAGCACTTTTGAATAGGCTTCCTGTGACCAAGATGCCTTTTGATAGCTGTACATGCTTGCCTCAGAAACACAACTTTACCTTGCCAGAGGCTGAAGCCTAACTGCTGTTTGGTCCACATGGCAGAGTAGCTGGCTTGCTGGTTGGCACTTACGGGCAATCAGTGAGTGTCCTGATGTGGCTATTAAACCCAGCTAATCTGGGGAAGCCGGTTTCACCTCCTCCTCCTCCTCCCTCCTCCTCCTCCTTCTCATGCCTGAGAAATGGGAGATATGAACTTGCTAGGTGAGCCAGGAAAAGGCATTAAATAAAGGTATACATCTAGGAGCCCAGGCTTTAGGAACCCAGGACTACAGCAAAAATGCACATCTTTTGCTGTGAAATCTAAAAACCTGAAGGTAGCCCATGTAGATGTGATGGCATCTGCAGTGGAATAGATACCCAGAAATGACACCATGAAATGGGCAGATATTAATTTGCTATTAGCTCTTGGGTCCCTCATCTTGGGTATTCCCCCCCCCCTCAACCAACAAGAAAGGTTATTTGAAGAGTGAAAGGGGTCTCATCCACTCACCCAATCCAGGCAGCTGACTGGTGAGACTTCAGCTGCTTATTTGGCAGGTGGAGGAGATTTCTCATGCTATGTCTAAATCCAGACAGCCTGGCTACTCCTTTGCCCAGTGGGAATCAAGAACTCAGTTGGAAAGGCAAATCTTTGGTAGCTATTTGTTAAGAGGTCCTTAAGGGCCATGATTTACTCTGCATGTCCCCACCTCTGGTGAGATGGTGGCTAACTTTATATTGTATTAGAAGATGGGCTCTTTTCATTGATAAATACTGCAGTCCCTTTGAGGAACTCAGAGCGTGTTTAGACTACAAAGTTCTAGCACCATGTTTCTGTCATGGCTTCCACCCAAGGAACCATGGGAGTTGTAGTTTTTCAAGAAGGCTAATTACCCTAACAGAATTCTCTGAATTCCAAGAGGTGGACAGGAGTCACAACAGGCAAACCTGCTGGTTTTGTATTATAATTGAGGTATTTGCAAAAACCCTGACTTGGATATGTGCAGCTGAAGCATGTGTCTACGAGAGATGGAGTTGCAGTGGGGTTTTGAGAGCAAATGCTTCACATTTTCACAGTATTTTTCCTTGTTTCCTTGCACTGTATTTGTATCCTCCCCATTCTAGGGTCCAGGATTCTCTCTGTGGTGTGCATGAGATCCCCCTCATGTTGCAGACTGTTCTAGGCCCCCAAGACCATAGCTGGTAAAGCTTTTGAGACACCAAGTATTTGGGGGTAGAATATTCACAATTGGCTTAAACACAGCAAAATTAACACACCATCTTCCCAACCACCTCATTTCCACCCCTACCATCCTGTGTTTCTCTCCTCGTGTTGCTGTGCAGACAGCAACCCTCCCTCCTGATTTGTTCATTAGTTTCTGACACTATTATTTGCTGCTGTTGTGCACTGCCATTTTGGCGTGATGGGCAGATGTGTGATCATTCCAATGTGCTTTAAGATGGCAGCTCACCATAACCCAGTTTGAACCCATTCCAAAGATGGTTTGTGCCAAGAGATGGAGAGCTACGGGCTCCACTTGTCCCACAGGACTGGAATGTCAGCTCGTGGTGATTTCCCTGTGTAGTCACCATGTAGAAAATGATATGTATCAGTCCACAGTGGGCCATTCCTGTAGAGGCTTCCTTACTCCTAGGGCTGAGCAAGCAGCTTTAGAAAGAAAAATATAGAGGAGAACACAAGGAAACATCCAACAAAGCCAAGAGCTGGCTTTTTAGGGATTGTATTGTACACTGTGCATTGGTTTTGGCCAATGACATGGATAAGAGGCATTCAAGTTCATGTGGGGTTTTTTTGGTAGACTATTTGTCATGGTTCTTGTTTTGCTATTCAAAGCACTTGTGCTATTTCTGTAATCCCACTTTCTCAGTCCTGGCCTATGTCTAGTTGTCTCTTCATCCATATTCCTCCTCCTCCTTCGTAGCCTTCAAGGAAGCCTCATGTTTTCCCATTCGTCATCGTATTGGACAAATAGATGTCTCCCTTGAAGTCCTCAGTTTTTGCCCCGCTACCACTTAGATGTCTTTCCCAGAATATCTGCACCCTGAACTCACTTTGCCTATCAATCCTTTGGTCCCATCATGAGCCTACTGCCCCAGGACTTGGCACCACCCATCTTTCCAGTCCACTTCCCAACTATGGTTTTCCTAACTGTCCCTTTCTGCGAGCCACATAGTGCCTTTTCTGCCTTGGGGTGCATTTTCACACAAGGTCTGATAACCTGGGTTTCCAAACTAGAGTAAATTCTATAGGGTAGAACTTCCTTAGGTAGTTTGGGCATTGCTACTCACACATCTGAAATGTGGGTCAAAGAAAGCCTTGTTTTGAAATACACATATGTCCCATAGAGATTCACATTACATGAGAGCGAGCACTTGGTCTGTGTTAGCGCAGGGGATTAGCCTTGCAGGGGGCTTAGGAAGGACTGGGAAGGCAGAGAATGAGGAATAGGCATGAAAGCCTGGAAGTGTAGGTACTTGGAAAATACCCATACCGACAAGGACAGAATCTGGATGTTTGCCTGGGCAACACCTAGGCCCAGCCGAGGGAGATTTATAGCCAAGTTCCACCAGATGGAATAGGTACATAGGTATGATTAAGCCCGGGGTGGTGTGGGTGGATATCCTCCAGCCACCAGTGTCGGGAGGCTGCTTGCAGCCTTCCCCTTCCCCATGCTGTGGGTTCTTGCTGCTGCACAGGCACCTTATGGATGTCACCATGCTGAGCTGTATCTGCTTTTGTTCTGGTATAGCATATGGCCACTATCCTGCTGTCCCCCCCAGAGGTGCTCTTACCCCCAGAACTTGGGATCCCAGCCCATGGCCTCCAAGATCGGGGGGGGGGCTCCAAAGGCCCAGGGGGGCATCCTGCCACCACCCTGGACCCGCTACCCCACTATGAGGCTGAACTATGGATTTCCCCCCATAATTCTAGCCGCCAGGGGGTGGAGAATGAGCCGAGCAGGCCTCCTCAGCCTCCCCCCGTGGTGGCGGCGGTAGCAGAAGCAGCCGCTGGGCATGACTGACTGGCTCAGCAGCCCCTGAGAAATGCGAGGTGCTCCAGCACACCTGCGCAGTTACAGTAGAGTTTTGCGGCACTCTTTCCCAACTGTGCAGGCACGCTAGAGCGCCTCGCAGTTCTCAGGGGCTGCTGGGCCTGACAGTCAGTGGCCGTCCCTGCTACCACCACCGCCACGGGGGATGGCTGGGGAGGAGGCCTGCTCGACTCACCCCACACACCCCAGCGACTAGAATTATTCAGGGGGCCTCGCAGCGGGGGGGGGCTTGCGGCGGGTGCGGTCCGAGCACCAAAATTACCTAGGTGCACCCCTGGTCCCCCCTGCACTGGGCACGGCTTGCAGGCTCAGGCCCAGCACCAGTCATGTTGCTGACCCCATGCAGAGCTGCCCCATCCCAGCGAGAACAGATGGCAAAGGCGGACAGGCAGGCAAAAAGATGCAGCAGTAGCAGCAGGAGGGGACCATGGTGTAGGTGAGTGTGCCTGTTCCCAAATCCCACCCCAGAAATGCCTTCAAACTTGCTACGTCCATGAGCTGAAACCAATGGCATGGCCTGAGTGGGTAGAGTCTTAATGGTCTCTCTCTTCTCTCTGTAGCCCTGAGTAGCACCACAAAATGCTGAATTCCTCAATCTGTATGAATTCTGCAAACAAAACATGTATTTACTCCCAGTTGCAAGGGAGCAACAGCAGAAGAGAGGGCATGCTCTCACCTCTTGCCTGTGAGCTTCCCAGAGGCATCTGGTCAGCCACTGTGCAAAAACAGGATGTTGGACTAGATAGGCCTTGGGCCTGATCCAGCAGGACTGTTCTTAGGTTCTTATGTATTTACATATTTTTGCTTATTTTGCATAATTCTGATTCTGCATCTGCCAGCCATGGGGAGGGCCAAATAAAGAGGACAGTGAATCCCTGCCCCATGACTACTATAAATCCTCCTGAGCTCTCTTATGACTTTGGAAACTTCACCAGAAGTTGCTTACTCGTTTGGAGGCTTTGTAGTCATAAGAACTAAAAACATCTCCTTCCTTTTAATTTTTTAAATCAGAAGCTAAGATTTTCAGGATGATGAATGCTGCTCCTAGTAATTTTTAGTGGAAAACACACACACACCCCTCATTTTTGCTTGTGCAGGATTGCACAGACCATCCTGATTGACATCTACAGAATTGCATCAGGAGATTTCAGCAGCAATTTGGAACCCAGGGGTGCTTTGCTTGCTGATTGGCAGGGCCAAATTAAGAATAACTTTACATATGTTGCTTGGTGCTGCATGTTCTTTATTTTTGGTTGGTAGCAGCTATGGGCCTTCTGATCTGGATCAGAACCATAGTGGGGGAGAGTGGATTCAACCCTATGCCCCTACCGTGGTCTCAATCAGGACTGGGCCTCTGTGGCTGTTAATGAACTCTCCTCCCCCCACAAAAAATAACAACACAGACTGAATGATATGTTTGAAGTTATGTCTAGTTTGGACCTTATGTAATACGTAGTTCGAGCACTGGAATGATCACTTGTTATATACTGCCGAAGGGTTTTGAGATTAATCTGGGAATGCTTTTGCATGAATTAGGAATCTCAAACATCCACAGTTATATTTTTGGAAATAAAAACAATGACATGTAGCAAGATATCGGAAATGGCTCTTTGAGGAGGATTTTTTTTTGTTCCCAACATATGGGGACATTTATCTCAAAATTATATTCCTTTATTAGGATCTTTTATTTAATTGAAGGTTGTTTGCAAAGCACTTTAGAAGAAACGACCCTCCAAGGTGGAGTACTGTCATGAGTCAAAGGCTTGTTCATGAGTCAAGGACCACTCTGCCTTTTTCATGGGGGTACCTCTTCATATTAGCTGTTTCGCATCAGACAATCGGTGCCGATTTTTTAAAAAACCAAAAATGAGTATGCCATTGCTGGCATTCCTAGACGGATCTGGTACCTAGATAAACTGGATTTTAATTCATCCTGCTTTACGTTGCTTTCCTACTTTTGTCCCAAAGGAGAGAGTAGGAATGGACATGATATTTGGAATGCCTAGGTGGGAGAGGAAAAACCCCTTTAGATTCTGTGTGTGTATGACAGGGTGGAATTTGAAATGATCTCCTTAACTTCTGAAGTTGGGCAAGTCTCTTCTGCCTCTCTCTCCTAAAAGGGTGTCTTCTGATAACTATTTTTTATTTCAGCTAGGTTGGCAGCTGTTGTCTGCTACCCATGGTGGAAGTGAGCAAATATGAGCAGGGAAAAATACTGGCACAAATATTTTAGCAGAGACACAGGAGTACCATCATAAACTATAAAAGTTTATCAGCTGTTAAAAGCAAAGGAGGAGGCTGTGCCAGTTAGCAAACCTAGGTCCGGAAGGGATTGGTTGACATCCTGACTAATGCTGCACTTTCTCAATGAGCAAAGTTGCTCTGGCTAGCGCAAGGAGAACATACGGCTGCGCAATGCACAGGGTTTTTTGGAACTGTGCTCTTACACAGAAGTTCCCAGCAAAGGCATGCCACAGATTGTGCACACCTTGTTGCATGAGTGCAAAGATGTTTGCAGTAGTGCAGTCTGGTACACAATCTCCAGACTTAGCACAGCTAGCTAATGCAGCAACCTTGTGCTAGCACAACATCCTTGCACATGTCAGCCATCAATCCTGCTGCAGTTGCTGATTGGTGTCAATCCTGCTGCAGTTGCTGATTGATAGCTTTTCTGAGCCCATGCAGAGACTTTCTTCATACCTGTTCCTTCAAAGAAGGGATATAGCCAACCACAGAAGTAGCGCTAAGTGGGCATAATTAGAGGATGGATGGATCTACAAGATCCTCACCAATAATGCCTTGCAAAATATGTGAGGGTTCCCCCTCCCCTTACACCATTCTGCAAATTTAGTGATACAAGGAAGACGCATCAAAGTTGCCTCTACAAAGGAAGTAGTGGGAGATAAGGCAAGAAGGGCTGTAGATTAGGGGTTGACCAGAGGACCAGAAGAAAGCTGGCAAGAAACTAAAACTGGAGAGGGCAATATGGTGTGCACTGGGCATGTGGATTGAAATCTAGAATACTGAGAATGAAACGACATGTGGTACGGAAGATTCATGATCATTTTACTGACTGCGGGTTGTTGCATTAACACTGGTTAAGGTCTAAGGCATATGTAAATTGTGGTTTAGCTTGCTGAGCTAAGCCCTGCCTCCTACCCTAGAAGATTGCACAGAGAGATGCCTTTCAAGATCTGCTTGTCAGCTTGCAAGTAGAGAAGCTGAAGCAGCTGTGTAGTGGAGCAATGTTCAGCTGCAACCCTATGCACACTTTCCTAGGAATGAGCCCTATTGGACTCAGTTGAGCCTTACATGCATAGGATTGTGGTGTTCAGTGTGGTTTGCTTGTTGGAGATGTAATGTTTAATCACAGTTAATGCAAACGACAGTGAGGCTATTCCCACGATCACCCACAAGCGGGCTAAGGGAGCCCAGCCTGCTTTGGGGCGATCGTGTGCTGCAGCGGGAGCCGCGTGGCTCCTGGCAGCTAACCTTTGTAAAAAACCCTCCCCTTAAACAAGGTTAACGGAGCAATTGCTCCATTAACCTTGGGGGTTTTTTTTGCTTTTGTGTCACTGTGGCACGTGACAACACATGAGGAGAAGCAGCCTCCCGGGCTTGGGGGTCTCTCCAGGTTGCCCCATGTGCTTGCGCGGGGCATCCTGGAACTTCCGGGGGCTGCATGGCCCCTGCCCCCTGCAGCCCCCGCCGGCTCCATGACAGAGCCGGCAGTCATGTGGGTGGCTGATCTGGCCACCCAGGGCTACCTTTTGATCACCTGCGGGGAGAGTGGGCTAAGCCCTTTCTCCCCGCAGACCCGGAAGACTGATCATGAGAAGAGCTTCAATGTGCGAACCCACTCCAAACTGTGATTTTACATGTTGGTTTGCAACAAAATCCTTAATTGTGGTTTAGATATTCAGATGTAACATTTAATCATGGTTAAAGAAAACAAATCACATTTAAGCATACGAGGGTGGATTCTGACGAAAGTTTGCACAAGCAGAATGGCACTTTCACTTGCGTGGTTTGGCAGGTGGGGTGGGATTTCTGCCGAATTCTCCCCTCCATTGACAGCCCCCCCCATCCCATTCCACAGTGTCTCTGAGGATTCCCCATCCTTCAGGATTGGCTGGGAGTGGGCGGGTGCTGGGGACTTCTGGAGAGAGGAAAGAGCAAGCAAGTCCCAGATCCATGAGCAGTGTGCCTCTTGCTGTTTTACAGATCCAATCCAAAGTCTGTACATTTTTGATCCAGTCCAAAGTCTGTGATTTTTTTTAACATTGCTTGACATCTAAAAATTAAGTAGGTGAAACTATGTCAGCCACTCAATGTCAGGAAGAACTTAACCTGATTAATGTATATGTGTCAGGCTGTTCAAGAAGCAGAAGCAGGGCTATTACAATAAAATGTTGGCCACTCTCTTTTCACATTACATAACTGGCATGCAGTAGCCAGGCTCCAACAAGAGGATCATGCTAGCAAGCAGAAGCCTGACTAGCATAGGGAGCAGAGCAGCCATGCTGTCTGAATGTCAGATCTCATTTGAGGAGCAAGTGGAACCATTCACAGCACAGCTGGATACATGTGGGTGCCAGAAGGCAAAAAGCCATGCAGCTGTCCCATGGTGTCATTCAGGAAAGAGAGCACATTATTTAATTCCATCATATAAGAGCTAGTATTCTGCAACTATAGCTCTTAAATACTATTATTTTAAGGATTTCTACGATCCGTATAGATATTTGGCAAAATAAGAAAACCAAGCTTTAATCCGCTATCCAAATATTATTGGTATTTGGTACAGGTTTTGTACACACTATCAGTACACAAAGTGAGAAAAATAAATACAGTATTAAAACCATGTGGGAACAATGGAAGGCTAAGGGGCTTTAGGGCCCAAGTACTACATACTTGAGTTTCTCTTTCACAATAACCCTGTGAAGTAGGTTGGGCCGGGAGTGAAGTGACTGGCCCAGAGTCACCCAGCTAGTTTCATGGCTGAATGGGGATTTGAACTTGTGTCTCCTCGGTCCTAAGTCCAGCACTCTAACCACTATACCACGCTGACTTTAAAGGAATGTGCACTTAAAGAACAGGGTTCTTAATGAGCTTTATAAGGAAATATGGTAATTATGAGCTCCTCTGTGGTGAAGGCAAGCTGGAGTAGAGCTACATTTATGCAGCCTGGAGAGCTGCAGAGGCAGCTGTGAGTTTGCTTTAGACTGTGCTTTGTTCCAGCACATACAGTGTGATTTGTTCCAGGGCTTTAAATAATCCATCTGTGAAAAGTCCCAAAGTTCCGTGTCGAAGGTGGTATTCCTTGGATGCTCATAAAGGAGCATGTGTATGTGCACCCATGTTTGAAAATGGAGCATAAATATAGGGGCAAAGAGCAGCACACAGCTTAAAGTTTCTTCCTAGGAATAAAGATGGTTTAGATATACTTCTTATGCTTCCAAATCATGAAGCTCACTCGTGTCATATCCTCATCAAGACTTCCTAGCTTTCTTGTCACATGTTTCCTTTCCCGTTTGTGCTACTTTGCCTATAATTTACAAACACCCATGATCCGACTTCCTTGCCCAGTCTCTGAGCACGTGAGACTGCCCTAATCAGATTGGTCTGCTGTTAATTTAGCATCATGGTAGATCTGGATTCTGCGCACACACACACACCCCATCAGATCATTTTTCCAAGCCCATCCAAGGTCACCCATCTCTAGTTCTTGCTTTAGACAATTAGATTGGCCAGTATTAGAGATCAAAAGCACCATAACTGCTTTTGAATCACATTGTTTCCCCCTCCCCTTGCATTTCCCCAACAGTGAACCTTTAATTCTTGCTGCGAGTCTTATCCCCCTCCACGGAAATCCATAAGTCCGGCCCCTGCTGAATTGGCTTGCCTGAGTCAGTTGATCATAGCCACTAGTAGAGTCTTGATATGATCATATCATAAGCCATCATGTCAGTCTTGGCATTCTTACCCTTCTTCCTCTCCCTCCTGCATGGAGACTTTTATACAGCCAGATTCAGTCCTGGGGTCACATGAAGGGGACATTTTATGTTCTTTAATATAACCATATGATTCTATTGTGAGTGATTGCTTTGCAGAAATCTAAAATGATATTTCACAACTCACTAGCTCCTAATCAACACTTAGCACACAATTGCAACATAATTTGTTTCAGTAAAATGATAAGTGGCTTAGTGCTGGACTGGCATTACTGAGTAACTTCTTGGACAGGTAATACTACTCCATCAAATCCTGTAGCTTTGTTGAGAGCATCAGAATAATGTGCAAGTTTGCCTTAAAAGTCTCAGACCCTGTGGTTATGGAATCATTTGCCTGGTTCACACAACACAATCATTTGAATCTCAGTTTAATGTGGGTTAACATAATTGTGTGAACCCATGCCAAGGTAAGAATCTCAGATTCAATCTTGTACCCTAAACCACCTTGTTGTGTGTTCACACAATCATGCTAATGTTAGTAAGCCACATTAAACCTAGATTCAAATGTCATGGTTAACTAGGCCAGTGTCTATCTTTTCTTTCCCCCACTTTTCCATCAATATGTGAAGGAAAGCTTGGCCCTGGAAGCAAATTAAAAATCAACGATGTGTGTACTATGTGTGAGAGCCTGGTTCCTTAGCATGGAAGTTTAAAAACTGGCCGTGTGGCCCTTCCAGAATTAACTCTTTCTTGAACAGCATAACTCTTCTTGAAAGTTCCTGGAAATTCTTTGACATAACCATTAATACAAGAGGTAATGCAGTATTTACAGGGAGATTCATTTGGCTGGGTTCAGAATCGTGGTTAATTCTGGTACCGTGAGACATTCCTGATCCTCTAGTCTGCACTCCAGAGCTCTGGGAACTGTGAATTTGTCTGTATCAACAGTGCTGGGGGAGATACTTAACCCTTTGCCTAAGGATGGTTTTTATTAAAATCCCATTGGTGCCTGTATTATTTTGCATACAGATGGGAAGGATTTTGACTGCAAAGATAGTCTTTGGCAGAAGGGTTAAGCATCCTTTCCCCCTTGCTACTGCTCCCATCATTGCACAGCCTCCTTGAATCTGCATTTCCCAGAGAGAAAGTTTGGACTGATTGCCTGGTGCCACATGGAATTTGGCCTCTAAAAGACAGAGAGACCAACAGAAGTTGAGGCAGTCCTGAGAAACATGGGGTTTAGCCCAGTGCTTAGACACCAAAGGCAGTGTAAAGACTAAGGGGGCAGATAAGGACAAATCAAAGAGGAGGGACAAGGAACTGCAAGATTTTGAAGAAGAGCCAACTATGACATCTGCTTCTGGAAGCTGCAAAGTATCATCATGTTCACTTTCTCTTTTTCCATAGCTGATTTATTTGTGGTGACAAAGTTGCATTTTATTTCCATGGACTTTTCCTTTTCCTCATGGGTCAAAATGGTGCTTCTACTAAGCAATCTTCCCATCATGAATATGTACAAGGTTTTTAGATGTCCAGTGTGCTTTGACAGGAAAGAATAAATCAGGACTGAATTTAAATACAGATGATGTTTGGGATTGTTTCAGACAGTATCTATCTATCTATCTATCTATCTATCTATCTATCTATCTATCTATCTATCTATCTATCATATTTCTATACTGCC